>NC_089510.1:44690379-45026163 GCF_036850995.1 Saccopteryx leptura
AATGATCACAATGAGAACTTAAAGGATAGAAAGCATCAAAAATGATATTGAATCATTTCAGAAATGAAAATACAATATCAGAAGTGAAGATTGCACTAGGAGGAATCAACAGCAGACTGGATGAAGAGGAAGATGGAATCAGTGATTTCGAAGACAAGATAAACACAAGCACAGAAGCAGAAGGGCAAAAAGGAAAGAGGCTCAAAAAGACTGAGGAAAGTCTAAAAGACCTTTGTAATAACCTAAAGAGAAATAACATCCACCTTATAGGAGTTCCTGAAGAAGAAGAGAACAAATAAAGGATAGAGAACTTATTTGAAGAAATCATAGCTGAAAATTTTCCTAGATTGCTGTAGAAAAAAGTCACACAAGTTCAAGAAGCACAGAGGGTCCCATTAAAAAGGAACCCAAGGAGGCCTACACTAAGACACATCATAATTAAAATGCCAAAGTTAAGAGACAAAGAAAGAATACTAAAAAATGCAGAAGAAAAGCAGTTAATTACCTACAGAGGAGCTCCCATAAAGATGACATCTTGTTGGGGACTGCAAGCCAATAGGGTCCTAGAATTTTGGAAGGACAGAGGTGTGGGGAATGGGCAGTAAGCTGATAGTCCGTCCAACCTCCCACCTTGTTTGGTTGGTTAAGTTGCTAAAGGTTAATGTTTTTCTCCACACCTCCATGTTAGTTGTGATGCTGAATTGTTTTTACTCACCCTATCCCCCATGTCCCTTGGAGAGACTGGAGGCAGTTTTCTTTTTAACCTTTGTTTTGTGAAGTTAAGATGTTATGCAGGGTGGAAGGTTTTCTGCATTTGGGAGAATTCTTGGGTTGCCTTGGAAATGTTACTTTGTTTTAATGATCTCTTTGATTTGCTAATGACTTTACTCTGCCCTATAAATAAAGCAGGTAATGGGGTGGAGATGCTTATAGCAAACTATCTTTTGCATTGCAAAGAGACCTCCCAATACCATCCTTTTTCTCTTTAAATTTATTTCTTCATTCCATGCTGTTCCCACTCAGGACCTGGAATTACTAGCCACACTGGTTTGTGACATCTGACTTCTCAACAAAAACACTTATGGCCAGAAGGGAATGACAAAAAATATTCAATGTGATGTAAAACAAGAACCTACAACCAAGACTATTCTATCCAACAAAGCTATCATTTAAAACTGAAGAAGAAATAAAGAGCTTCCCAGAAAAAAACAAAAACAAATAAACAATTAAAGGAGTTTATTACAACCAAACTAGTACTGCAAGAAATGTTAAAGGGCCTGCTATTAAAAACACAAAGGAAAAAGAAAATCAAGAGAAAGAGGATTGTAGTTTTAAAGAATAAAATGGCAATAAATAAGTATATATCAATAATAACTTTAAATGTAAATAGATTAAATGCTCCAATCAAAAGACAGGGTAGCTGCATGGATAAAAAACAAGACCTGTATATATGATGTCTACAAAAAACCTTCCTCAGAACAAAAGACACACATACACAGAAAGTGAAAGAATGAAAAAAAATATTTTATGCAGATGGAAATGAAAAAAAGCTGGGGTAGCAATATTTATGTCTGACAAAATAGCCTTTAAAAAAAA
Organism: Saccopteryx leptura; assembly: GCF_036850995.1. Taxonomy (NCBI): domain Eukaryota; kingdom Metazoa; phylum Chordata; class Mammalia; order Chiroptera; family Emballonuridae; genus Saccopteryx; species Saccopteryx leptura. Next base: position 44,691,976 of record NC_089510.1, read on the forward strand.
GATAAAAGACAAAGAACATCACTACATAATGATTAAGGGAACAATCCAACAAGAGGATGTAACCATTGTAAATATTTGGGCACTCAATATAGGAGCACCTAAATATATTATATAAAGTAGATTTTGATGGACATAAAGGGCAAGATTGATAACAATACTATAATAGTAGGGGATTTTAATACCCCATTAACATCAATGGAAAGATCCTCCAGACAGAAAATTAACTAAGAAACAATGTCCTTAAATAACACACTAGATCACCTGGATTTAATTGACATCTTCATAACATTTCACCCAAAAGCAGCAGAATATACATTCTTTTTAAATGATCATGGTACATATTCAAGGATATGCACATTTGATGACACAAAACAAGTCTCAATAAATTTAAGAAGGTTGAAATCATATCAAGTATGTTCTCTGACCATAATGGCATGAAACTAGAAATCAACTACAATAGAAAAACTGAAAAACATTAAAACACTGGGAGGTTAAATAGTATGTTATTAAATAACAAATGTGTTAACAATGAGATCAAAAAAAGAAATAAAAAATTTCCTTGAAACAAATGAAAATGAACATACAACAACTCAAAATTTATGGGACACTGCAAAAGTCATCCTGAGAGGGAACTTCAGAGCATTACAGGCATACCTTAAGAAGCAAAATAAAGCTCAAATAAATAACCTAACCCTACACCTAAAAGAACTAGCAAAATAAAAACAAGTAAAGCACAGAGGAAGTAGAAGGAAGGAAATAATAAAGATCAGAGTGGAAATAATAACATAGAGGCTAAAAAAACAATACAAAAAAATCAATGAAACCAAGAGCTGGTTCTTTGAAAAGGTAAATAAGATTGAGGAATCGTCAACTAGATTCATCAAGAAAAAAAGAGAAAAGCCCCAAATAAATAAAATTAGAAATGAAAGTGGAGAAGAAACAACTGACATCACAGAAATACAAAGAAATGTAAGAAAATACTATAAAGATCCAAAAAATTGAATAAATTTCTAGAAAAATACACTCTTCTAAAATTGAATCTGGAAGAATCAAAAAACATAAGCAGACCAATTACAACAAATGAAATTGAAACAGTATTTAAAATAATCCCAGCAAACAAAAGTCCTAGACTAGTTCACTTCACAGGTGAATTTTACCAAACATTCAAAGAAGAACTAACACCTATCCTGCTCAAGCTATTTCAAAATGTTTAAGAGGAGGGTAGGTTTTCAAGCACATTTTATGAGTAAAACATTATCCTAATTCCAAAACCAGGTAAAGACACTACAAAGAAAGAAAACTATAGGCCAATGTCCCTAATGAACATAGATATTAAAATTCTCAACAAAATATTAGCAAACTGGATCCAGCACATCATTAAAAAGATCATATATCATGATCAGTTGGATTTATTCTCTGGAGGCAAGGCTCATAAAATATTTGCAAATCAATAAACATGATTCATCACATAAATAAAATGAAGAATTAAAATCACATGATCTTGCTCTGGCTGGTGGGCTCAGTGGTAGAAAGTTGGCCCAGCGTGTGGAAGTCCTGGGTTTGATTCCTGGCCAGGGCACACAGGAGAAGCGCCCATCTGCTTCTCTACCCTTCCCCCTCTCCTTCCAGTCTATCTCTTTCCCTTCTGCAGCCAGGGCTCCATTGGAGCAAACTTGGCCTGGGCACTGAGGACGGCTCTGTGTCCTCTGCCTCAGGTGCTAGAATGGCTCTGGCTGCAACGGAGCAAGGCCCCAGATGGGCAGAGCATCGCCCCCTGGTGGGCATGCTGGGTTGTTCCTGGTTGGGCACATGCGGGAGTTTGTCTAACTGCCTCCCCACTTCTAACTTCGGAAAAATACAAAAAAAAAAAAAAAATTACATGATCTTATCAATAGATACAGAAAAAGCATTTGATAAAATCCAGCACATGTTTATGATGAAAACTCTGAGCCAGGTGGGAATACAGGGAACATACCTCAACATGATAAAGGCCATATATGGCAAACCAACAGCCAACATCATACTCAATGGGCAAAAATTGAAAGCAATCCCCTTAACATCAGGAACAAGATGGGATGCCCCCTTTCACCAATCTTATTCAACATAGTTCTGAAAGTCTTAGTCACAGCAATCATACGAGAAGAAGAAATAAGAACATCCAAATTGGAAAAGAAGAAATAAAACTGCATTATTTGCTAATGTCATGATACTATACATATAAAACCCTGAAGTCTCAGTCAAGAAACTACTAGACATGATAAATAAATTTGGCAAGGTGGCAGGCTATAAAATTAATATTCAGAAATCAGTAGCATTTTTATATACCAACAATAAACTGTTAGAAAGAGAAATTAAGGAAACAATCCTCTTCAGTATTACAACAACAAAAATAAAATACCTAGGGAATAAATTTAACCAAGGAGGTCAAAGATTTGTACTTGGAATATTATAAGATATTGATAAAAGAAATTGAGGAAGATACAAACAAGAGAAAGCATATACCATGAAGGATAAGAAGAATTAACATCATTAAAATGTTCATACTACCCATAGCAATCTATAGATTCAATGCAACTCCTATTGAAATGCCAATGGCATACTTCACAGATATAGAACAAATATTTCAAAAATTTATATGCAACCAAAAAAGAACCCGAAAAGCCTCAGCAATCTTAAAAATGAAGAACACAGTGGGAGGTATCACACTTCCTTATATCAAGTTATACTACAAGGCCATTGTACACAAAACGTCTTGGTACTAGCATAAGAACAGTAAAAGAAATCAATAGAACAGAACAGAGAACCCAGAAAATAAACCCATGCCTTTATTGTCAATTGATATTTGTTTGATAAAGAAGGCAAGAGAATACAATAAAGTAAGATAGTCTGTTTAATAAATGGTGTTGGGAAAATTGGACAGGTACATGCAAAAATAAATAAAACTAGACTACCAACTTATACCATTCACAAAAACAAATTCGATATGGATAAAATACTTAAATGGAAGTCACAAAACCATAAAAATCTTGCAAGAAAACATAGGCAGTAAACTCTCCAATATCTCTGTTGGGCAGATAAAATATATTTTTCTCACTTTGTTAAAGATGGTGCTGCCCACGTGGAAGCCCGTCCCCCAGGTGATGATATTAGTTGCCCTTCCTGCTTGGGATGGGCGTGATTATATTAATGTGTGTTGGGGGAGGGCTTTTGCACCAAAAGGTTTTAAAAGGAGAACAGAGAAAGGCCACGTGGAGGAGAGGAGAAGCAGCCAAGATGGCAAAGTGCTGAAGGAGAAGCCAGTTAGTGCAGAGTTTGTGCAGAGAGAAGGAGATGAGAACAGTGGTGAATAAGTCTGGTGAGCTAGAAACCTTTAATTCTAGGAAACTCAGATAAGTCAGTGGCTTTGGGAGCCCTGAATGGAAAGGGAAGTGTTTTCCCACTGTGTGTATTTCTTGCCTGCCAGGTGCAAGCTAGGATTAAAGATGATGGTCCACCAGTTCTTGGCTCTGTTGTTTCTTTACCAACTGTCCGAATTCAATGTAAACCTGCATGAGCCAGGCGGCTCTGATGGTGGCTACTGGCTTTACAATCTCTCATAGCAATATTTGTGCAATATATCTCCACAGGCAAGTGAAATGAAGGACAAAAGAAACAAATGGGACTGTATCAAACTAAAAAGCTTTTGCGCAGCAAAAGACACCATTAACAAAATGAAAAGCCAGCTGTATGGCCAGTAGTAGCCACTGTCGTGGCCATTCACTTGCAGGTTCCCATTAGATTCGGGCAGATGGTAAAGAAACAGTCGAAGCAAAAAATGGTGGGCCATTCCTTTATTAAAGTTTCGCACCAGCTGACAAGCAAACAAACAAACGGGGCTCCCAAAGCCACGGACACACTCTCCGGTTCCACAACCAAGAGAATCTTCTCTGGTTTCTCCTAGAAGAAAAGATCCCACCAGATTCAGCAGAGCTTGCAAAAGCCCCTCACTTCTGGTTCCCCCTCTGCACACCTCCCTTCTCCAGCATGGCTTCTTCTTCAGCACTCTGCATTCTCTCTGTTTTTCCTGCAAAACCTGGCTTCCTCTTCTCTCTCTTCATCTTCTCTCTCTTTTCAAAATGTTCTGATGCAGAAACCTCTCCTCCAGCAAACATTAGCAAAACAATGGCCCTTCCCAAGCAGGAAGGTAATTTGCAATTTCACAGACCACATACTTGGTGATGCCCAGCACCCAATGCAAACTATAAATGAGCAAACATAAAAAATCACAATTTATAAACTTATTTGACCAACACTGGTATTGAGTTTTAGAAGTTCTTTATAAATTTTGGTTATTAATCCCTTGTCAGAGGTATCAGCAAATATTTTCTCTCATTGAGTGGGTTGGTGTTGGTCACAGAAGTTTGTAAAATATATATAACACATAGATACAGATAACAGGACAGCAAGTCCCAGAGGGAAGGGGGAGGGCAATGGGGGGACAAAGGGAGCCTGACCACAACACGTTGTTGGGGGTTGAGGGTGTTATACTGAGTGGGACGCTTGAATTCATGTTAACACAATAAATTTAAAATTTTTTTAAAATAAAAGAACGAAAAAAGAAAAGAAAAGAAAGATGACTGGCTGTGGGTAGAGGATAGATTAAGGAAATGAGAAACTACAGGCAGAAAAATAATTAGAAACATATATCACACACACACACACACACACGTACACACATCAGACAAGAAATGCAAACCTAAAGTATTGACATCCTAAAGGATTTCATAACTTACTGACTGGGTAAGAGAAAAAACGAGATTTCCAGCACATTTTTCACCTAGATAAGTGAATGAATGGCAGAATAGAGATTACAGAAGGAGCTACATATTTGGGTAAGAAGATGCAAGAGGAAGATAAGATGTTCATTTTGGGAGGATGAATCATGCATATAAAGATTTGTATTTGAAACAATTCCAACAAGGTCTAGGCTGTTGATAATACAGAATTGAGAATCATACAGAATAATGTTGTGGTGGTAGAAGCTGTGGGAAGTGTTGAGAATGCCCATGCAAGTGGTGACTGAGAAAGATAAATCTGACAGTAAGAAAGAGAAGGCATCCAGAGATGAAGAAGGAAAATTAGGAGAATGAAGTATCATTGTAACAAAGATAAAAGGATTTCTTTTTTCAGTGAGAGAAGGCAAGGCAGGGAAAGACTCCCACATGCGCCCTGACTGGGATCCACTGGCCAGCCCAGTAGGGGCCAGTGCTCTGCCCATTAGGGGCATTGCTCCATTGTTCTGCAATGGAGCTCTGCTTAGTGTCGACACAGAGGCCATGGAACCATCCTCAGCGCCGGGAGCCAACTTGCTCCAATCAAGCCATGGCTGCAGGAGGGGAAGAGAGAGAGAGAGAAGCAAGATGGGAGGGGTGGAAAAGCAGATAGGCACTTATTCTGTGTGCCATGACCGGGAATCTACCACTGAGCCAACCAACCAGGCTGATAAAAGGAAATTTAAAAAAAGAAGTGGTTAGTCATGAAGCAGCAGAGAAGCTTTGTAAGGTAAAAAATAAAAAGGTATGTGTGTGGTGTGTTTAGAAAGGGGTGGCTTACACTGACAACTATAAGGTTTCTGGTGACCTAATTAAAGCCAATGGATTGATGAACACAAAAGGCAAATTGCCAAGAACTGAGTATTGAAGAGGAGGTGAAGAAGTAAAGATGGTGGGCAGAGGAATACAATGAGATGCAAAGCTAGGTTTGAAGTAGAATATCTTATTTATGAAAAAATGAAAGTTAGAGTCTTTTAAAGTTGAAGCTAAAGATTCAGTTGAGAGGAAGACGGTAATGGTATAAAATAAAGAGTAGGAGGAACAAGGTTTCTGGTGAACCTTAAAAAATATGTTATTCCAAATATGCAGGGGAACTGTCCACCTCCAAGTGCAGATAAGTTTGAAGGTGGCAAAGCAGCAAATAAGTGAAGCCTCTGCCTAAATGCATTTGCTTTCTAAGCGAGAACAGGTCATAATATTGGCCTCTCTGAGAATAAGGAGAAAGACGTAATAGTAAGCCCAAGGAAAGTGGAAAAAAATTCAAATATGCAACATTTCAAATAGGAAGAAAAGCAGAGAGAGAAATAAAGATTTTCGGGCGCTGTTTATATGCAGTTTTATACTAGGTGGGCAGAGGTGGGAGAAGAGGCAGATTGAAAAGTCAAAAGAGAGGAGGCATAACTGAATAATCTTGAAGAAAGTGATCAGCCCCGCAAAGGGAGAAGTATAACCTTTTTTCTGACATGAGAAGGAAGAAAGTGAGTGTTTCTCGACTTCAGTCATGCACTTCATAAATAATCTCTCGAGAGTCTTATGGACAAGGTGGAGAAATTTGACTGGATGTAAAGGCAATTCAGTAGACAAATAAATATCTCTTGAATCAATGCTGATTAATGGTTTGGTGCTTGTGTGCAGGAAGTATTCAATTTGCATGACCAAGGATTCTGTCCTTGGACCTGTCCTGTCAGGCATTTTTTAAAAATTCAATGCCTTGGATAGAGATATATAAGGTTTGCTCATCAAATGTGTGAATGACATGAAGCCAGAAGGGATAAAGATGACAGAAATGTGGGATGACAGAATTAGGATCTAAAGAGTTATTGACAAGGTGAAATGAATGGTTGAATTTAACAAGGGGAAAATAAATAAGAAATCATACACAATATTTTACCTAGATGAATAAAGGAAAGAAAAATTAATCATAGAATTAGATGACTTTAGGAAAGGTGGGTAGGGTACTTAATTTTGCAGGTTCACCTATAAATAAATGTTTCAAATTTTAGTGGGAGTAAATAAATGGATGCTAGACAGTATGAACCTTGGCAAACTAATTGTTAAATTTTCAGGAGTTTCACAAGCTGTTGTTAAACACAGCCATTGTCAAAAATATAAACAATAGAAACTTAAAATTATATAAATTATACTTAAAACAAAGATAAATACTCAAAACATATCACTTTCTACTTTTTTTATTTTTTATTATTATCTATACTCTTGGAAAGAATATCTTAACTGTTGCCAAAAGTTAAAAATGAAAAGCTTTGGAAGTAACATGCTTTCCCTTCAAGCACAGGATATTTTAACATTTGTTAACATCAAATGGGGAGCTGGGCTTGATGACCTGAGAAGCATCATCTAAACTCCTGGAACCTGTGAAGTTCAGGTGTATACAATGCAAATAACTGAAGTCCAATTTTCATGAGACTGATAATTTGAAGACTTATTAAGAGGGAGCTCATATTCTCATTGTCCTTCAGACTATTAAGCACATCCACTCTGCTGATGGCCAAGAAGATGACAATTTGCTTATATGAGAGAAGAAGAATCATAATAGATTAGATATTAGAAATGAAGATGACAAAATTTAATGAGAGATTCCCTCAATTTAAAAAAAGTAACCAAAACTTTGAAGTCATTTGTTAGTGGCAAGGAGATAGACAAAATAGCATTTTTGAGCTCCTGTTTCATAGTCTAAGGTATAGTCCAGGGGTCCCCAAACTTTTTACACAGGGGGCCAGTTCACTGTCCCTCAAACCGTTGGAGAGCCGCCACATACAGTGCTCCTCTCACTGACCGCCAATGAAAGAAGTACCCCTTCCATAAGTGTGGTGGGCCAGATAAATGGCCTCAGGGGGCTGCATGCGACCCCCAGGCCGTAGTTTGGGGACGTCTGGTATAGTCTAAAGTAATGGGTTAAAAATATACAAACTATTATCACCTTCTAGTATTCAACATTTATATGTAGAATTAGAGAGAATATGGTGTAAATTATTACATGCTAGTAGAATTATTACATGCTAATTTTACCTGAGAAATTCAGAGGGTTATTCTAATCAACAAAGACTCTTGAGAAATCTGAATGGTAGGATTGTTTGTTGAATTTTAGAGAACTTTGACATTTTAAGATGAAGAAAGAAATAGAGTTCTTGGAAGCAGAAAATTAAATAACCAGCAGAGGAATTCTCGAGGATCTAAAATTTATTTTATTATCCAACCATAAATTGTATAATATGCAAAACCTCCCAACACTGAGCAGTCTATGGAAAATAATATAAGTGGTGTCATAGGACATGGGAGAAGATAAAATATTATAAACTTAGGGAAATTGTCTTTGGAGAAGAACACCTCCCTAATTCCCCATGTGATGTCAGTTAATATTTAATGGAACTCAGGTGGGAGCTTCATGTTTAGAGCCTAATAGGAAGGCTACGATTTTTCATTTCTCCAACTCACGTGCATTCCAGAAAGAAGTTTAGAATGGGTCAAATTGATGTGAGTGAGGTTGGTGAGAAACACAGCCATGTCTTTGTAGAACAAAATAACAATGACAGACTGACAAATGGGAATCTTGAAAGTCAATGTTTGTAATTTAGTTCAGTCTTTTTCTTCCCTTTTTCCCTTCTCTCTCTTTCTCCCACACTGCTATTGTTCTTCAACATGTATTTGTTCAAGACTTAATGGCCCTAAACTCAATACTAAACCAGAAACAAATTTACCAAGAAGCTAATTCAACTTAAACATCAGGGCTCCTAACTTGCATGGGCCATATGCCGTATGTTTGTATAAAATTTGAAATACTAAGATATTTTGCTAGTAACCCTTTAAGACTCTTATCTCTTTCCAAACATACTTCCTTCTGCAACACTGTCCCTTGTGTCAGTTTGTATTGAATGGCTATAGGAAGTTTAGGGAACCAAGTTAAGATGAGGTTGTACAGGTCTTACATTTAGGGTGGGCTTATGAGATATATTTATGTTGCTTCTTGAAGCTTTTATGTAGAGCTAAGTTATTGGTAGCTATCATAGCTTAAAGGGAATACAATGTGCCAACTCACTGGGCTTGGCAATCTGAAGTGTAGGACCAGCAGTTAAATTACAATATAAACCTTACCTAGCCTATATGATGTGGCATTTGAGTCATGTAGTAAAAATGAGAAACAAGGCTTGAAATGTATGAAGCCAGAAGCTAGTATGAAATTCTTTCAATCATCAGCTGTATAAAATTATAAGTGGGAGATTCAGTTCCCAGTAAAACCTGATCAAAATCAAAGTTCTTTCCTATCAGGAAAACATTTTAAAATACCACATAATTTAATTATAAATATATAATACCTATTTACCTTTCAATAGCAATTGTTTAAAATAGAATTTTCCAGAATTCTGTAGTTTGTATTCCTGGATGCCCTACAGCAAAAATATATCACTATGTAAAGTATCATATTTTAAGCCTCCCAACTATCAATAATAAAAACAAATCCGGTTGCTTGTGTTAGTAGAAAGACTAGATTATCTGTCCATTCTCCTTTAGAATATTATATTACAAAGTTATTGCCATACAAAGAGATGATGAAAAAACATGTAGCAAACAAACAAACAAACAAACAAAAAACGTAGAATTATAGAGACATGTCAGGCAGTTATTTTAAAATATTGCTCTTATTTTTTTGAATGTTGTGATATATATCAAATTTTGTGGTATATATTATTTTTTAAACTAATTAATTAATTATTTTTAAGTGAGAGGAGAGGAGATAGAGAGACAGACTCCACATGTGCCCTGACCGAGATTCATCCGGCAATCCCTGTCTGGGGCCTGTGCTCGATGCTCAATCAACCAAGCTATCTTTAGTGCCTGAAGCTGACACTTGAACCAACCGAGCCACTAGTTGCAAGAGGGAAAGAAAGAGAAAGAGGAGAGGGAGGGAAAGAGAAGCAGACTGTCACTTTCATGTGTGCCCTGACTGGGAATTGAACCTGGGACATCTGCATGCTGGGTCGATTCATTGAGCCAAACTTCCAGGGCGGTATATATATTATTTAAAATATATATACTGACTTCTTTTTCCAAATAAATATTCACATTTGTACTTCACTTGTATTATTTTTATTAGAAGTATCCCCCAAATTATATAAGCTTTAGGTCCCATAAAACCCATACATGACCCTGCTAGAAACACCAGAAACAGAAAAATATAAGACATGGTGCTTGCCATTCAGATATATGGCTCCCGGGGAAGAGACAGGCTGATAAATAAATGGTTACAACTCAAGAAGAATAGAAAAGAGGCGTGTGAAAATTTCTGTGGTTCCTTCAGTGACCAAATCAAATGAAATACTCAAATTTCAGGCCCTGATGTTGTGTGGATGGTAGAGGTTTGTGGGATCTGATGGAATTTTTCACATCAGCAGCTTAATAGTGATGCGAGTTACTGAGACCTGTTCCCTTGGCAATCGTAAACTTTCTTGAGAGCTGATGGCAAGTTGAGTCTTAGTTTGTAGGGTGCCTGCTTTCATCTTCTCTTCCTGTGCCACCAGCACCTGGTCCCCTCCCTGAGACTTTCTTGTTCTGGTATATTGGCTATTCAGCATTTCAGATGGCCTCCAGTATGTGCTGGAAGGAGAAACTCTCAAAGGATCTGAGGCAAGTCTGGAAAGATGAATGGAGATTTAGAAGGTCCTAAAAATCATCAAGGCCCTGGCTTCAGACTCCTGTCTTTCTGCGGGAAGCAGGATGAATTCTGGCAATAAGACCACACTGAAATGCTATCAGCCTAATTAATATGGTGACATCATACCATAGAGGCTTGCCTTTCCCTGGAGCCAGATGCAGCCATGTCTGCCTGGAAGACTTTGGCAGGCTCAGACACTTTCTGAGTCTTCTCTCTTACAGTCTGATCTTGTGTTGTGCTTGAACATTTAAACACATCCATAAAATGAATACTATCCAAATTGACTCATCACTTTGCTCGCAAGATCAAGTCCCTTTCTTGGACCTCCTCACATCTGAATTTTGTAATCTCATTCTCCAAGCATCCCAAGTTAAATCTTCAAAACATTTTTGGTTCTTCCCTTTTTTATTTCCCCCCTGAGTATTCTCCTATGAGATAAATGAGACCAAATATGTATAGGATAAAACATGCCATACCCGCTACATGCTAGGCACTCAACAAGTGACAGTTCACTTTCTCTTCTACCTTCTCTTCCTGATCTAGGCACCCTGTTCCTCTCAGTGGCCCCCATTATATCTTTCTCTCCATTCCATATTATACATCATCTAATAGGCATTTTCTAAAATGTTTAACTTCACAAACCTTTTTCTGATCCCCTATTGTGGGTTGACTTGAGTACCTTAAAAGGCTGGATCCAAGCCTTAACTTCCAGTACCTGTATATGTGATCTTACTTGGGAAAACGAGTCTTTGCAGATACATTTAAATTAAGGATCTGAAGATAATACCCTGGATTTAGAGTGGACCTTAGATTCAATGTCCTTATAAAAAGAGGAGAAGGCCATCTGAGATGTATGCAGATTGAAGTGATGCATCTTCAAACCAAAGAATGGCAAGGACTGTCCATAAGCACTAGAAGCTAGGAGAAAGTATGGAGTGGATTTCCCCTCAAAGCCTCCAGAAGGAACAAACCTTGCCAACAATTAGAATTCAGGTTAGGGAAATATGAAAGAATAAGTTTCTGCTCTTTTAAGCCCTCAAGTTTGTAAAAATTTTTATGGCGGCCCTAGGACATTAATATACTCCTTTATCCTGAGCCTTCAGGTCCTTCTTAACATTGGTGTATAATCCACCTTTCCAAGGTTCTCTCTTACTCCTCTTCTTTACAACTTCTTTCTTCTGTATATCAACAGCCCCTTGGTCATGCAGTGATTATTTGTGCCCTTTGCCTTTCTAATATGATGCCTTTCTCTTCTCCAAAACTCACTGTGCAAATCCTAATCATGAAATAAAAGACCTACCCTGGTCCACAGTGATTTCTTTCCTATTCTGAATTTTTACAACACACATTTGGCATCGAATCTTATTTTGTTAAAACAGCATTTGTTTTGTTTTTCATATATGTGTGTATCTCCTTGAGGGCAGGATGTTTTTGCAACATAGAAAATGTTGAATAAATGAATAGTCAGAAAGTACTGATAGAATATGCAGATTTTCTGGGCTGAATTGTGTCCTCCCTCAAAATTTGTACATTGATGCCTTAACCCTTGCACCTCAGGATGTGACTGTATTTGGTCAAGGCCCCTAAAGAGATAGCTGAGGTTCAGTGAGGTCATATGGATGGGCTTTAATCCAATCGAACTAATGTCCTTCAATAGGAGAAAACTGGGCCACAGAGAGACATCGAGGTGCACATGCACAGAGGGACTCCAATGTGTAGAGGCAGTGGGAAGGCGGCCCTCAGTGAGCCAAGAAGAGAGGTCTGGAATAGCCCTCAGAAGAAACCAACCCTGCCAGCACCTTGATTTTGGTCAGCCTCCAGAACTGTGAGAAAATAAGTTTCTGCCGTTTCAACCCCACAGCCTGTGGTATTTTGTTATGGCAATCCTAGCACACTTATATAGCAAGTAAAAGATTAAGACTCAAAGTTAAAAAGGTAACTACTGGAAGGGAGAGTAAAAAGAGAAATGTGTTTCTACCCAAATTGATGATACTCCTCTCTCCGGTGCCAGTAATAAAACAACAGACTATCTGACAGAGTCCTTAGTAAAGCCCAGAGACTTCTGGGTTTATTGTGAAAACAATATCATTTTAGTATGAAATTCAAAGAGATATGAGAATAGAACTAGGATCTGGTCTATCCCACTCTTCACCTACTTTTAGAATGATGTTATTGCCTAACCTATAGTCAGGAAATTACCTGGTAGTCTCATGAGTTAATCTGATAATCTAAAATTAATAAGGTCCAATTATGGGGTTTAAGCCTAAGCATTTTCTGAGATTGGCTATAAACGTATATAAATTAGTTGACTTGTTGGGGGAGGGGTCAAAACAATACTGGTTCTTTTATTTTTATGTTATATACATATTTTTGCCAAGATCACATCAGTGTGTGCTTTTCTCTTTCTCATTCCTCTGCTACCCCATATTTTCCATTGCATAAAGGTAAAAAACGGTATTGGAATTGATTACATATTACTCAAATTAAATTTGAAATCTTTAGTTCCCTTCTGGGAAGGAATTTTCAGAGGCTCCTTGACAGAATGTAGTATGTCCAGAGGGAGGCATCTGAGATGGGCAGGGCTCTAAACACTGAGGCATTGGAAGGTGGGTGAAGCAGCTGATATTTGGGCAGAAATATATGGAGGTCTTGCTACTGGATGCAGGTATCAGCTTGCTCTCCATGGCCCTTGAGGTAAAGGATAGGTCTAATAGTTGGACTTTTCAGAATGCTAATTTTATTTCAATGTGAAAATTTCACTACATAGTCTAATTTCCTAAGCACCAGAAATAATGAGGTGTAGAGGCCCGTTGAGTGACAATGTATTTTAGTAGCTCACTAAAGTTGTAACTTTACCTGTTATTATCTGTGTGACCTAGTCTAGGTATTAAATTTAGTTAGCTTTAGTATCTCCAGCAAAATGGGATTAATGATTGAAACCACCTCACTTAGAGTATTAGATGAAATAATGCATGTGAACTAGTGAGGAAATTGATACTAAGAGGGATGGCATAACATACTTAGTCACAAAGTTCATGCAGGCCCATGCCAAGTTTTGAGCTCTAAACTGTTTGACTTCATTATGCCACTTAGGTTCCAAATTTTCTTCCAATAAATAAAGAGGAAAAGGAGGTATAAATGGGAGGGCTGACAGGAGTGCATTGGAAGGGAAAGGAGTTGTCCTCTTTCTTCGGCCTACTATGTGGGCTTATGTAAGATGTCTTATGTTGGGTCACATGGCTGACAAGATGATTGTATCTATGAGTCTGTTTAAACATCAGAAAAAACAAGGCTTCTCCCTTGCCCTCAGTTCCCACCCACTCTGCTTCCTTCCTTTATCACTCTCCAGCCTCTAGCAGCTTAGGCCAGGTGACCCTAATCCACAACTAGAATGTCTCTGATGAAACCATTTCTTAACCATCCTTTACCCCAGTGGTAGTCAACCTGGTCCCTACTGCCCACTAGTGGGCGTTCCAACTTTCATGGTGGGTGGTAGTAGAGCAACCAAAGAATAAATAAAAAGATAGATTTAACTATAGTAAGTTGTTTATAAAGATTTATTCTGCCAAACTTAGTGAAAATCCGATATAAAGTACTTGGTAAGTAATTATTATTATATGCTTTAACTTGCTGTAATTTGCTTTATAAATTTTATAAAGTTACTTCCCTACTTTATAAATCACCATTACCATGAAACCAGTGGGCGGTTAGAAAATTTTACTACTGACAGAGATATAAAAGTGAGCAGTAGGTATAAAAAAGTTGACTACCCCTGCTTTATTTTACCCTATTCTATCACTTCAATCTACAAATGGCTGTTTTTGAAAGCTTGGTCCTGAATGTGTGCATTACAACATGAAAAAATATTAAATTCAGAACCTAATTTTGTATTTTAATTCTAAAATATAAAAATTAAGAAGCAAAGTGAGAGGAGTGAAAGACCAAGTAAGGTCAGGCTTGGGAAGGTCTCTAGATATAATTCATAACCACCACTCCTTGGTATCTGTCTCTCCAAGAGAGTCCATTCTGAGATGGGTATACCTCAAATTTTGTTAAAATGTATTAAGCACACATTAAGCTCAGTGATCCTGATAATATACATAATAATAAGCTGTCTTCTTGACACTTATTAACTAGGCTCATGTCTAGAAGAGAACAGAAAAAATATGAGCTGTTTAATTGGGAATTCTTAGCATCACTAGTGAACAAAAGGAAATAGTTCAAAAGTTCTTGGAGATAGTCTCTGGAAAATGTCACCTTAGGCTCTGGCCCATTGGCTCAGTGGTAGAGTGTCAGCCTGGTGTGTGGATGTCATAGGTTCAATTCACAGTCAGGCACGTAGGAGAAACTACTATCTGCTTCTCCACTCCTCCCCCTTCTCTCTCTTCTCCTCCCACAGCCATGGCTCAAATTGGCTCCAGCAAGTTGGCTTTGGGCACTGAGGATGGCTCCATGGCCTCTTCCTCAGGTGCTAAAAATGGCTCTGGTTGCAATGCTGCAAGGGCCCGGATGGGCAGAGCATCATCTCCTCGTGGGTTTGCTAGGTGGATCCTGGTTGGAGAGCATGCGGGAGTCTGTCTCTCTGCCTCCCCTCCTCTCAGTAAAATAAAATACATACATAAATAAATAAATATAAAGAAAATGTCACCATAATTTCAGAAAAGTAGTCTCTGAGTTAAATGTACTATGGATTGAAAATGGCTTTGTTGTGCTTTGCATACACTTTAATATTTGTTCT
The DNA here is from genome assembly GCF_036850995.1 of Saccopteryx leptura. Classification (NCBI taxonomy): domain Eukaryota; kingdom Metazoa; phylum Chordata; class Mammalia; order Chiroptera; family Emballonuridae; genus Saccopteryx; species Saccopteryx leptura. Next base: position 44,707,193 of record NC_089510.1, read on the forward strand.
TCTCCAATAATAGGTTGGCATTATTATCCCTGTTTTGGAGATTAGAAAATTAAGTGCAGAGAGGTTCAGTAACATCCCCAAATCACACAGCACAATATATCAAAAAATTATTTTATTTTAAAAGTCAGATTTTTCTCCACCTGATTTTCAAGACCATAGAAGAAATGAAAAGAGTAGGCTTCATGACACATTTTCCTTTTTCATAACAGATGAGTTTACTTTTATTCTTCTTGACCACACTCTAAAATATCATTTGAGACACCATTAATATTACACAGACTTACTGTTCAAATGTGCTCAGTTTTTTTTTTTCAGTAAAATTAGAAGAAATTCTAATTTTCAAACAGGTGTATGTGCATTAAGAAAAAAACTGCTATGAGATTTCAGAGATGGATGCTAACTCCTAAACATCAGTTATTATTTCTGAACTTAAGTGCTTAGAGTGTTTAAAATGTACATATTCATGTAGATTTTTTGAGGACATTGGAGTGTATATGAGATAAGTTTGTGCATATCTGAGCTTATATATATGTATTTATTTTAGGTTATATAAATACTGAGTACAGTATATATATAATATATAATATTTATGTTATTTCATTTTGGAGGGGGGATAGAACTTAAGCCTCATAGTTATTAACCCTGCTTAAAACCTAAATAGCAGATATATTGTATAGGCCTGACTACTCATTCAGAATAGCTGTCCTTTGCTTTTATGATATTGGAAAAAGAGTTAGAAAAGAAATGCATGCATTCCTCAAGCCCCTCTTCCATAAAAACACATTCCATCCAATCTCCTGAACCGGCTGGAATATCCTGCTCTGTCCCCACCCTACCACCCACTCAATGCAGCAAGGAAAGTCGGTGGGTAATTGGGTCCAGATTGGAGATGTTTAAATATTCATGAGGCTGGCAGTGAACTGGGAGGGGGCGTCTGTCTAGAATGGGGGTGGGGGCTGGGGAAGTGATTAGTCATTGAAATCTAGTGAACAATTCTGAGAAAGAGAGGAGAGCCAGGGAAGAAAAAGAAAGACAGAGAGTAGGAGGGGAGGGAAAGAGAGAAGAGAAGAGAGGAGAGAGAGAAAGAGAGAGAGAGAGAAAGAGAGAGAGAGAGAGGAGGAGGAGGAGGAGGAGAGAGGAGAGAGCATGTGCGATGAGCAATAGCTGTGGACCTTACAGTTGCAGCTAACTGCCCTGGTGTGTGTGAGGGAGAGAGAGAGGGAGGGAGGGAGAGAGAGCGCGCTAGCGCGAGAGAGCGAGTGAGCAAGCGAGCAGAAAAGAGGTGGAGAGGGGGGGAATAAGAAAGAGAGAGGAGGAAAGGAGAGAAAGCAGGAAGAAGGCAAGGGACGACACAACCATGCTGTGCTGTATGAGAAGAACCAAACAGGTAGAGCTAAAAAGATTTTTACTTCTTGCTGTTGTGAAATTACCAGAGTGCAGTATCTCCCTGTAAAGGCAGAAAAATATTTTAACTGCTTCTGCTCTGGCCATGGTGCTCGCCTTTCCTTAGCATATGGTAACTGATGGTTGCATCTCAGCTTTTATTCTATTCTGTCTCTTACGCTCTGGTTTTGCATTTCTACTACCAATTAAGATAAGGTTAGAAAAAAATATGCCTGTTTGGCTAGAAATAAGATTTTTATTTTATTTTGTTTGGCTATTAGTAAATGTTCAGCATTTCGGTCTGCTTTTGCGGGTGTGGATGTAAAACGGGTGTGTGGGGGGAAAATGTGGGGTCTACATCTCCGAGATGGGGAGGCAACCCTTATATTACTTGCAAAAAGCAGGTTGAAAGAATATTCAGTAATAAGTATTGCTTGTTCTGTCGTACAATTTTCTCACATGTGCTGCAGGAGAAACCTTATTTTTTACACACCTAAATCTCAAATGGGCCCAGGTATTAATGGAAGACCATACGAAGGCTTTATTTATTTATTTATTTTTCAATGAATGAAACTATGATTTGGGAGATGCTCTCCCCCACCCCACCCCCAACACCCCCCCCCCAAAAAAAAAGAAAGAAAGAGTGAGAGAGAATCTGAAGGTAACTGGGGCTAGGGGAGACATTGGCCGTGTGGAAGGGGAAAATCCCCGTAGCGATTGTGCACCAGTTGGTCCGAGGAGAGGGTGGACCACGCCCCTAGGATCCTTCAGCTCCGACGGGATGGGAAAGACGAGCCGAGTATTACCTGTTGGAAATCAGGTCTTTCCTCCCCTTCTGTACATCTTTCCTGGGCTTGTCAATGACTAGAGCAAGGCTACATTCTGTATAATAAGCATGGTGACTCATTTTCGTTAGGAAGAGAGACATATACAGGATTAACAAGAATCCGGGTCCCCGCCCTCCCTCCCCCACTGCCCAGGTTTTTCTTCCATTTCAAATTGCTCACTTGTTTCTTGAAAGACATTTTAGAAACTTGATTAGAGTGAGGGTGGGGAGCAATGACGAGTATGGTATTCCGCAGAAACCGACAGTGACCTCGCACTCGCCAAATGAAGCTTTCAAATATTCACTGGAACGTATTTGAGAGATTTTAGCGAAGGTTAAAGAGAAAAATGGGTGTGGGATATGGGTGAGGATGTGCTTGTGCGTCTGTGTGTGCGCGCGTGCCCGTGGGAAGGGATGACAGTCTTGGTCAAAGGAGCCTTTTGCAGATTGATTGCCTCAGGGGTGGGGTGCAAGAGATAAGAATTGGGCACTATTCCTGTGCAGGTATTGGATATCGGGCAATTTGTAATACACTCGCTGAATCCGAAGGGGGTGGAGGGCGGGAGTAGAGAAGAAACAGCCTGCCGATCTGAACATTTAGCCAGCGCCCTGCAAGGAGGGGTGGGGAGTGAGGATGAAGGAGAAGGAAGGGGAAGGGGAAGGGGAAGGGGAAGGGAGACAGAAGCAGAATATCGGAGCAGTAGGTAAAGAGGCATGGCAAAAATAGATGGATGGATGGATGGATGGATGGATGGATGGATGGATAGATAGATAGATAGATAGATAGATAGATAGATAGATAGATAGATAGATAGATGTAGATGGATAAAGTAGCAGGCACCTGGGGTTTTGTGTGTGGTTTGTGCTGGAGTGTTTGGGGAAGAGCATGAGAGTCTGACATGCCATACTTCTCTGAACTGCTCTATGGTTCTAGAGATTGAGGTTTCCCTTGGCTCATTTTTCAAACCAGGACACTTTTTCTCGTCTTCATTCTAATACATAAATGCAGTAGATACAGGTGGCTGGGTTAAGCACACTGTCCAGGAAACGTCCTGAGGTTGCCCCATTGGTGAACTAGGGAAATAAAATTTAAGAAGGCGGAGCCCTGAGGAAGCCAATGCTATTCATTAAAAAAAAAAAAAAAAGCTTTGATTTTTAGAAAGAAAAATATGCCGCTTTACAACTTTTTGCCATTCTCTGTACACACACAAGTGTATGCAACCCCCCTTTCACAAAGGAAACCAAGCATGATTTTTTAGAAAGAGAATTGAGGCTAAAGGAATTCCCTTCCCCAAAAGGGGACTGCTGCCTCCCCACTAGGATTCTATTTCAGTGACAGCCCCAAATGTTCAATAGAATGTGCAGTGATGAGCTGAAATTTGGTGTTTGGAAGCTGTAGAAAATTGTACTAAATGTGTATAGCACCTGCACACTTTATGTACGATAGTCATGCATGCACTCTGTATGACTTCCACATGCCTGCCTATGTTTTAGCATGATTTATACTCGAGAGATAATGAAAGGTATAGAAACTGTCCTATTTTGTCCATGCATTTTATAAATGTATGCTTCTGTGTGAAATGGTCCTGTTCCCTATTTACCACTGTTGTCTATCACTCACATAAGTCAGTATGTAGGATAGTATGAAATCAGATGGAAGGAAATGATGTATTCAGGGTGTGGACTCCATAGTACACTGACTGGCATTTATATAGTGTGAGTACTTAAGTCTCACACAGGTTTCCTGCTTGTGGGTGAAATGATCTTACATCATCTGATTGTGTTTATCTTTCTTCTGACATCCATTCATCATCCCAGTATTTAATAGGGAATAAAACAAGGGCAAAAATCTGCAAAGGTCTAAACTCTGCCACACCCATAAAATCCAGCAGAAATGTGGGAGGGGGCTAAAGAGATTGCACTTCCTTCCTCTTCCACTTGAGCAGCGTAAAGAAGCAATCTTGGATTTCTGAGTTGTAATACATTGCCAGTGGGTGAGAAGAAAACATAAATAATCTTTATTTGCCATTAATTACCTACTACTATAGATTATTACAGCAGGAAGAAGAGAGTGGCACTGGGGTGGGGATGAGAAGATAATAAATGAGTGGGAAAAGGAAGAATAAAATAAAAGAATCCCTGAAATTTTATTGGCTTATGATTTTCAAATATCTTGGGGCTAACTTTAAATAGCTTAATTACCATGCATATTGCAGATGATGAAAAACTTGCAAGACAGGATCTGAATTCACAAAGCAAGATAACTGTGCAGTGTTTCCTTTGTTTAAAATTAGAGACTTTAAGTGTAAAGAATACCAATGCAAGCAGATAGTCCCTCTACCCCTACCCTTCCAACCCCACCAACATCTTCCTTTATCTTCATTCAACAAATAATCCTTATCCAAGAGAATGTGATCTGTGATTTAGAATTCCAACCTCACCTTTCCCTTGCAGTGTTGGAAAGGTGTGGAAGGACGCCTTGTTGCTGCTTGGTGCTGACCATTCCTCCTAGTTACAAATTGGATGCTTCCTAAATCTGGCTGAGCCACACCCAATGTCACCTAGGGACCAAGTGAATTAATTAAATGGAGACATTCTACTTAATATAATTGAAACTCTTCATTTTTTAAATGCTGCTTTCTACCACACATTTCCAAATTTAAACAGAAGAGGAAATATTTTAAAGGGATTTTTTTTTCTGCCAAATTATCTGGACTTGCAGAGAACCTTAGAAAAATCCATGGTGAATCCAGAAATGTGTTCATATCCGGTGACTCTGTAATTCCTTCTAACTCATGTATGATGAGCCCTATTATGTTGTGCTGGCAGTCTGTATCTATTATCACTCCCTTTCCACTCATGCTGAGGCAACTGGGATAAAAACTTAATAGAGTTAATTTTTTTCTCTTGCTGAGCTGGCAAAACTATAGAAAACTTCTTTTATGTTTTATGCTAAAAGGTAGTGGTCCTGTTCACTGAGAGGGAGAGGGACAAGGGATCTCTTTTGCTTCTTTCCTAGTGAAATTCTCAGTGATATATCTCAGATGATAATTCCACATTCTTCAGTTTACCTGGCCCCATAAGAAAGGGGGCGGGATCCTTTATGGGAGTAGTAGAGTACGTGTGTTAACCAAATATTTCCTTGTTCATACCGATACAGTCTAAAATCTTCCTCTAATATTAAAAGAACATTTCAAAGGGTGCACATACTTAGGTCATCTCAAGAGGAGATACAGCATTCACTTTCCTATTAGCTGTCATAGAGACATTTAGGCAACCAAGAATGTCTGTTGTCAATCAGAGAAGTGATTTTGGGCAGGAATTCTCCCTTCTGAATTTCAGAAGAGTGGTCAGGATACCTCTGCACCATTGCACTGAAATCTTCATGACGTCCTCTGAGGTATTGAGAAGAGCACTGTGCTGAGTGTCCTTAGTTTATGACACACACTGATTCTATGGTCTTGAATGAATCACATAATCTTGGGCTTTGGTTTCCTCCTATAAGATGGAGACTAAAAAACCAAAATCAAAACAAACAACAAAAATCTCCCTCTGCTTGACTAAGAAGATTTTAGTAGGAATTGCACAAATTGATATAAATACAAAGATCAATACAAATGTAAAATAAAAAAATCTTAGTTTTGTAATGTGAGGTTTGTTTTGAAACTTCCAGTTTTTCAAGACTGTCCAGTGCCCTCACGACTGCCATTTTCTGTTAGAGAGTAGTTGTTTTTGGTCACAGTTGATCCCTCTGCTTGGGTACTTACTCTTTCCATTTTTCCTACAGAGTTTCATTCCATTATGTCCTACTCTCTCTTGAAATTTTAACTTCTCCTACTGTATTAACTCCTTTCCCCACAGCCTATGAGAGTATGCTCTATCTCTTCTATCTTAAAGGACCATCCTCTGACTCTCCTGTCCCCCTGTCTACAGTGCTCTGTCTCACCCCTCCCTATTAGAACAAAGTCCCTAAAAGTTCTCCCCACGTTCACTTCCTCCTCTTTATGACTTCCCACTCATTATTATATCTACTTTAATAAGGCTTCTGTTTCCATAATTCCATTGAAAGCATATTTTGAAAAAGATCACACTCACCACATCCACTGACTCTTCAGTTTATGTCTTATTTGATATCTTTTTGATATTTTGTATTATTGTCTATCCTTCTTCCTGAAACCCTCTCCCCATTTGACTGCCATAATAACTTTTCTTATTGTCCTGTCTCTATGATAGGTCCATTTCAGTCTTCTTTGCGGGCTTTTTTTCATCCTTTTCTCTCCAAAATATCAATTATCTCCTAGTTCATGATCTTGGTCCATATCTCTTCTTACTTTACACACCAATTCTAGGGGATTTCATTCATGTCAAGAGTTTTGACCACCTGTGTGAATTCCAAATCTGTATGCCGGATATCTCTCCTGAGTTCCTGAACTATCAGGCATCTCTAAGTATTTAAGACATGACTGCATCTATTGTGCACAAAACCAGTCTCCACTTAGTCTTCCCCCAAATTCCCACTGTCTAGTCACCTTCCAAACTCTAGGGACCTGGGAGTAATCCTGAACATAGTCCTTTTTTAAATCCCCACATCCCACTACTAGTAAAAAGATTTTGAATCCATCCTCTGTTTTTTAACTCCACCACAAACAAGTCTGTTCAGACTTTCATTACCTCTTATCTGGACAAAGGCTATAGATTGTTTCATAAACTCCCTACCTCCATCTTGCTCTCCTTCAATTCTTCTTGCAAATAACACTGTACTTACCTTTCCTAACACAAACCTAGTCAAATGATTTTCCTCCTTAAAGTCCTTTAATGTCCCCTCTTAACAGGGAGCAAAAGTACAAACTGCTCAGCATGGGTGACACAACCTACTATTGTTTACCTTTCCAGTGCCATTTTTAACTGCTCTCCTCTTAACTTACAACACAATATAAATTTTTCAGGCCGGGGTGCCTTTGCTCATACTGTACTTTCTGACCACATTACACTCCCTCTCAACCTGGAAAATTCCCATTTTCTCTCTATGAGTAAGCTCTTTGAAGCCATTCTTGGCCTCCCTAAATTAAGTTTCTTTTACCTTGTTTATGACTATGCTATATTTTATAATATCACTATTATATCACTTGTTGCATTACATAACATTTTTAATAGCATTTGTGTTTTTTGTTGTTTTTTTTTACATACTGGTATTCATACTGTGAGCTGTTTAAGGGAAAGATGGAATCTTAATTATTCTTCTATCTCCAGTGCCTACTACAATACTTGCCAAATATAACAACTGGTTTTAATTGTGGATAATCTGTTTGCTATATAGATATGGATCCAGGTTTATAGACTTTGCATAAGTTTTGGCATGTGGGTGGAACCACTAGTATTTTTTCTTAAATTTATTGGCATTAAATTTTGAAGTGGAGCTGATTATCACTGATTTTTGTTACTGACCTGTAGGATGATAAACATCACTTTTTAGTGAAGATAGGCACAAAACAAACCCATTAATACTGTGTTTCTCCAAACTACCATAATTGTTACTACTTGGAAATTTCCCTTTGATATTATCCTCCCTACAAACCAGCACACAGCCCCACCCTCTAAGATGAGTAGAGACCCAAGAAAGACACTTGGTTACTATAGTCTTGGGTCTTCTCAGACCCTTTCTTTTGGTTGGCCCCAAGTGTTTACTCTATTGCTTTGTTCCACAACTTTTCAAATAAAGGGAGGTTGAATGGTAAGTAGTTCTTCAAACGCCATGTAAAATGAAGGAGAATCATATCAATTTGAATAGACTGAATGGATCTGGATTCTGAAGCAGGCCTATTGTAGCCAATATAAAGCAAATTGCAACCACAGCTTTCCATGAAAGTACTTCCTGCCAGACTCCAGGTAGTATATTTTCCTCTGACTAGATTGGCATGGCTTTGAGAAGGGCAGAAAACAAAATGATTTATAGGTGAAATTTGTCTTTAACTGCTAAAGTTGAGTAGTGTTTCCTAATCTCTACACTCTTATTCTATATCTGGTTCATGGCTCTCAATCTCTTTTAATCTCTTTTTTGGAGTTTTTCTATTTTCTTTTTCTTTTCCTCTCAGATCTAAGGGGAGTTTTTCTGATTCATTATTACTATTTTAGGCTGGTGTTAGTGGTGAGGCTATGAAAGAAAAACTTTCAGAATAAGGGTGTCCCTTTCAACCTTCCAAATGGGTATTTTAGACAAAACAGATATTTTAAGCTATGTCTGGCACATATTAACTTCTCAATAAAAAATGTTTGCTAAGTGAATAAAAGTAAGAAAGGAAGAGTCACCATGATGGGCCATTAGGAGAGATGTTTGGGACAGAAGACCATTCTCATGTACCTATTCAGAGCTGACTTTGGGTAAATGCACATTCAACTTTATTGTTTCTCCTCACAGGGTGGTTGTGGTCAAAGTTACACTTTCTCCCATCTGCTTAGATCAGAGTTGCACACTTGCTGTGAATTGTACTATGAAGTCTCTTCTGACCCTCCAGATTTCCTATCCTTAACTATTTACAGATCTTATTTTCATAGATGTTGTTTATTTAATGTCCTGTTTCATGTCTTTGTAGTGCAATAAACCCTTCTCCTGGGTTCTAGACCCGGCTCTGCCAATTGCTTGTCATGTGACCTTAGGTAAGTAACTTAATCTTTCTGGGCCTCAGTTTATTCATCTATGTAGTGGACACATAAAAAGAACACTCTAGATCTTGAGTTGTCTTTTCTGCTAGGTTGGTTTGAAGTGCAAATGAAGTTATAAAAATAAAAGTGTTTTGCCAACAATGTGTTTTGCAAGTGTAAGGTATTATTTATTTATTTATTTATTTTTGTATTTTTCTATAGCTGGAAACAGGAAGAGACAGTCAGACTCCCGCTTGCGCCCGACCGGGATCCACCTGGCACGCCCACCAGGGGGCGACGCTCTGCCCACCAGGGGGTGATGCTCTGCCCCTCCGGGGCGTTGCTCTGCCACGACCAGAGCCACTCTAGCGCCTGGGGCAGAGGCCAAGGAGCCATCCCCAGTGCCCAGGCCATCTTTGCTCCAATGGAGCCTTGGCTGCGGTAGGGGAAGAGAGAGACAGAGAGGAAGGAGGGGGGGGGGTGGAGAAGCAAATGGGCGCTTCTCCTATGTGCCCTAGCCGAGAATCGAACCCGGGTCCCCTGCACGCCAGGCCGACGCTCTACCGCTAAGCCAACCGGCCAGGGCATAAGGTATTATTAATTGAAGAATTCCACATACTGGAACCTAAAGTATTCATGGTTCTAAGCAAAGTAGCACCCTTGCTCTCTGTATAGAAGATGATTGATAGATGATAGATAGATGATAGATAGATAGATAGATAGATAGATAGATAGATAGATAGATAGATAATAGATAAATGATAGATTTTTCATTTTCATCCCTTCTCTCCTATTTTTTACAGGGCAAATATTAACAATGCTAATGAATAGAAGTATAGTATATCTTTGTCATGAGTCCTCAGAGATCAGTTCAAATGCATTAGAAAAAGTCACTATATTTCCTTATATCTTTTACTGCTTTAGTCTTTTCTTCACATCTATATTTTTCTTCTCCATTTGCTAAATTGGCTGCTTCTCTTTCATTGCCTTCCCCACCCCCAACTCAATTCTAAATTGGGTTTTCTGCACTAATATTACCAGGCATGCTGTGCTCACATCCATCACATAAGGGCCCAGTCAGGCAGAAGAGTCGAGAGGTTGTATGGGACTGGTTAGAAGGTGGAAAATGGTTGAGGGAAGTTCAAAGATTATCACTTCAACACAATTTTGATGCAACTTTAGGGTTCCTCCATGCATTAGGAATTAATTATCACATATCAGAAGTGATATAAGATCCTGAACTTTTTACAACTCAACTCTAAATGCCAAAAATAATTTTATAAGTTCTCAGGATCTCTACAAAGCATATTTCAGTTCTCCTGTGTCCTTGGGTGATTGGGATAAGTCAGCAATTTAATAAAACAAAATTTATCAAAGTCTCATATAAGCTACGAAGTTTTGTAAACTAAAGAATCTTATTCCTTGATATATGGATAATATCTGAAAATATTTTTAAGTATAATAATTGAACCAAGTTTGTCTAAGAGATTTTGTTTCTTCTATAAATGAAAAGTCTAAAAAAGAGGAATTAATATTATGCATATTTTAAAAAATACTTTTATATAGGGAGCTTATATAGATTTTAATAGAAATGTAAGTTAACTAGAAATTTGGAAGTAAACTGATATCCAGAAAGGTACAGTTATTTCTTTGATTATGTTTGTAGTTGGTTAATGGTCAGTATCTCATTTAATTCTTCATTCTAGTCACCTGCCTATTTCTGTCTTTACACACACACACCCCTACACTTCTATTATTTATATGTCCTTTGATAGAGTACAAGTAACAGAAACTAACCTTATGAGTCTATAATCTATTGAGTGAAAACTAGGTGTATCAGAAATTAGGAAGTTGAACAGCCAAATTTAGAAGAACCAGAGTACACCTGGGAACCTCAACAACAGGAATTCATAGACTTTCTTTCCAGAGCCCTAAATTAAAAGGACTCAGTTACTAATAACCCCAACTTTTCTGTCTCTCCATTCAAATTCTTCAAAATTCTAAATGACCAAAGAGAGAGAGAGAATGAGAAAAAGAATAAAAAGAGTGAATCTGATTGATCTTTCTTCAGTCAGCTAGTTACCAACAGATCAATTAGCTCTGAATAGAGAAAGGACTAGGTCACATGGTTTTGACAAATTTTCTGAAAGGCTACATCTATGAATCTAGTGCAAGAGTGATTTTGGCTGACAAAGTGTCTCCTGAATATATGCCTATATATCCATAATAGGGTAGCCACCCAGATCAAGAAGGACTTAGCTCAAATGTGATGGCCCACTAATTTTCCCTTTTGGTTCTTTTTATTTGGCCTGTATTGCATATATTATTGGTAGGGCTATCATCACTAATGATTCTGAAAAGAAGTAGTAACCACATTGATAAATGACCTCATGTGCTTTTATACCTAAAAAAAAAAAATAGGTTAGGGCAAATCTACGCATCTGGAATTGACAGGTACAGGTTTTATACTGTCTTTGAGAAACTGAACTCTGGCAGGTACCACCTATCTAAGAGGAACACTAGCTACCATGTATTCTTGCTAACTTGGCATAGTGAGCATTGTTCTTTTTCTAGTGTGTGAGATCTGTTTCTGCAAAAAATATTGAGCAATAATGGGTGTAAAACTTCACCCTTGGATTTATGTCAGAGAAGTGCTACTCTTTGATATTAGTAACCTCATTTTAAATGTAATTTAACTAATTCCATCAATAATCATCATATTTATCTATTTTTTTCAAATTGGCACTTTCTAAAATATGGAGCTATTGTCTCCATATACACCAGCTTGCTCTAAATGTTGAATTTTGATAATTAGTCTTTCATCTTTTATTTGTAATCCTAGTTCAAATAACTACTCAAAATTTTTATTTTTAAATTAAAATTTGAAATATTCTAATATCTTTCTATTAATGACTATATAAAGGAGCTAGATGAGGCAAAGAAAAAAAATAAACAAAATGATCTCCAAAGGTTAAGCAAACTCAAGAACTGGCTGCTTTTCTAATGGCTTCAGAATCTCTTAGCACAACTAGCCTAGAAATTAGCCTAGACTAGGAGCTGTTAGACAGCATATGCCCTTCCCATTCCTACTTTACTTTAGTTTAGAAACCAATTTATCTGCTTAGAGTATAAACTGAGAAGCAAAATTAATTGCCAGATTAGTTCCTAAACAGTTATTCCAAAGGATGCATTCCACAGTTGTACTCAAACTCCAGTAGAGACAACTGTCTCTAGTATTTATCAGAAAACAAACAAACAAAACCAAGGCAGAATTTCTTTAAAGAGAAAATCCTTTGGTTAGTTACTTTCTGACAGGATTCTAATAGGGGATGGGAAGTAGTATTGAGTATATTTGGAGTGGACATTGCATTTCAAAATCCTTTCTCTTTAAATCAATGGGAGAAAAAATATTTTATTTGAGAGATGTAAGGGGATAGTGAGACTTCATAAGTGATACATCATAAACTTCCTTCACTTCATCTTCACTTAGACAGTTGGAGAATTTTTCCCCCTAAATTTTAGTAGATTAACATTTCTTAAGATTTCTGAAATTTTCAAAAGGAAGGAAAAAATGGTATTTTCTCATTTAAAAAGTATTGGTCCTGCCTGACCTGTGGTGGCACAGTGGATAAAGCGTCGACCTGGAAATGCTGAGGTCGCCGGTTCGAAACCCTGGGCTTGCCTGGTCAAGGCACATATGGGAGTTGATGCTTCCAGCTCTTCCCCCCCCTTCTCTCTCTCTGTCTCTCCTCTCTCTGTCTCTCTCTCTCTCTTTCTCTCCCTCTCCTCTCTAAAATGAATAAATAAAAAATTTTAAAATAAATAAATAAAAAGTATTGGTCCTTTCTTTAGTCAAATCTCAGTTGAGGGTTTGGTTTATTCAGAAAAATTTTTTTTCTTTTCTAAAGAGTAAGATCTTCTGAATCTTACCTTTAACCCACATTTGTTTGCTCTAATGAAAGAGAAAGCAATTCTATTGATATTTTCTTTATCATCTGGGAAAGCTACTCTGGAGAAATCAGGTTCGTATTTAGTATTTATTTGAACATCTTCCATGCTAACCTAAATTCAGTGTTCCTATGGCTTTAATTGCCTTCCATTGAAAGACATGGGGTGATTACTTTTGATAACTCAGCCACATTTATACTCCATAATGATGGGCAGTTAAGGCTCTACAGAACATATCAATAATACCTACTTTCTTGCATATTCTTTCTTCCATCTTCAACTTCATACTTTAAATTTTGGGGGTAAAACCAGTATATAGGAGGAAATGAAGCTTGTAATTGAAAAGGAAGAAGGAGTTATAAAATAGAATCACTCAATTTGGAACTGGGCCATAACCCTACAGTGAAAACTGTCATAGGAATATTAATGACCATAAATGGCTCAGACTTCACTTCTAAACATCATCTGGAAGACACAATAAGCCCAAGAACAAGACTATTCAGGGAAGAATCCAAGAAGCTTAGAAAAGTAATGTATTAAAGTATATTTATAAACATACTTAGGACCAGTTTATATCCTCACTTAAGTAGGGAAATGCTAAAAAAAAAAAAGTGCCAATTTTGTTATCACAGATATTATCTTATTTTATGCTAGACTATATTTTAGTGGTTAAAGGTTTTCCTCCAGACCACTACAATTCTCCTATATTATCATTCAAGCATTATGGAAACTGATTGGCTTATGTACAAACTAAAGTTTATTTTAGTCAATGTCTCATAAAAATGGTTAATTTTACTGAATGTGGGTATGTTTTAAAAATCCATCTATAAAGAACCAAATGAGAAGAACCATAGGAAAGCCAATAGACAAAATTAACTCTCATAATTTGAGATTTACAAATATTAAAAATATTATTTTTCCTTCTATTCTTTGTTATCACCATGGAAGATACCATGTTAAAATAATTATTTTCTCCATAGATTAGACACCTGACTGACTCCCTTACTTTTCACAATATCTTTTGCAGATACCAGTATATTCGCAGTTACCGAGATCATTAACTTAGAATAACAGATCACTCTTCTTTCCTACATGAAAGCTGTACATACTATCTTATCAGTTACCAAATTTTCTTTGCAATGTTTTTCACATCTGTCCTTTCCCTCTTCTGCCAGCCTTTCTCAGTTAGCTTTTTAGAAGAGAACCAAGCCCTAACACTGTAAGGCCCTAAAGCCAGTGAAATACCATCTCTCCCATGTATCTAAACTCTACTGGGAGTAGTTACATACCATCCTTGTGAAAGTGGAAAGAAACTGTCACTCAAATCCTCTGTTGTTTTGTGTTTCAGTTGAGAAAGGTGAAAAAGACTAGATATTCACCCAAATTTCCTGCTCTAGATATCACCTTTGCTCACTCCCTACATTTCACTTCTCTTTTCCTCAAAATGTCAATGGCTTTTCTTTTTTATTTTTTTACAGGGTTAATGAATTTATTCATGATTGTTTTTCAAGGCTTCTTGGAATCTGATGCCAATTTCCTATTCTTGCCTTACCTTCTACTGGATCTGCCATTGACTAAGCTTGTGAATTTAAATAAATTTAATTTCTCTGGCTTATCATTTATATGTAAACAAAAGTATTGAACTAAGTTCTCTTTAAGGCTTTTCAGTTTATAAAATAGCATGTTCTAGGGCAAAGCTCCTATATTTGGCATTCTTTCCAAACAAACAATATAAGTTTAAGGATCAGTTTTCTTGTAGTTTTCTTCATTGTCATTTCTACTACTTGCAAAAGCTCCTTTCTGACTTACTCAATCTCATCCAACTCCTAAGGCCTGAATCAAGAGTTACCTCCTTTGTCAAGGCTTTCCTGACTACCACGATTCTCTGGGACTTCTCCTTCTACTTGTTCTTCAGTAGCACCTATCACCTGTTCTGTTTCTTTGGCACTCATTAAACAAAGACTGACTTGATTATTCATTTGTACTTGTATGTACCTAATTTCCCCCAACTAGTTTGCAAACCCTTTGAAGGTAAGGTATTGGGTTCAGTGTTTGGTTCAAGAAAAACCTGTTAATTGATATATTGATATCTAATCTGTGATAGCTCTGTATTAGACTCTGTTGAGGTATACGAGATGATACAAGTTGAAGGCTCTGTAAACTCAGAAAGACAGGTAAAAGCTATGCCATTTCTGAGGCATTTGAAAATATGAAACCTGCCTTCTTTCTTAAATTGCTTTACTTTCTTGACATCCATAAACATCGATTTTTGCTGTTTTTGCTCTCCTCCATCTTTGGCTGAACATGTACTTTTTTCTTGGCTCCTTTTTCTTTACCAGTCTCCTAAAAATTAGTGTTACCTAGACTTTTGTATTTATTCTTGTATGTTCTTACTTAACTGAATCTCCATGGATAATCCAATCCATGCCATAACTCTCGCATGGACTAGTAGATCTCAAATTCTCTAGGCTTTTTAGCTACTGGGTTTTAAGATTTATATTAGTCTACTAGAAATCTTGTTCTGATGACCCTTAGGAGTCCCAGTCTCGGCATATCTTAAAAATAAGTCATCATCTCTTGTCTTCCCTTTTCTCATCTAGTCCTCTAAATGGAAATGCAACCTTAATTCATTCTCCAGGATCTTCCTTTTATCATTAGATTCTACTACTTTTTCTAGTTTCTATAAGTAAAAATAAATAAACAAACCAACCAACCTACCTTCATTTCTCCTTTTCCTTTACTCTTTAGCTCATTTATGTCTTGGCTCTGTTCACTTTTCTTCATTTCCACTGTCATCTTTAACTAATTTGTCTCTCATGGAGACTAATGCAATAGCTGTTTCTCTAACCTCCATTTTTTTACCCTCACCCCTTAAATTATTCTTCCCACAGTAGCCAGAATGAGGCTGTGTGTATGTCTATCAGATCAGGTATCTTCCTCACTTTAAAAATTTAAGTAGCTTCCCACTTCACTTATAACCAAAACCAAACTCATTATAAGATGGCCTGTAAAATCGTACATGACCCAAGCCTTGCCTCTTTGTCAAACTCCTGATAACCCTATCTGTCTTGATCACCAAGTCTGCTGACCTCCTTTCAGTTTTTAAAACACACCACACACTTCCTTTCTTCAAATATTTTGCCTGTGTTGCTCCCTGTTTATCCAGAATGCTCTTTCTCTGACTCCTTGGGAGGTCTGTTGTGACTAATCCATTTGTGTGGTGTCCGGATTGCTACCTAACACACCACCCCATTTCTTTTCTTTTCCTTTCGGATTGCTCTCAATCTGACTTTTTAAAAAAGAATATTTACTTGTTAATTTTCTGGTCCCTGCCTATATTCTTAAAACTTCTGAATCTACCCCTCTTTACAACACACACACCATTGAAATTGTATAATTTCATGGAATAACACATTTTTTAAATATTTTCTCTCTTTCCAAACACTGTTCCTTTTGCCTGGAGTGTTTTCCTTCATCTCCTTTTCTATGGAGAGAACACATTTCCTATTTATTTTTACAATGTGGCTGAAGTTTCCTTTTTGGTAGAGACTCCCTGACTCTCCAGGCATTCTTTCCTTTGTGTCATCCTTTTGTCTAGTACATACCTCTACTACAACATTCAACAGACTGTTACAGAAATTAAGTTACATGCCTGTCTTTTTTGCTATACTGGGAGCACTGTTAAGGAAGAAATCATGTTTCATTTATTGCCAATGTATAGCTCTAGTTCAATGCTTTGTACATAATAGGTTCCTATTAAATAGGAGCTGAGTAAACAGAGCCTAAACAAATGAACAAATTATCAGTGTCTGGTGAGTAGTATGCGATGACAAAATTTGTGTAGGTCTGAGGCAAAGGTTTCTCAGTTTCCACTGGTCAGTCGTGAAACATTCCCACTCTGGCACAGTTTATAGCTCGGCACCCAGTAGATATAGCGTGCATAGCTAAGGCCACACAGTCTTGGATTCTACTGAAGTGGTTCCAGGTGATTGCTCAACAAATAGCAGTCCCCATCTTGTAAAAGGATACATTAACATGAACAAAAACAGAGCCAGACTTAACATAGACCCTTTTTGTGATTTGGGCTAAAGATGAGTAGCAGTTTAAAATATATAGCTATTGTCTTCTTAAACCAGTAATTTGCCGCCCTTACCTGGTGCTAAACATTTAGCTCTTTCCAAACATCTAAAACTGTGTCTTCTGGAACTGATCCCACAGGAATACTGATGAGGCTTTATATCCTTCCTCTTTATTAATTATATGACTTGTAGCTGCATGTACACATTCTTTTCTTTCACTCTCTTTACTGTCTAGTTTAAAAAATTATATCATTATGATGTTTAATTGTTGTTGTTTTTTCCGGTTCCTATATATGTGCTATAAAAGCATCCATCTGTCTGGTGTTGTTATATTTATTTCCAAATAATAAAGAAAAGAAATTATACTAGTGGATTTACCTTCAGGGGGATGAAGAAACAAATGTGCATCTCTCATACACAAAAATATAAATATGATTCCTTCTGAGGAGTGTAGCTGTGAAGGAATAGGGAATTCTGAAGAAAGAGAAACATTCTTCAATGTAGTCTGTTTTCTTTATTTAAGAATATGTATGAGAATCAAGGAAGAAGAATGGTTCATGGTCATTAGGTAGCTAGGTTTTTTTGAAGTTAAGCTAAAAAACACAGAGATTAAGTATACCTTTTTAGTTTGAATGGGAAGCTTAAACACTTCCTTAGATTTATTTCTTTAGGAAATTATATTCTAAGTTTTAAACTGCTAACTTGCAAAGCAAACTTTGGAAACAAATCTCATTTATAGGTGGGGGTCATGTTCACTCCAAAACCAAATTTGGGAAGAACCTAAGGAATATGACTTTCCTGTTTAGGAAATGGATGAGCATAAGGAAGGCAAAATAAAGCAGATTTCAGCTAGAAAAAAATGAGTCACTTTTCTCAGTTGTACATGATTTCATTTCAGTAATTATGTAGGAGGTGGAAAAGATGCATGAGTAGTTTGGGTTGCTGAGAAAATACATGAGAGAAACAAGGACTAAACATTGGAGAGGGCAGTTTGGTGGTCTATAGTGGCCCTTTAAAAGATCCACCAGACATGCTGGTTCTAGAAAAGAATTATTTCTAGAAAATAATTAATTTTCCTTGCCACTGATCTAGCTATACACTCCTTTGCTTCCACTTTCCACAGACTTTTCTCAACAAAGCCAATTAAGAGTGGAAAAACATTTTGACATCAAGGCTCTTAATTGATGTATACCCAGAGACACTTCAGTGTCGGACTACTGTATATTTTAAGTTGCCAGTAATCTTATCATACTCCAGGAATAACCAACAAATATGGGCTGTTTCGATTAAACCAAATTTCAGCAAAATTCTCTGGAACTGAAAAGGGAGTTTTCTTGCCTGATCAGGTGTTGACACAGTGGATAGAGGGTC
Organism: Saccopteryx leptura; assembly: GCF_036850995.1. Classification (NCBI taxonomy): domain Eukaryota; kingdom Metazoa; phylum Chordata; class Mammalia; order Chiroptera; family Emballonuridae; genus Saccopteryx; species Saccopteryx leptura. The sequence continues at coordinate 44,725,439 of NC_089510.1, forward strand.
GACTTGGGAGGCTGAGAACCTAGGTTCGAAGCCTCAAGGTTGCTGGCTTGAGCGGGGGTGGGGAGGTTGCTGGCTTGAGCATGGGATCATAGACATGACTCCATGGTTGCTGCTGTGAGCCCAAAGGTCGCTGGCTTGAGCCCAAAGGTCGCTGGCTTGAGGCCCAAGGTCACTTGCATGAGCCCAAGATTGCTGGCTTGAGTAAGGGACCACTCACTCTTCTGGAGCCCCTTGGTCAAGGCACATATGAGAGAGCAATCAATGAACAACTAAGGTGCTGCAATGAAGAATTGATGCTTCTCTTCTCTCTCCCTTCCTGTCTGTCTGTCCCTCTCTTGCTCACTGCTAAAAAAGGGGGGGCATTTTCTTTGGATTCTAGTAGGGGGACAACAGGTCAGGCGTATGTTGGTACAATATTAGAGAATAGACTAGGCTATGCAAAATCTTCTTAGAACTCTCTATACATACAAAATTGTATTATCTCTTATCATTAAGTGGTGCTGTTATCTCTAACTAATATTATATTTTTCCTTTATTCTGCCAAATCATGTTCTGCCTTCAGAAATTCTGTTGATGTAGCATTATTTACAATAGCCAGGATTTGGAAGCAGCCCAGTGCCCATCAATAGATGAGTGGATAAAAAAGTTATGGTACATTTACACAATGGAATACTATTTGGGTATAAAAGAAAGAAAATCTTATCTTTTGCAACAACATGGATGGACCAGGAGAGTATTATGCTAAATAAAATAAACCAGTCAGAGTAAGGCAAGTACTATATGATTTCACTTATATATGTGGAATCTAATGAACAAAATCAACTAACAGACAAAATGGAAACAGACTCGTAGATATAGAGAACAGACTGACAATTGAGGGGATGGGGCTTGGGGTGCTGGATGAAAACAGTAAAAGAATTAAGGGGAATAAAAAGAAAACATCATAGACACAGACAACGGTGTAGTGACTACTAGAAGGAAGGGGTTGGGAGGTAGAAGAGGGTAAAGAGGAAGGTAAATGGTGATGGAAGGAGACTTGACTTGGGTGTAGTAAACACACAATACAATATACGGATAATGTATTATAGAATTGTACACCTAAAACCTACATAATTTTGCTAACCAATGTCACCCAATAAATTTAATTTTAAAATCTTATGCAATTTGTCTTCCTAAATTCTCCCCAAATAAGAAAACCTATACTTTTAACATTTTAAATATTCTCGACTTAAAATATTTTCTTTTCAAAACTAACACAGAAACATTTTATGGATTTAAGTTCACCTAATTAAGTTCACCTTTGGTAAATAGATCTAGTTAAATGACTTTGGTTTAATGTAAAACAGCTACATCTTTTTTGGATTTATCAGTATTAAGTATAATGCAACCATACATTTTGTTCTATTTTTGTTTGCTTTTTCTAAACTTATACAGGTTTCCTGATCAAATGTACTATCATTAATATTCTATAATACTTAAGATTTTTTAAAAATAGAAATTTGTGTTCAAATAAATTGAATCATTCTGACAAACTTAAAAAAAAGTAATCCTTATAGATACAGACAACTGCATGGTGATTACCAGAGGGAAAAGGGAGTAGGGGGAAGTAGAAAAGTAAAGGGGAATAAATGATAGAGATTAGACTTTGGGTGGTGAACAAACAATACTATATACAGATGATGTATTATAGATTTGTACACTTGAAATGTATATAATTTTATTAACATAACACCAATAAATTCAATAAATTTTTTAATTCTGATGAAAAATCATCTCCTTTATAGGATCACTCTAGACATTTTCTTATTGCCCATCTGAATTCATATTGTGATCACTATAGTAACCTCCTAGTAATTCCTTCTCCCTCATATTTTGTGTGTGTGTGTGTGTGTTGCATATATATGTTTTAAACTTACATACTGTTCATTGTCCTATCCTATTTCCTAGCCACTGCTTAATTTTCATTCCTAAGTTCTCCTCTTTTTAGATTTCACAAAGCACCATACAGTGCTTTCACATAGTCAGTCTATAGTTTAAGCTACCTTTTTATTTAGTATCCCAGAGGAAAGTTGTTCTCGTCTACTATATGCCTGAGGGTGATAATTATCACTGATTAGTAGAGCTAAGTTGATCTTAAAGATCACCTAGTGTTTTTTTGTTATTTTTTAAACTTTCTTTAGCCATGAAAATTTTGTCCCAGATATTTCTCAAAATCCAGATACACAAAACAGACAAAATGTGTTGTTGCGGTCAAAGCAGAGTTTGGTGGCCCAGAGTCTGGTAAGTACTGTCCTTTCTTCCTTGAAGGCCCTCTGATGAAGCCCAGGGAGCAGAGTTTTGGAAACATTTATTGCAGTTCTTCCTGGTGCAGACGTTGGCAAGTTTGGTGCTCAAGATCATTCCCTTCAGAAGGGATGAACTGGATGTCCCTGTATCAGTGCTACATCTTTCGGAGGAGTAAAAGAAGATCGTGTACTTAATTTCTGAATATATGGTACATATTCCTAAATATTCTAACTTTGTGAAACCAGTATTTATATGGTTCATCAGTGGAAAAGGTCCTTTTACAAATAAAGACAAAAAATTATTTTTCTGTTTCACCTCTTGACTCATTTTTCAATTATCTTTTTCATCTGGAGACAATATTTTCCTTAAATGTTATATAAAGGTCATTCATTCATTCAACAAACATTCATTCATTCACTTACTGAGTCAAGAACTATGCCAAATACTGAAAATATTAAAATATATATATAAAAAAAAGAACAGTCTTTACCCTCAACTAGCTCACAGGATAGATAGTGTGGTTGCCCTATGTGTATGTATTTAAAAGTCTATTTTAGTATGTGCTCCTAGATAATTATGTCAGTCTCAGGTATATTTCCTAAATATTCAAGGATGTTTCCCATTATAGGAATATACTTGTGGTGTTCTTTTAAAATTTTTTTAAATTTATTCATTTTAGAGAGGTGGGCAGAGAGAGAGAAGAGAGGGAGGAACAGGAAGCATCAATCCTCATATATGCCTTGACCAGGCAAGTCCGGGGTTTAGAACAGGTGACTTCAGAGTTCCAGGTAGAAGCTTATTCACTGCACCACCACAGGTCAGCTATACTTGTCATTTTTTCTTCTTGTTGATATGACTATTCCACCTGCCTTGGAAGCTTGGAGGGTAAGTTATGTGAATAAGAGAATATTCATAGGTATCAAGATTTAACTACCACAACTCCAAGAAATTTTTAAGGATTAAATGTGTTAGTGCATGGCAAGTATTTAGAACTGTACCTGGATGGTAGTAAGGCACTTAATGTTAGCTGTTGCTTACTTTTGTTGATGCTGACGATGGACAAATTTCTAGACTTTGGGTAGTGTGTGTGTGACCTATTTAAGGCTTAATAACATTAAATGCTCCTTAGGACTAATATCCATTCTTGAAGTCTGGAACTGAGATATAATTTAGCCTGTCTTATAAATGGGGCCAATAAAGTAGAAATAGAAATCTGAGCCTGCCTTGTACTTAGAAGCTGGAGAGGTCCATCACTTCCAGGCAACTGGAATGTGAGCCTCTTAAGGTCTAGACTCGGCTACATTTTTTTAAAATTTTTAAATTTTATTTTATAAATAAATTTTTATTTTAATGGGGTGACATCAATAAATCAGTGTACATATATTCAAAGAAAACATGTCCAGGTTATCTTGTCATTCAATTCTGTTGCATACCCATCACCCAAAGTCAGATTGTCCTCCGTCACCTTCTATCTAGTTCTTTGCACCCCTCCCCCTCCCCCTCTCCCTCCTTCCCTCCCCCCACCCCCCATAACCACCAAACTCTTGTCCATGTCTCTTAGTCTCATTTTTATGTCCCACCAATGTATGGAATCCTGTGGTTTTTGTTTTTTTCTGATTTACTTATTTCACTCCGTATAACGTTATCAAGATCCTACCATTTTGTTGTAAGTGATCCGATGCCATCATTTCTTATGGCTGATTAGTATACCGTGGTGTATATGTGTGACATCTTCTTTATCCAGTCTTCTATTTTTTTTTACAGTGATTAAAGCCTTTAAGCAGACTCTTGGCCAATACAGCAAAAATCCATAAAAGAGTAGTGTCCTTAACATGTTCACCAAGTCCAAGTTGGCCCCAACACCATGCCAAATCCCTGAAAAATGCAACCCCAACCCCAGTTCAGTCTGTTAGGAGCTATCACAAGGAGCAGGAGTCCAGGAAAAGCCCACATCCAGGAAAAGTCAGCATGGCACTGGAATTGTTGTCACAATTCTATACTTTGCAGCTCATGTCCAAGTCCCAATGACTGCTGCTTCTAGCTGGTAATGACTCAGGTAGACTGGAAATGCCATCTGCAGCATGTGTGGATATGGAGCTTCTGTTCTCCTCTGCCTGGAGAAATGAGACCAGGTTGCTTTTCCCTGGAGCTCTGCGACTGTAGCATAGTAAAGAGAACCTTGGGATATACTAAGTTCCCACCACGCAAGTCTCTCCCGGCTGCCGTTCACTCCGGGGAGCTAGGCAGCCCTCTTCGCATTTCCACTTTTCCTACCAGTCTTGGTGTGGCTTCTTCAGTGTTCCTTGGTTGAAGAGTCCTCTTAGTTTAGTCCAAAGTTGGTTTTTCCAGCTGATAGTTCTTAAAATTAGTTTGTAATCCACTTTGGTTCTGGGAGGTGGATGTTGGTATGTCCACCTACTCCAGCGCCATCTTGTCTTCCCTAGACTCGGTTACTTTGAACCTTCAGAGAATGATGCCAAGATATTTTAAATTGTCTGAAGTGGTGGTGGCATCTGGGGTTGGTGGCTGTGGCATCCACAGACTGATGTCCTAATAAGTCAGTGGTCTCATCATGGCTGTGTTTCCTGGGACTAGCTTGCTTTCCTTGGTTCCAGCCTTATTTTCTGAGCCCGATTGTCTGGCCTTCCCATCAATAACGTGAGTTCTGATGTTACCCTAATCCAGTCCAGTTTCAATTGTTTGCACCTAAGAATCCAACTGATACAACCCTATATCCAAGTAATCAGGCCCAAACTACTAAGGTTTCTCACCTGGCTTATTGTAACAGCCTCAGGGCTCTTTGCAATTTACTGTTCCTTCCGCCTGAAATTCTTTATTCACACCTATTCTCATGACTTGCTTTCTTACTTCCTCAGGGCTCTGCTCAAATCTCACTGTTGTAGATGTCATGAGGAGGCTTTCTCTCATCACCTTACATAAAGCAGCACCACACCCCTACATTCCCTTTCTGTCACCTTTTATTCTCTTTCATTTTCCTATCCGGTTGTCATTTATATCCACCCAAGATAATTTATTTATTATTATCTGCTCATACTAGTGGCACACAAACTTCATGAGGACTCCCTGACTCTTAGTTACTGATGTTTTCTGGCACAGTAAAGTGCACATGTTGGATGCTCAATAAGTATTTCTTGAATGAATGAATTTAAATTCTGCTCAGATGCAATAATAGCAGTAAGCTAAAAATGTGCTGTAGCTAATAGATCCGTTCCACCTTCCTATGCATCATTCTTACTTTCTGTCCTAATACATCATTCCACCTTCCTAAACATCAGTCTAGCTTTCCGTCCCTTTATCTTGATCAGTAATATCCCATATATTTCTCTCCACCTCTGTCAGTCTAAGATAGGTGATACGGTGGATTTCCTAAGATTAATAAAAGAGAAATTTGGTCCTGTCTACCACTATAACATGCTTATTTATTTCTCCTTTTACATTTTAATAGTTCAAATATTTGGGGAGGAATGTCCTACTGTGGTAAATTTATGTTCATTAAATTGTCAACTGTGACTGTATTATTTATTTATCTATTGCAGGTACCATGAGGGTAAAGGCTTGCTTTTGCTACTGGCACCATCTGGCTTTGACTGATGGTTTTATTTTACCTGATAGTCTTTGGACAGGACTATCAGGGTGATGAATGAGTGAGAGTGGGAGGGATTCAAACACTGGTTGAGAAAGGATAACAAACCTGTAGCAATAAGTCACACGCCATGCGGAATTTTAAACACTGAATAAAATAGAACATCCATCGCACATCCTATTTGCATTCCAGGTTAATCTTCAGAGAGTCAACATGGCAAAAACATTCCAAGATAAAAATAGCAAGATCTTTTGGAGGAGATTATACTGGCAAGAAAAAAGAAAAACCTTTTATAGTTACTGAGCATGTCATGATCCCACATGGTTGTGGTTGCAGCTGGAATTCTGTGTATATAACTTTTCTCAGCATTAGTGCATTACAAATGGAGGTTTACAAATTTTTTTAATTTATTGATTTTTAGAGAGAAAAAGAAACATCAATTTGTTCTACTTATTAACGCATTCATTGGTTGATTCTTTTATGTGCTCTGACTGGGATCGAACTGGCAACCTTGGAATATCAGGATGACAGTCTAACCAACTGAGCTATCTAACCAGAGCAATATTTTTTTTAATTAACCTTTAAAAGACATTCTGAGACATTATAAAAGAAAAATTGATACATGAGAATTGAAAATTAAAATGTGTAATAGCACAACATTAGAGACACTAGGCTTTGTGACTATAACCTGATCTCAAAACAAAACCTAATCCCCTTGGCCTTCTTAAAACCTAATTTTCATTAGAATCTTTGTTCCAGACAGAAGCAAGATGATAGCTCTACTAACATAGGGCATTTTCAATATGTCTGGATTTATCTGGAAGTCTTGTTGAGGCAGAGAACCTAAAGAAGAAACTATTATTTAGTCTTTCATCTTTCTCCAAAAACATATTTGAGGTATATGTATGGCTGGCCCATGTATTAGAGTCATGTGCCATTTAATGGTGGAGAAACATTTTAAGAAATGTGTTGTTAGGTGATTTTGACCTTGTGAGAACATCATAGAGTGTACTTATACAAACCTTGATGGGATAGCCTACTATATACCTAGGCTACAGGCCTATCTAGCATGTTACTGTACAAAGTAACACAAGATGAAATCAAGCAAAAGGGAAAATGATGCAATCAAAAGACAAGATAAACAGCATAACACAGCATAATGTTTTACAGCACACTTCATTTTTTATATGTAAAAAAATACACTCTAAAACAGGGGTCTCAAACTCAACTCAGCATGTGGGCCGCAGAGCAAGATCACAGCCGATCAGCGGGCCGCACTAGGTCTACAAAAGGCAACTGTTACGCAACACTTTTCTCACTGCAGTTGAAAACAAAAAAAAAATCAGTACAACATTGTTCGGCAGGCCGCATGCAGCCCGCGGGCCGCGAGTTTGAGACCCCTGCTCTAAAATAATGATTAAAAGTATAGTATAGTAACTAAATAAACCAGTAACATAGTTGCTTGCTATCACTATCAAGTATTATGAGCTGTACATAATTGTATGTGCTGTACTTTTTTGTGTGTGTTTGACAGAGACAGATAGACAGACAGGAAAGGAGAGAGATGAGAAGCATCAATTCTTCATTGCAGCAACGTAGTTGTTCATTTATTGCTTTCTCATATGTGTCTTGACCTGGGGGCTACAGCAGACCAAGTGACTCCTTGCTGAAGCCAGTGACCTTGGGCTCAAGCTGGTGAGCCTTGCTCAAACCAGATGAGCCCACACTCAAGCCGGCGACCTCAGGATTTCGAACCTGGGTCCTCCGTGTCCCAGTCCCGTGCTCTATCCACTGCGCTACCGCCCAGTCAGGCATGTTGTACTTTTATATGACTGGTTTGTTCATACCTGCAAATCTACTGCACTGTCAGTGTTACATCCCCACAAACACGTGAGCAATGTGTTGTGCTGTGATGTCATGGCAGCTATGACACTAGCAAGTGATAGAAATTTTTCAGCTTCATTATAATCTTATGGAACCACCATCATATATGTGGTTAGTCTTTGACTAAAACATCGTTATGTGGCACATGACTGTATTTTATTTACTAGTTGATCACCTTTTGCTCTCATAGTATCTCAGAGTTAGAGGAGATTTTAGAACTCACCTTGTCTAAGAGTCGTTCACTTATTCATCACAAAATATTTACTGAATGCCTAATATAACCTAAAGGATATAGACCAATTATGTGACTCAGATCAGGTTGTCTTCATTGTAGGATTTATTCATTCCTCTTGATGATATCCTTTCTAAGGTGGACTTCAGTCTTTGCTGGATTATCTTCAACATGTTGTATGTTGCTGCTATTTATTTACACACTCTTCAAATGAGAAAAAGCAGGTGAGCCTCACCTAAAAGGGAAGAGAAGCCCAACGAAGAGTTTGCTTATCCCTTATCATTCAAAACAGCAGATGCAGGAATCAAAGTAGAATCCTTGAACAGTTAATTTACTGAACTCTTTCACCTTTGTCTTCTTGTCTTGATCTTGTCAAACTTCACTGTACCTAACAATTCTCCACGTTCATCCAGAAATGGGAGCTCAATATTAAATTAGGATATTTGTAACCCAAAGAGTATTAGTCTCTTGTTGCCACAAGATAAAAAAAAAAAAAAATGTACCAAAACCTCTTAACATATTTCAGAACACTTTTCCTTCTTACTGAATGAAGCTTTATTGATTCAGTTTAGTTTTATTTGCACAGAATAATCAAGCTTTGGAATAAATCTAAAGCGTTGAAGTGAAATTCCTACATTTGTAAAATGCTAAAAAATATCCCAAGGAAAACATTTCTTGAGGCTTGTCAGCATTGAACTTGGCCAGAATTAAGGAATCAAAAATTCCCACAAGATAAATAATTTAGCATGCAAATATTTATGTATATATGCACACAAAATCTAAAGTATGGGATTTTAGATTTTTGAGATTTCTAGTTTGAGCCTAAGGTAGTGGTAAATTGTCATTTATTAGAACTTTGGTTTCATAATAATTTATAAAAATTAAACATTGAATTAACTTTTAAAATTAAAAAAAAAAAACCCAAAGCATATTAGATTATGCCTCCTAATAAGATTATTCTTAAATCATGATCTCAGATTCACTGTCAGGGTCCAGAAACTCAGGGCCAAGGGTAAGTCAACCTTAGATAAACAGATTGTCTGGCCTGGGCCACCAATCTGTCCAACATTTGTGACCTATAAAGATTTTTTCCTGCAAGCATCTCTGTTTATGCCAACTGTTTATGTATGCACAGTGGAATCTTCCAAAGCTGTCATTTCCCAGGTTTGCTTTGCTTATACAACCAATTACTAGTATGCTGGGCCTTTCCTTCCTCCCTCCCTTCCTTCCTTCCTTCATTCCTTCCATCTTCTCCCTCCCTCCCTCCCTCCCTCCCTCCCTCCCTCCCTCCCTCCCTCCCTCCCTCTGTCCCTCCCTCCTTCCCTTTCCCTCCCTTCTTTCCTTTTTTCCTCTGTTTCCTATTTTTTTAGAGCCAAGAAAGGCTTAATTAACCCATACCTTTTGGTCAAGGATAGAAGTCAAAGGAGATTTCATGATTATAGTGTTCAAGCTTTTGCACAATGTGCCTTTATGATGTAAGAAGGATGCAGTTAGCTATAGGTGTAGATTCAGAAGGGTATAATGAAAGAGAGAGAGAGACAGAGAGAGAACTTCAAATCATTCTGAAGAAATAGAAAAAAGTAGAAATGATCCAATATAAGGGAGGAGAAGCTCAACAAGTATCCTGAATCAAACATTAAAAGCCTTTGGAAATACCTGTAGTGCCCTAAATGAGTAGGTTGCCATTTCTTATAGAGAATACACAACAAGGTAAGATCCCAACTACAAGACATCTCTCCATTGAAACTCACTTGCAAGTTGATGCCATATTATGTCAGAAACTCCCTTCTCACCCTGTTTTATATATGTATTAAGAATCTCTTGTCTGACCTGTGGTGGCGCAGTGGATAAAGCATCGACCTGGAAATGCTGAGGTCGCCGGTTCAAAACCCTGGGCTTGCTTGGTCAAGGCACATATGGGAGTTGATGCTTCCTGCTCCTCCCCCCTTCTCTCTCTCTCTCTTCTTTCTAAAATGAATAAAAAATTAAAAAAAAAAAAAAAAAAGAATTTCTTTCCAGGAAACTAAACAACCACCTTGTATTTCCTGAACCCATGTATGGACCTGTGTTAGGTACTATAGGACATTTCATGATGGGGCAAGGGAATGCAAACCTCACCATCCAGGAGACAAAAGAAGACTGATGTTTAAGAAATATGAACAACCTGAGTAATGACACTCATGAAAATGACAAAACAAAGTAATCTGTAATTAATGTAGACAGGTGCTGTGAGAGATCAGTGAGGGCTCATTGGAAGAGGCAGGTGAACATGAAGGCTTTAAGGGTGTAAAAAGTAGGAGAGTGTTCAGAATGAGGAGAAGAGATGGTATTCCAGCTAAGTGGATGCTCATGGAGCCCATCCTGAGTGTTCGATGGTAAAAGTTGGTGGGGGTGGGGGGAAGGTGTGTAAATAAAGCCTAGCCAAATACTTTGGCCTGCTTTGTTAAGAAATTTGTGTTATTAGCTTTCAGCGGAAAGTATTATATATATTTAGGGTACATATACATGCAAGATTGCATGGGGGAGACTGGAGACAAGAGGGCAAGTTAAGAGGTTATTATTTTTTGAAAAGAATGAATGAGTAAAAGGAACCTTGGACTAGAGTATTCACAACTGAAATTGGAGTGTAAAGCTAATTTACAAAACTTTTGAGAAAAATTAACCATTTTCAGTGCTTAGGGGACACCCACCAAAAAAATCTCTGCCAATACATGTCATCTGTGTCCCTTCCGATTTGTCTGCCCAAGTGACATGAGGTATAGGCAGTGTGGCAAGGCAAGTCACAGAAGGCATGCCTGTTTTTGATAGTTACTCTGGCCCTTCTGCAGACCTGCTTGCCTTTCATTTTCATTTCCTCAGTTCTTGGATTGCTAGCTCTGCATCCCACCCTTATTTCTGACACCTTCAAATTGGCTCTATCAAGCATTTTTTTCTTGGGCTCTGAGGTCTGGATCCCCTGACCACTGGGCTGTCAGTCCTGCTCTTCTCCACCCTCAAGCACTCTTTATGCCATTGAACTCCATCAACTCATTTCAAATTCACTGAACCTTACAAGGCATGCCAACCCTTCTAAGTTCCCCTGTGATGAGTAGAGAAGTGAAATATAATGATAAGATTTCCAGCTTAGCTAGTGGAGTGGAAATACTATTGGAAGAATTTGATAAACTTCAAATGAAAAGCTGGTTTTGTAAGAAAGGCAATGTTTTGATTTACAGTGTGATCAGCATGAGTGAGGCATCAAGAAACAAATGCCTAACTGAAGATTCAGAAGTTGAGGGAAAGGAGACAGATGCAAGTGACTCAAAGGTCTGGTTGAAGGCTTATTCGTCTTCAAGGTCTTCAGCTGAGAAAGAGTTAGAACGAGAAGAGCTGAGGAATGGACTTACTTTCCCTTTAATGGTGGAAGATATTTCATTAAAGAAACAGAAAGATCAGTGAGCAAAGAACCAGCATATAGATTAGAAGTCTGTAAAGAGAAAGCTCCAAAGGTAGAATGGACGACACTATTGAATCAGAATGCTCAAGAAGGATGCGAATGGAGAATAGACCATTGAATATTGGAGTACCGTTATAGTCTCCAAGTGGGCAACTTAGTAGAGTGGTAAGAACGAAAACTAGATTTTAGAGGCTTAGAAGGGGACCGAGGTGGAAGAAATACAATTGGCAGAGACCACACCTTCAAGAAATTTGGCACCGAACAAAGGAATGGAAATGAGATTCTAGTATAAGGGTGCTACCTTTCAAACTAGAGAGAGAACTTTTTCAAAGCAAAGTGAAGACTACAGAAGGGGAGACTGGCAGGCTAACGGAGGAAATAAATGTGACATCAATGAAGGGGCGGGTTCAAATGCTTAGCTTTCAACAGGGTTCCTTGTGAAGAAATTATATAACTTGAAATAGAAAGGAAAAAGAAGAGGATGAGAGATTTGTCAGATTTAGATGGAGAGTCTGTCAAAATTCTGACCACTCCACCTCTTTTTTTTCCCCCTTCAGTGACACAGTGTGATTAGTTTCTCAGAGTAGAAAGGAGGTAACAAAAATATTCAGGGGAGTTTACCAAACAAGAAGGGTGAGTTAAGAAACATCATCCCAAGTGGTTAGGGGTCACCTGACATCATATTACCTGGAAAAGCTTTGTAAAATGAAGGTTTCTGGAGGCCAGACTTCACTGACAAACTCCTCAGATAATTCTTGTGCGTGAAAAATCAAAGCTTGAGCTTTATTGGAAAGCGAAGCTGTCTTGGAAACACGGATTGCGGGATTTTGGAATCTAACCAAAAGCTACCATGTCTCTCATCCTGTGTTCATTTAAATCTTTACAGCCCTGCCCTGGCCAGATAGCTCCATCGTTTAGCATTGCCTAAAAACACAGAGGTTGCCAGTTCGACCCCTGGTCAGGGCACATACAGGGACAGATTGATGTTCCTCTCTCTTTTTTCTCTCTCTCTCTCCCTTACTCTCTGGCTAAAATCAATAAATAAAAATAAAATAAATTAAAATCTTTACAGCACTCACAGTGTTCCTTTCTCCAGGTATATCCCCATGGGATAGAATGAAACTCACCCAGCCTACTGTGGCACGAGCTTCTGGTTAGGCTCATGATATCCAGGAAAGCATTAAGTTATGAAAACCTCAATACTGGTCATATACACACAGGTAGTTAGAGGATGATATAAACCACTTATTTTTTTCCACTGAATTTCCTTTTACTCCATTAAGAGTTTACTTCAATCAGAGGCATCTAGGAGTCCCCTGCTTTCTCGGGCTCCCTTTATTTTTTCTTTCCCTATATCCCATTTTCTATCCCTTTGTCTTTCCTCCCCCCCTTCCAGTTCCACCCAAGACCTGAGATGGGACATTAGATCTTTACAGTTCTATGCATTGCCCCACGTTTTATCCTAGAGCGTCACCATTAGCAGCTTCAGACATTTGGTCTATAAAGCTTTCAAAGCTGTACATGTAGAAGATAAAAGATATTTACTTGCTAACCTTGACCTCTTCTCTAGCATAACTTTGATATATTTTTGCATGTTAAAAGGTCACTGTTTGTTAATCCAATCTTATTCCTCATAAAGAATAAAAGGGAAAGAAAAAAATGTGTGAAAAAATGTACAGTCCAATTTTTCCATTTTATTATTTGGAACCCATTTTCCAGGAGGCCTACCACAGGGAAGCAGAGGCACTGGTGGGGGAGGTCTTTGAGTCGTAGCATTATGTCTCCACACGCCCACCCCCACCCCACACATGAACACAGACAAGACTCAAGAGCTGTTGTTATATTTTGTTTAAAAATTTGGGGCTGGAGTTTGAAAAATTATCTGTTTTTAGTTTGTTTAATTGGTTGATTAGGGTATTTTGTTTGGAAAAGACAATTCGCTACCTGTTATATAGGGTGAGAAGGAGTCAACACTGAATGCCACAACATTGAATTGGACCCTGTCATCATGAGTAAACATATCCTAAACTCATTTCATATGTAAATTCTATATTTTTCTTTCCTCTCTCTGTACTTCATTTTATTTACCAATGCAGAAATGGAAGGTTTTAGTGTCTCAATTTCTTTCTGCTATTTGCCAATGTAGTCAAAATAGTATGGTGATTTTCTCCATTTTTATCTGGCCTATGCTTTTCTTAAACACATGTAATCTGTCCTCCCCTCCTTCCCCTACTGTTCTAAAACTGATCCTTCCGAGGTCCCTGGTGGCCTCTCCATTTTCATTTCCAAAGGCCTTTTCTCAGTCTTCACTTAACATCTTCACTACATTGGACTCTGCTGGACACCCCTTCTTGGGATTGACTCTCTCTTCTCTTGGCTTCTATTTTGGCCCTTTTCGATTCTCACTCTCCTTGTCTAAGCTAGATTTCACTAGATTAGCTTTCTCTGTTTGGCTTCTAAATACAGACATCCTCTAGAACAAGACCTTTTATCTCTCATTTTCTCCATCAAAAATCTCATTTACCTTTATAGCTTCAGCTGTCACCTTTCCAGAAATGACTCCAGTTTATATTTCCTATACTAACATGCTTCTTACTAGATATCTCATTGGAGTCCCCTTCCAACCATTTATAATTAAAACTGAGCCCATTGGTTTTCTCCAAAAATACATCTTCCCTTCGAATTTCCTCCTTTCTATTGATGTTTGCAGTCTCAGAGACAATTTTCTCATCTGAATTTTTAAGCACAGATGAACTGTACCACCCATTTCATTCCAAATGTATGCTACTTGATGTTATTTCTTTCATTTTATTACTTACCATATCTAAGTAATAAATATTTTGGGTGCAAAAATTGCATTTTCTGCATCTCTACATTCCTGATTCCTATTCTGGTTCACTAAAGGATTTTTATTGTTAAGATATTTCAATTAAGTTGTTAATATTTTGTATACATTGCTTTATTTGTGGTCATTTTTGAAAGAGTTAGCAGTTGTGATGAAAATGAATAGCTATGAAGATTTAATTGAGGTTCAGATTATCATTGTGAGACAAAATAGCAGCTAAAAAATCTAATAGAATTTCTATAGCATTACACTATATTCTGTACAATTTTATAAATGTTTGCACTGAATGTGTCTTGCTACTTAGAACTACTGATGGAGCAAGCTACCACTCAAAAACCTTAGGAGGAAAGTTGAAGGATCTAGAGTTAGCCTACATTAAAGAGACACCCTAATGAGAGGCAAGGCTGAGCTAAAAATTGGAGATTGGACTTCTATACCTTATTTGGGAGAATATCAGGTGATATGCATTTGCTTATCTTTTCCTTGACCAAAATATGACACAGATTTTCCAGAATCAAAAGTAGAAAAAGGTTTAGGAATGGTTTCTGCTTACTTTGTGTTTTATAAAGCAGAGAGAAAGAGAGAGAGAAGGAGGGGGAGCAGGAAGCATCAACTCCCATATGTGTCTTGACCAGGCAAACCCAGGGTTTTGAACTGGAGACCTTGGTGTTCCAAGCTGACACTTGATTCACTGCGCCACCACAGATCAGGTGGTTTATAGATTCTTAAAATTAATGACCTGGAAGTGACTTGGCCATCTAGTTAAAACCCCTGGTTTTGAAATATGAGACCTGCTTCCTCTGGGTCTTATCGCTAAAGCCACAACTTTGTACTGGTTCTAGAGTTTGGGCAATTCTATATAAATGAAAAGATTGCTGTTTTATTAAAAATCACATATTTGTCCTGTTTAATGAATTTTCTCATGAAAAAGTAGATTGCCTTCTTATTTTTTAGATACTTAGTTTTTAAATGTAAGAATTAATCCTAATGAATATTTTTTAAAATATATGGACCAATAATAGGAAGGAAATATTACTCTGCATCTCTCATCTGGCCATACCTTCCTCCATTCACATCAACTGTATATACCATATTTTTTGCTCCATAAGATGCACGGGCATTTTCCCCTCCAATTTTTTTTTGGGGGGAGCATATCTTATGGAGCAAAAAATACAGTATATAAGTATTGATTCATTGCTTCTACAACAAGATAATTTGGTCATTCTTAAGGCTGGAAAATCAGCTTAAGTGATTCTCATTAGTTTGGAGTTTTCTGCTCTGGTGTAAAATAGTCTATATTTCAAAGACTCCATTGTTTTCAGTTTATTAGTTAGTCACTATAAGTGTGAAACAGAATGAATGCTCACAGCAAAGTACAAAGTGATTCAAATATTGACTTTTATATTCATTTTTAGCATGACCGTAAGCCAGTCACATACTTGTCCATCTATCCACCTACAGTGGATGCAAGAGCAAATTAAAAGAGTTTATCTGAAAAGTTCTGCTTTAGAGAAAGGGGCTTAGGAAATACAAACCCTCTTTACTGAAGAACCCAGGTCTTCCTAGGGAGATCTGTGGAAATGGCGAGCAAACCCAATACTACTTCAGCACACCTCTCTCACCGTCTTTTTAAAAAAGCCTTATTTTATCTAACCACTACTTTCCTGAGTCAAAAGAGTGCTTCAGTAAAATCTACCTTCCTAGGGCCAAAAGCAATTTCACACAGTCACAGTCCTAGAGAGGCAGATGCTGAATACTGACTGGACCAAAAATATTTTTTGTTTTTTCCTCCAGTAAAAAATTGTTCAAATTGCTTGAGAAAAAGATTACAATATGCTGTTTATCCCTATTTACAGATGTTTAACCAGTGCCCCTTCAGAGGGTCATGTGCCTACAAACAGCACTGTGGCAATTATATCCGTTGCTGCAAAGAACAGATGTATAAATTGGTGGTTTCTTGGGGGAAAACAATACCAAGTCCACTTTCCAGAAATGCACACAATGCAGTGCAGCTGTAACATTCCGTGCCAAGGTCTCTTTTGTATCTATAATTGAATGCGCTCATATTTAAAGAATATGGAAGTTCAGTAGGGAACCTAGCAGGGAAGTCCAGGGGCCCCTAGAAAATGATTCAGTTTGGTATGTTTAAAAATTCCTAGTGATACAGGACAAACCTTCTTATCTAAAGAAGGTAATAACAAATCTGCAAAGTTTTCCAGGCAAGAGATATATATTGAGTAGAGAACTGAATTAGAGTAGTGCTCCATACAGCTCTGAGGTTTATGCATCTTAGATATAAAGAAGACTTCAGTGAGACCAGACTGTTTCAAGGTAACCATACTTTTGACATGTAAACAGCAGAATATTCCTCAAATGAGCACTGCATGGGTTCAGGTGTTTCTAAGTCCTTTCCTGACAACTAGAATTCAATTGTTTCTTACTTTAAAAGCTTATTTTACCAAGACGTATTAGGTTAAAATCATTTCTACTAATGCATTTATTTTAGTAAAAATACTTGCTTTCCTTCAGGATATATATTTATGTGATTATATAGAAATCAGTATTATCCCTGAAAATTAAAACCAGACAACACTAACCAAACAAGGTAAGCTTATTGACAGGTCTTTTATCACAAATACGTATAGCACTATAAGCTTTACTATCTTCCCTCTGTATGAATTCTCTTTCTCCCTTACTCTATGTCAAATATTGTGTGCAATGTTATAGTGATCCAATGTCCTTCCAGGATGAGATTCTCCAGGGCTGTCTGTACCTTCACATGCACCAAATATTGCAGAAAGCCCATATGTATCCTATAACTTAGTAAATGTAATAAAACACTGGAAGTTAATTTGCATTTATATTGCATACTATAATATGCAATGACATTATGCCTAACTTGGAAATTTTGCTTCAGGAGCTATGATTCTCTACTTTCATGATTCCATACAAACTATACAGCAACACTAAACCAGGTCTCTGCAATTGAAATGTAACAGAGGAACAATCTAGTTTGCTAATCTGCATCTTTCAGGTCCAAAATGGAAGAATAATAAAGAAACCTGCCAATTGCCTTAGGCCAAAACATGCCTTTTGACACTAATGATCTAATTTTGCTATCTAGTTTGTCCCAAATTCAGCCTCTCGTTCTCTGTGGCCAGAGGACTGGAACCAAAACACAGGAGGAGATGAACTCTCGCCCCAGCTGTCCCACTGCCTGCCTCACTCTCTAGGCCTCAGTTTCCATGGCTATAAAACGACGGGACTTGATGATTGCTTCTAAGGCTCATGACTATGTTTAGTGTGCCTGTGTGTTGAAATTTAAAATTTAGGTCATAGGTGTGGGATAGCTCCAATTGTCTCTAAAATCAGGATGCAACGAGATAGAAATAAAAATTTTTTCTTATTTGATATAGGCATTTTCAATAAAATCAAGGAAGACATTTCCAAACAGGAATGTGGCTCGGGCCTCACTGTGGTCTAAGCCAGTGGTCCCCAACCTTTTTTGGGCCACGGACCAGTTTAATGTCAGAAAATATTTTCACGGACTGGCCTTTAGGCACAAAATGCACAAAATAAAATTATGTGACGGGGTAAAGACTGTGGTATTTTTAAATGTAATTGTTGAACTTACGAGACAAGCGTCAAGAGTGAGCCTTAGATGGTTGTAACAGGGAATCTAGTCATTTTTTAAAAATAAAACATCGATCAGACTTAAATATAAATAAAACAGAAATAATGTAAGTTATTTATTCTTTCTCTGTGGACTGGTACCAAATGGCCCATGGACCGGTACCAGTCTGCGGCCGGGGGTTGGGGACCACTGGTCTAAGCCACTAGACTACTTATTAAAATGGATTTCGGGTGCTATTCAGCTCTACACCAAACTCCCTCATCAGCATCTTGGGAGGTAGGGTCATGACTCTGATTTACACAAGCACTCACGGTGGTAAATTTATATTTATATATATGCTGGGGAATAAAATCCCCTAATCTAGATGAAAACGCACTTTTTCTGCTAATCCAAAATTTTATTGGGAAAAAATAATTTAATCTACTCTAAACTTCATTTTTGTAATAATGGAAATATTGTGTCCTTCCTCACTTCCCAGAAAGTAAAAGTTTTAGTGGCACAGCCTTTTAGAAAACAGCTTCTTAGAAAAGCAAGTGATTTCCTAGTTACAAATGAACTGCATTTCAAAAATAAATTATTAAACTTGAAACTTAAAATTCCTTCTCTATAGAAATAGTGTAAAGTAGTTTTTTAAGAATTCTAGAATAAAATTTATCTATAAAATTTAGGTTGATCCAAAATGTAGCTGAAATTCTATACATCTGTAATGGAAACACAGAAGAGAGCAATAATGTTACTGGGTTTTGGAGAGTAACAGAAACAGTTCTTTATATGTAACTTCATTTGAAAAATATACATTCATATGCATGAGCATGCACACACAAGTACATACAACTTTCTCGTTCTGATCAGGTATTATACTAGTCCCCTTCATTAGTAGTGAAGATAAAAATTGCAGAAAAACTTTTGTTTATTAGATACCTTTGGGTCATATGGAATGTATAAGAGGGATGAATAAAAAAGAAATTTCCAATGATGAGTGGGCAAAAGTTAGAATGAAGGGCTGGGAAAGGAGGTTCAAGAGCAGAGCAGAGAGAAAACAGGGAAAGAGAAAAAAAAGAACTGAAGAGGAAATTAGTGGTTTATATGGGCAGGTAATGACCTAAAGTGGAAGTGTAGAGAAAGGAGTTGCGTAGGTCTAAGGAGAAAAATTTACTGGGTGTTTGTTTACCACCAGGCAGAAGAAAGGAACACTGGATAAGCGATTTTGTCAGTTACCCATATTTATCACCAGATGGTAAAATTAACCCAAAGCTTCTTGGGAACTGGTCAGTTGTTTAAAAAGAATGCAAGATCTATGCATCACTTGGTAGTTCAGTCATTGACTCCACAAATATTGAGCCCCCACTGTGTCCCATGCACTACGCTAGGAACTAATGTTGAAATGGCCAACAGGACAAAGTCCCTGCCCTCAGTGAACTTACAGTTGGGTGGAGGACTGACCAGTCACAAGAGTGGCTCTAGAACAGGGGTCCCCAAACTACGGCCCGTGGGCCACTTATCCGGCCCCCGCAGCACTTCCAGAAGGGGCACCTCTTTCATTGGTGGTCAGTGAGAGGAGCATAGTTCCCATTGAAATACTGGTCAGTTTGTTGATTTAAATTTACTTGTTCTTTATTTTAAATATTGTATTTGTTCCCATTTTGTTTTTTTACTTTAAAATAAGATATGTGCAGTGTGCATAGGGATTTGTTCATAGTTGTTTTTTTTATAGTCCGGCCCTCCAACGGTCTGAGGGACAGTGAACTGGCCCCCTGTGTAAAAAGTTTGGGGACCCCTGCTCTAGAATACTATTAAACATTCTTCTCATGTAGTATGGTACAGGTTTGCTCCTTTGGTGACAGCCGGGACAAAACTAAAACCAAAAGAGGCCAAGTAGTTTTTCTCCACTGACCTACCCACAACTCCTTGGTGTTGCCTCCAGTTCCTTTGCACCCCCCCCCCCAACTCTTGGTCTTTCAGGATCCTACCTTCAGTCTCATCTCAAATAAAAATGTACACCTCTTGCCTTGTCTAAATTACTGGTATTAACCTGATTAACCAAAGAGAGGAGGTATTACATCCTCGTTTCTGCTACTATATGCATTTTAGGTGACACACACACACACACACACATACACACACCCACTATCAGAGCATAGTAACATTTAATCCGTTTGGGTAATGGAGACCTCTGACATTCTTAGAAAAGCTATGAACATTCAACAGAAAAAGAATTATATGAACATAATCACATAAAGGCACTACATTGCATACTACTTCAGATTCAGGACTGTGGGAAGCTCATTTTTAGACCACCGCATATTTTTTTAGTTGTATAATTCAAAGTACTGACCCAAATGGTGGGAGTTTGTGGAGCATGATGGGGAGAAGGATGGAGGGTTTAAGCAAACTTTAATTTTTCCTATGCAAGGCTGGTTCTGACTGGTGTCTATGCCACTGTTTCTCTTCGGCGCAGACAACTGTCTGCTTGTTCTCTCTTTCCTAAGTCTGGACTTTCTTCATTCAGCCTTTGTCTCCAGGCCCCCTATCCCTGCACTTGGACTCCGGTTTCTGTCCCACAGCTCCTCAGCGCGGCTCTTTCTATGCCTCGTATTAGGCGTTCCCTTTGGTTTCTCTTCGGG
Source organism: Saccopteryx leptura (assembly GCF_036850995.1). Taxonomy (NCBI): domain Eukaryota; kingdom Metazoa; phylum Chordata; class Mammalia; order Chiroptera; family Emballonuridae; genus Saccopteryx; species Saccopteryx leptura. The sequence goes on from NC_089510.1 coordinate 44,745,984, forward strand.
GTGACCTCATCCCTTTGTTTTTCCACCGCTGCCACCAGTCAGCCGCTCCCTGCGCTCTCATCCCCGGACTAGGTCTCAGCTGCAGCCTGTGAGGTGGGGCCTGATCTCTTAGACCTGGGGGCCCGGGGGTGGGTGGGGGGGAACCGCAGGGCGAGGCTGAGACCCTGCGCGGGGCGTGGCCTCTGCCGGCAAGCCGGGAGAGACTTGCAGAGCCCCTCCTCCAATGCCCCAAACCTCGGGGGAGGTGTCTAGCGTCTTCGGAACAGCAGATAAACATTTTGAAGGCAAGGGGCGTACATTTTTACTTGAGATAAGACCTAAGGCTGGATCCTTAAAGACCAAGAAGTGGGGCGAAGAGGTGCGAGAGGCACCCCCAAGGTGATGTGGGCGGGGCAATGAAGAAGAAGAGTTTTAAGGAATCACCCTAGGCGATAATTGCTTCATTCAGTGTCTAGGATAAGAACAGCTTCAGACGGTGCGCCAGGCCTAGCGCTAGTGCAGGAGCTGCGAGGGGCGATGCGGGCTTCTTTCTTCCAAACCGTGGTTAGGCTGTTGGCCTTGACCTCCCGCCTGCAGAAGCAGCATCCTGCACCCTGTGACGGAGCCCTCCCTCCCGTGGAGGTTACACAGCAGGTGGGGAAGGAAGAGGCGGGAAAACTGGGTCAGTTGGAAGTCTCCTGGTTCCTCCCAGTTTTTCCTTGCCTGAATTTGCAAAGTGCACAATAGCATTCCTTGGGCTGTTGGCTCCTGTTTCTCTAGCTGCCGGTAGGAAGGTTTCTTAATGTCTGTAGGAAAAGACTTTTGGAAACCAAACAGGAATGCCTTATTAGAATATAGCAAACATGAGAAAACTAGCAAAAGTCGGAACCCAGAGACAATGATCATTATTTTTTTAAAAAGAAAACTTTTCTGGTCTTCTTCACATGAGCTTTTCATTTCCCATGATACCACGCGGGTTACAGAGACAATTGCAAATGAGTTTTTTTTTTGGGGGGGGTGGGGAGTGGAAGATAAAGGAAGCAGGTGGAAAGAAGTGAGATGACTTATGTAGGTTTGGTTAAATTGAGACTTGGTGTGAGATTTACTCTTAGCCTGGAAATAAATAGTACCAGTACATATTCATTCATTCATTCATTCATTCAATAATATTGTAAAAAAAATAATTGAAAAAGACAGTTCAGTGATAAAAACTTTAACAGTTCATGAAGCTGCACCATCCCTTTCCAAGGGTCCAGGGAAATGCAAATTAGGCTGCTATTAATAGAAAAGTATGAGAAATGTCAAGGTAAGAAACAACCAAACCTGTAGAGCAGGGGTCCCCAAACTTTTTACACAGGGGGCCAGTTCACTGTCCCTCAGACCATTGGAGGGCCAGACTATAAAAAAAACTATGAACAAATCCCTATGCACACTGCACATATCTTATTTTAAAGTAAAAAAACAAAACGGGAACAAATACAATATTTAAAATAAAGAACAAGTAAATTTAAATCAACAAACTGACCAGTATTTCAATGGGAACTATGGGCCTGCTTTTGGCTAATGAGATGGTCAATGTGCTCCTCTCACTGACCATCAATGAAAGAGGTGCTCCTTCCGGAAGTGCGGGGAAGTGCGATGGGGGCCGGATAAATGGCCCCAGGGGGCTGCATGCGGGCCCTAGTTTGGGGACCCCTGCTGTAGAGGTTGTTTATAAGTTTATTTGAAACAGACTGGAAACAGTTGCCAAGAAGCAAAATCTTAATGGATGAGAAAATGCTCTAGAGCAGGGGTCTCAAACTCGTGGCCTGCGGGCCGCATGCGGCCCGCCCACCAATTTTGTACGGCCCACAGACTGGCCCGCAGATTAATCCACGAAGTTTGATTAGTCTGCGGGCTGTACAAAATTGGTGGGTGGGCCGCATGGCCGCGAGTTTGAGACCCCTGCTCTAGAGGATGGCAGATTTGCAGCTTATTTTATACATTAGGATAAAAGGAGATGTAAGGAGGGTTCCATGAAATCCACTGGTAGATTAAAAGCAGGAGAAAGCACAGCAGGGGAAATCTCTGGGACTTAATAAAAGACAAACTGGAGAGACACATACTGCGTTTACGTTGGTGTGTATAGGATAGTTAACATTTACAGCACAAAAAGATAGTATTTGGGAGACAAGATAACAATGAGGGTATAAGGCCAGTAGCCTCGGCCACCATCACAGCTGCCTGGCCAACGCAGATTCAGGTTTGATTCGGACAGACGGTAATGAAACAATGGAGCCAAGACTGGTGGGCCATTACCTTTGATCCTAGCTTGTACCTGACAAGTGAGAAATACACACAGTGGGAAAACACTTCTCTTTCCATTCAGGGCTCCCAAAGCCACTGACTCATCAGAGTATTCCTAGAATCAAAGGCCCCACCAGCCTTAGTCACCTCTGTTCCCCATCTCCTTCTCTCTGCACAAACTCTGCATAAACTGGCTTCTCCTTCAGCACTCCACCATCTTGGCTGCTTCTCTGTAATGCTAATTTCATGAACAGAGAGAGAGAGAGAGAGAGGGAGGGAAAGAGAGCGCCCCTGGTCTCCCTTATTTTATAGTGTAGAAATTCAAGCCTTTAAGCCAGTATATAAGGAAGTCTCTGATACAAAGCCATTTATCTGAGGCATAAATGGGATTCCTCATTGGAGTGCACCATCCCACGTCATGCAACAGTCAAAGGTGTGAGGAAAAGCTTAGTGTTGACAAGATCTTAGTATTAAAAGGGTGGGAAAGGGTTAGTCTTAAAACTAAGCCTTAGGCTATAAGGACCTATCCTGCTTACAGCTTATCCCCCCACCCAATGCAAACTATAAGTGAGCAAATATACATCATATTTGCAAACTTATTTGACCCACATTCCACCCCTTTTGCTCGCTTACAATCTAAAGCACAGGTATTCCTGCATAAGGAAATTAGGCATATTACACAAATTACAATAACATGACAAATTATACAATTTCAACAATTACAAAGATACATTTCACCAGTCTCTGAGCACTTTGCCAAAAGCAGAAAATGTCCTCGGACTTCCTTCTAGCCGTGTGAAAAGCTTCCGGGGCAGGGGGAGGGCCTCCAGCAAAGCCACCCCCTACCCTCATCATGGTATTTCACATTGTCCAAAATCCTTAAGTCCATCCATCAAAGGAGCCAGTGCCCACTTCAGTCATAGTCCAGGAATCAGTCCACGCACATTGGGCCTCAACCCCCTCCATCCCTGCTGTCCTGGCAGGTCTTACACTGTCCCAAGGAGGAGCACATGGCAATGGCAGTCAGCATTCTCAACTCTGCTCCAAAGAGCATGATGGCATTCACCCCTATGTCCCCAAATTGCAGACCTACCAGGGGCATAGTAGGTACTGGGATCTCACCTTCTGGAGACTGCGGACGGCACCTTTAGCCTTCTCATCCTCAGAAGAGGAGCTGGGAATGCTAGCTTCCGCCTCTAGGCTCGAGCCCCCGGCCGCTGCCGCCTAACACCCTACAGGCCTTGCAGCCCCAGCTTGGCCTCAGTCCTGGCCTCCTGCTGCAACAGGCTCTCCACAACGTCCAGGGCAATCTGCAACTCATGAACTTGTGATTCCTTCTCCAGAAGCTGCTCCATTTCCAAGCGAATCTTGCAAACCTGGTCAGCCTCCCCCAGTGCTTGCTCCAGCTCCAAGGTTGGCATCTCTTTCTCCCACGTTTGCTGCAGCTCCTTCCACTGCTCGGTTTGCAGGTCCCGGGCAGCCTCTTCCACAGAGCGCTCGGTTTCTTCATGCATGACTGTAAAAGTCAGCCAGCCTACAGTCCCCAAAAGGACAGCCATGGGGAACCATAACAGCAGCAAGTCCTCTACTCCACTGCACAAAGGTGGTGGTGCCTCCATTCCGAACTGATCCAAATCCTGCCACAGACTATGCCAAATGTAAAGCCAGTAGACGCGGTCACCATCACAGCCGCCTGGCCCATGCAGGTTGGCATTTGATTCAGACAGACGGTAAGGAAACAACAAAGCCAAGATCTGGTGGGCCATTACCTTTAATCCTAGCTCACACCCAGCAGGCAAGAAATACACACAGTGGGAAAACACGTCCCTTTCCATTCAGGGCTCCCAAAGCCACTGACTCATCTGAGTATTCCTAGAATGAAAGGCCCCACCAGCCTTAGTCACCTCTGTTCCCCATCTCCTTCTCTCTGCACAAACTCTGCATAAACTGGCTTCTCCTTCAGCACTTCACCATCTTGGCTGCCTCTCCTCTGCAATGCTAATTTCAGGAACAGAAAGAGAGAGAGAGAAAGAGAGAGAGAGAGAGAGAGAGAGAGCCCTTGGTCTCCCTTACTTTATAGTGTAGAAATTAAAGCCTTTAAGCCAGTATACAAATAAGGAAGTCTCTGATACAAAGCCACTTATCTGAGGCATAAATGGGATTTCTCATTGGAGTGCACCATCCCACATCATGCAACAGTCAAGGGTGTGGGGAAAAGCTTAGTGTTGAGAAGATCTTAATATTAAAAGGGTGGGAAAAGGTTAGTCTTAAAACTAAGCCTTAGGCTATAAGGACCTATCCTGCTTACAGTTTGTCCCGCACACCCAATGCAAACTATAAGTGAGCAAACATATACCTCATATTTGCAAACTTATTTGACCCACAGAGGGGTTCTGTGGTCTGCTCCTCTGGTCCCAGCAATTGTGCCCTGAGGAGTCTGGAAAAGATTACTCTGATATTCTGTTGGAAGCGAGCAAACAGCTCTGGTAGGGTCAGACCGGACCTTAGTTCAACAACCTTGATACTGGAGTGAGAATTCAGAGTCAAGACTCAAACTGTTTTCAAACATTTATTTAGAAAGTCACCAAGGTAGAAGCAAGCTGTAGAAAAAGGGCTCAGGAAGCAAGTTACAGAAGCAAAAGAAAGGCTGTAAAGCCAGTAGCCGGGGCCGTAGTCACAGCAGCCCGGCCCATGCAGGTTCGCATTGGATTCGGACAGTCGGTAAAGAAACAATGGAGCCAAAAACTGACGGGCTGTCATTTTTAATTCTAGCTTGCACCCGGCGGGCAAGTAAAAACACACACTGGGCTCCAAAACCCACTCACATTCAGTGCTCACAAAGCTACTGACTTATCCGAGTTTTCTAGAATCAAAGGTTTCTAGCTCACCAGATTTATTCCCCTCTGTTCCCCATCTCCTTCCTTCTCCCTGCACAAACTCTGCACAAACTGGCCTCTCACTCAGCACTCCGCCATCTTGGCTGCTTCTCCTGGCCTCCTCCACGTGGCCTTTCTCTGCTCTCTGCTCTGCTCTCTCCTCTAATGATAATCTCAGGAACCAACAGCGCAAACTCCTGTTCTGCCCCCACTTTATAGTGTAGCTTCACAACCTTTAATCCAATATACAAAATAGGGAAGTCTCTAATACAAAGTCACTTCTGTGAGGCATGATTGGATTGTACCACCCCACATCAAAAAGGGTGGGAAAGGCTTAATTCCAAAACTAAGCCCCAGATTACAATGATCCTGCCTGCCCACAGCCCGCCCCCAACACACATTAATATCACCTGGGTGACGGCCTCCACGTGGGCAGCGCCATCTTTAACAAAGTGAGCATAATATATTTTATCTGCCCAACAAAGACCCTTGGAATTTAGGAGAAAGGGAAACAAGGAAAAATGCATCTGGGGTGAAGAAGAGGAGGAGAGGAGATACGCAAGTGTACTCCCCCCATCAGGAGAAAATGCTGAGTTCACCATCCTGAAAGCTTTAAGGGTGGGGATTTTAAGAAGGGGCGAGGGTCTCGGGGTGGATCTCAACAGAATACTCAGCAGCCTTCCAGATGTGTCCTTGCAAGGTCATGGTCTTCACTGATTAGTCAGCATCTGGGCAGTGGCTCATTAGTCAGTGGTCCTGAGGTCAGCAGTGGCATCACTTGTCTGGTTTTGCTACTTCTCTGAGCCTGGAGCTGAAACACAACTGAGGTTTAGATGTTATCACTAGGGATTAATGCTTTAGAGCAGGGGTCCCCAAACTTTTTACACAGGGGGCCAGTTCACTGTCCCTCAGACCATTGGAGGGCCGAACTATAAAAAAAAAACAACAACTATGAACAAATCCCTATGCACACTGCACATATCTTATTTTAAAGTAAAAAAACAAAACAAAATGGGAACAAATACAATATTTAAAATAAAGAACAAGTAAATTTAAATGATCAAACTGACCAGTATTTCAATGGGAACTATGGGCCTGCTTTTGGCTAATGAGATGGTCAATGTCCAGTTCCATATTTGTCACTGCTAGCCGTAACAAGTGATATGACACGCTTCTGGAGCCGTGACGCATGTGTCCCGCGTCACCAGAAGTAGTACTGTACTCCGTGCTTTGTGGCGCCGCCACATACAGTGCTCCTCTCACTGACCACCAATGAAAGCGGTGCCCCTTCCGGAAGTTCAGCGGGGACCGGATAAATGGCCTCAGGGGACCGCATGCGGCCCGCGGGCCGTAGTTTGGGGACGCCTGCTTTAGAGAGTGGTCATATAAGGACCACATGAAAGTTGCACGATGCTACTCTTTGGCCCCTTATTCCTCCTTGAAGAAGTTCTGCCACATGACTAGTGACATGCCAGAGGAGGGAAAGGTCCGAGGAGGGTCCAAACCATGCAGCCAATGATTTAAAAGGTCACAGGGTCTAAATAGCATGGGCAGCAATATACTAGGGGAGGAAAAGTTACCCTGGAGGTGAGGTCCTTGGTTTCTGAGTGTTGCCCATTGCTAGGCACCTGGAGCTTTTGGTACCTGGCTCATTGTTCTTGCTCTGCTCATGTCGGTCTATCTGTTTAACTGCCTACAATTCTAAGGGTATGTTATCTTAAATGCAGAAAGATAATAGATAGGCTAACTTAAGGTAAAGATTGACCTTTGTCAAGGAAGCTATGGGCCTAGGAGGTGACTGCTGCCATGATCTGCTTCTAGTTGGGAAGTTTTCATTTCAGAGCATCCTATGTGGTTACTTCTGGTCTCTGAGTTTGTAAGGCCCACCATACAGGCCTCTCTTGAGCTTGTCAGGTTTAGTATGTGGGCCAAAACAAGAAAGTGAGTATAGAGCCCAAAGTTAGCTTGGCATTTGGGGATTGGCTAAGTGAATATACTGCATTTCTGTTCACGCGGAGCATTTACAGGAACATAAAAAATAATTTAAGGTTTGGTTTGCTGACATGACACCCCTGGGGAAGAGCAGCCTGGAAATTTATTTCAACAGTATGTATTGAACACTTACACTGTGATGGACTTTGTTTCTGGCTATAAAATGGCCTCAGGTCCACGTGAATGGAAAGCTGAAAGGAGGAGGAGAGAGCCCACATATCAGGCATTGAACTACTTAGGGCTTAGGCGGGCCCGGCCCTGGAATGGGATGTCTGTATAAAGACCTGGGAGAGTGGAACCGCTTCAGAGGGGGACCAACCACACTTGCAAGTGCTGAGGATAGGGAGCTGATGGGAGGCGGAGCTTCCTCTCCCTGTGTTCTGACCTCTTTTTTTCTTGCTTAAATAGGTTGAAGCCAACTGTAGCAGAAGATGAGTGATCTGCATATCTTATTTACTTATTTTTAGCAGTCTTGGTTTTTTTCCTCCAACTAGGACAGTAGATTTCATTCAGCTGTTTCACACAGACTGACAATTTAGCTTTAAAAATTGTCAAGCAACACATTTCTTTAGAATGCTTCGCTTTCTCGTGTAAAGGCTTTGGGGAAGTGGCAGCGTTTTGCTGACTGATGAATGATGTGTTCCCACCTTCTGAGAGGGTTGGAATTAGGTGCCTAAAGGAAGGTGGTGTCTCCTTTCCTGAGGAGGTGGGTCATTTACTGGTTCACAGAAGCATATGAGTGAAGTCATCCCCAACTGTGCAGAGTCAAGAGTCTGAGCACATGGGAGACTGGCCAATGGACAAATTCTGTGCGAGAGCAGTTTGGTGATCTTCTCTGGGGATTAGTACATTTTAAAAAGATCTTAATCTCATGATATATTCAATGTACATAATTAATTTTAGGCCCTGGCTGGTTGGCTCAGCGGTAGAGCGTCGGCCTGGCGTGCGGGGGACCCGGGTTTGATTCCCGGCCAGGGCACACAGGAGAAGCGCCCATTTGCTTCTCCACCCCCCCCTCCTTCCTCTCTGTCTCTCTCTCCCCCTCCCGCAGCCAAGGCTCCATTGGAGCAAAGATAGCCCGGGCGCTGGGGATGGCTCCTTGGCCTCTGCCCCAGGCGCTAGAGTGGCTCTGGTTGCAGCAGAGCTACGCCCGGGAGGGGCAGAACATCGCCCCTGGTGGGCAGAGCGTCGCCCCTGGTGGGCGTGCCGGGTGGATCCCGGTCGGGCGCATGCGGGAGTCTGTCTGACTGTCTCTCCCTGTTTCCAGCTTCAGAAAAATACAAAAAAAAAAGAAGAATATAATTAATTTTAGAAGGTATAATGACAGTAGAGGCCAAAGTATACAGGGGGGTCCTGTCCATGCCAGAGTAGAATTAGATCACAGTCCACTTTTCTGATGCTTTCTTTTTCAGGGAAATGGGGAAACAGAACATATGTAACCAGAATTTGCACATAATTAGGTTTTCAATACTTTGAATATTTACATCTTCAATCTCCTAATGAACTCCCTCAATGAACCCACACAGTAACCGAGGCCTAGAGAAGTGGCGATTTCCATGAGGTTGTAGTCAGGTGGAAACATGTCCGATTTACAATCTTGGTCTCCGGGTTGCTACTCCGGGGCTTTTGCTGCTGCCTCACCTGCTGCCTCCTATTTCTCCGAATTTCATAAAGGCACCTGGGAAAATGTACTTTTGTTTAAACAGACATTAAGAGGACCTGTGGATTTAGCAGGACAGGTGTGTTCTTTCTGAGCGTCACAGGCTAGTATATTTCACATTACGTTATACAGAAGATTTATTGAAATGCAGATCCTGCCCGGGAGCCCTGGGGCGAAGTTAGAATGCACCCCCCCCCCCCCCCAGCTCTCCGCTGTCCAGGCGCTGCTGCGCCTGTATGCTGAGCAGCAAGACCATCGATTTCATCTTCCCCCTTGGCTTGCCTTTCCCACTGAGAGAACAGCTCTGGGGACTGAGAGCACCCTGCCCCCCGTCATTATCTCCTGTTACCAGGTCATTGTGCTCCTGCAGCTATTCTGGACGCCTTTCCCTGTGTTGTCCTCACCCCGACCCGAGACTGTTAGAGGTACTCCCTAGGCACCCGTGTCTTGAGCTGGAGGGCATGATCTTTTTGTCTAGAGAGGTAGCACCATCTAACTTGATTCCACAAAACCTTTCACACATGGCAACTTGCTCATATCTGAGAGTAAAACACCGTCTTTTTTCTTTCGCACACAAGTGGCCTGGCAGCTGCAGCTTCTCTCCTGGGACTGCAGCTGGCATGCTGCTAGCTCTGAGATGTAGCCTTTCAGCTGGGGCTCAGCAAGTCTCTTCGAGTGTCTTCCACCACTCACTTCCGCCCTGTGCTTCTCAAGCTTCACATCACACCTAGATTCAGGTCTGAGTACCTTTGTGCACCTCTGAGTTAGCAACTGGATAAGTGATAACGGGGCAGACGCCCTTCTATGGCAGGGGAGCTCCAGTGGTGACCATTTCTTAGTTCCCTGAAGCTTGTCTGCCCCAGAGGTACCTCTTTCTTATTATAAGCTATTCTCAGGAAAGAAACAGAATTTAATCCAAACTATAATACACATTCAACAGGCATTTATGGAGGTACTATGTATATGGAACAGTAATTGAGCGGCCAAATAATAAAGGGATGGGGAGTGTGAACACTACAGTCAGACTGTGTAAATTGTCAAGTCCTAGCTCTACACTTATTAAATATGGAACCTCCCCAAGTATTGTTTCCTCACCTGTAAAAATAATACCTACCTCATTCATTTGTTATGAGATTTTCTATTGTGGGGGAGGAACACATTTTCTCCTACCCTCAAGGTTCCTCCGGCTTTTCTAATAATCAGATGATTATCAGAAATAATCAGAGATGAGATAGATTAGCATGAAAAATTAACCAGATTTAATACATACATATGTATGGGAACCACACATACATGAGAATGTCAGAGCCCCCACATTCAGGAGAGATTCAAAGACAGAAAGGGAACATAGGCGTCTAAGACATCCTGAGTTAAGGATGTTTAGTAAATAAGAGTTTGCTATTCTCATAAAGTTGTCAAAAAGATTATCACTGAGAATCTCTTATTAGGGGCAAGAGCCCTAATTCAAGTTCTTTTAGGTAGTTAAAGGGAGGAGCAGAAGTTTCTCTTGAGCCTGAAGCTAAAATTGCCTTCATCGCCTAACAATCCATATACCACAGAAGCACATCTTAGAGCGGCTTGCTCTGAACCCCCCCATACCATGCAAAACACTTAGCTCAGTGCCTGGCATACAGTAATTAATCAACTTTATTCCCCAAAAGGATCTTGAACTCAATTACAGTGTCAAGGACAGGATTTCCCACACTAACTATTCTCCAGACACCAACTGGGTATCCTACCTACCACTCAACTTAATGCTGACACTATCTACAAGATGACAGCATCAGATTCCACAGGTAAGGGGCTCAGTCCCATAAAACCACCCACCAATTAAGATGCCAGTTGCAAGCCCCGGTTGTTAACCTTTGCATCAGCTGACCAGCCCCAAATTGGAGGTTCCAGTTACCCCCCCCCTCAACTGAGGATGCCAATTGGAGGTTCAGGTTGTCATTTATACTTCTGACTGACTAGCTGTAGATCAGAAGTTTCCTCAATCTCCGTCTTGGGTTCAGTTTATTTGCTAGAGCAGCTCATAGAACTCAGGAAACATGTTTATTCACCAGATTACTGGCTTATTATCATATAAACATAAATATATAACTCTGTAAGAGCCAGATGGAAGAGATGCATAGGGCAAGGCATGGGGAGTGGGAGGAGCGTCTATGCCCTCTCTAAGCCTGCCACTCTGCCTGTATCCCTGCATATTCACCATGCCAGAAGCTTTTCACACCCTGTCCTTTTGGGATTTTATGAAGGCTTTATTACACAGGAATGAGCGATGAAACCATTTGCTAGTGATATTTGATTCAACATCCAGTCCCTCTCTCCTTTCCAGAGGTCAAAAGTGAAAGTTAAGTTCCAACCCAATATGCTCGGGTTTGGGATTTGTTTTGGCAAAGGGCCCCTGTCCTTAGGTGAGGTCCAAAAGTTATCTCATTCACATAACCAAAGATACCTTTATAGCTCTCATCACAATAAATTTCAAAGGTATTAGGATCTCTGTGTCAGAAATGGAGACAAAGACCAAATGTGGTTTTCTTAAAATAAGTCACAATATCCAGACTATTATTAAGACAATATTCCTGTCCTCAAAGGGTCTACAGAGTAATGAAGAGTTTAGGAAATAAGTACACTAATAACCACAATGCAAACAAAACAAAAACAAAAAGCCCCAAGGATGCAGTGCACATACAGGTAGCCCCTGCCCCAGAAATTGGCAAACTATAGCCTGCGGGCTGAGTTTTTACATTATCAAATAGTTGACATAAAATCAAGAGTGATAGTTTGCGATGCTTTAAAACTATATGAAATTCAAATTTAGTATACCTAAATAAAGTTTTATGGAACACAACCATGATCATTTATTTCTGTGGTATCCATAGTTTATTTTACCCTCGTGACAGAGTTGAGTCATTGCAATACAGATAGATCATGTAAAGAGTTGGCAAAAGTTGGTTTCTAGTTGTGAGTACACAAAAGTTTATTCTTATATTTATTAATTTATTATTGTCTTATTTTTATTATTAATCTACTTTTGCCCACACTGTATATGTCTCAGAAGACCTAAATATTTACTTTCTAGACCTTTGCACAAAAAGTTTGCTGACCCTTAGACTGTCCATTTAGGGCAATGTAAGAAAACTCTCCCACCAAGGTGCGAATTGGGATGCGTTGTGAAGGGTATGAAAAAGAAAAGTTAGCGGGGGCCCACACTGTGTAAGTGAAGTCAGAGAACTCGGCGGGGGGGAGTGAGGAGCATGTTCAATGTCTAGCATGTGGATTTATTTGGCTAAAAAGTGTGTTCCTAAGAGAAGTGGGAAGGGCAGACTGGGTGCATTCCATGAATTTTTCAAATGCTAAAATAATGCATAACTTCTTGGCTTGATAAGCAATAGGAATATTTGGGGGAGCAGGGTTGGGGTGATTCACAATAAGCATACTATAAAACCATACTTCTGTTCTAGCTCAATCTGATAAAATGTGTAGCGTAAAGTGGAAGGCAGACCAATTAAGAGAGCATCTATACTGTTATCTTTCAGTGTCTATTTTAAACCTTAAAGTAAGGGACTGATGCTCTAACGTGGAAATTTCAGGCTTTTGGTAAAAGGAAAATCTTTGTCTAGGTGCTTCCTGCACAGCCTGTCCCACCACTGCCAGCCACCCCCATTATTACCTTGATTCTCCACTGAGATTTAAACCTTCTGCTATGTATCTCTGGCTGCTTCTCCACCATGGCACAGCTGGACTGATATATACCCTCAGAGGCTGTACAGGTACAAGGCAGTTTTATTTTGTTAAGCTCACTTGGTTTTGATGTGACTTTTAAAGCTAGGGAATTATTCTAGCCTGGAGTTGCCCCAACCACAGGGAAAGATGATTGTTGGATTGTCTATTGTCCTGGGAATATTTATTCTGAGTCTTAGAACTAGTCTTGAGCTGATGCAGGAATGTAGGGAATCATGGACTTCTGGTAAGTAAATCAGAATTGTGGGAAGAGTGGTTGTGTCATCCTATCTTCCTGGAAGTCTTGAGCTCAAGGCTTTGTGTTATGACACATCTGTATGGAGCCTCACAGTGCTGGGCACAGACCTGATGCTCTGTGTCTCTGAGTCATGCAACACCACTTTTGAGAGGGTTGTGGGAAATCTCATAGTTGTCTGTACATTAAGAAGAAATAAATTTTCATTTGGTCTCAACACCTCAAAATCAGACTTTACATTTTTAAATTTTTTAATTCAATTCAGTTTAATTATTCTGGCTCAACAATCAGGTTATAATAAATTACTAGATGACATATTCATATGGACTAATCCAGCAGCTGTAGAATTTGCCTGCCTAGTTTTAAAAACATATGGGACCTAATTTTCTCTCTTTGAGCGCACCAGAGGGTGCTGTGTTTCTCCCCGTAGAACCACAAAGCGGGAGGTATGCTGGTTCTTTGCGCCATGATGAATACTGTTACTAAATCCCTCCAATGAGCTATGTGGCATAAAAATTATGATTTTTTTAAAGAATAAACCAAAGCAAGAAGTATGATGTCTATGGAAGAGTTCTAAGTGGATTTCTCTACCTGCCTCACTACAACTGTCAGAAAAATAACAAGAATACAGTGGTCCCTCGTCTATCGTGGGGGCTAGGTTCCAGAACCCCCCACCCCCCGCAGTAGGTGAAAATCTGCGAGGTAGGAACTTTATTTTGTTATATACATATATTTTAAGGCTTTATAAATCCTCCCCACACTCTTATAAACCTTTCCCACACTTATTTTGCCTATTTTACCACAAAAATAATTAAAATAATAAATATATAAAAATACCCATATACCACAAAATCTTGCAATATAGTGAAAAATCCACGATACAAAATTAGATACATACAATTTAAAATCTGCGATACCGTGAGACTGTGAAAAGTGAACTGCGGTATGGCGAGGGACAACTGCAGTTGGTTCAAGGAAAGGGCAATGTTTAATTCAGGAACTCTGGCTGTACTTAATTTCTCAGACTTGGGAAGAAATCACAGAAGCTGCTTTTTACCACAAGCCCAATCCCTTCCTTCTGATCAGAATGCAGAAGAGTGACTCTAGTTTATTTATCTGCTTTTCTCATTTAATTAAACAGCCATAATAACTGACCTGTTCCACTTCCCCTGCTTTCTCTGCTCTCTGGTATTTTCTCTCTCCTACTCTCAGAATTAATAAGAAACTGGTCTCCAGACCGTTCTTAGCATCTCCAGTGTGACTCTTCCCTGTCAAAATCTTCACAAGGAAAATGAGGCTTAGCACCACCTGGGTGTGAGGTCATGACACCACAGCCCTTACTCTGAAGTTTTATTTGTACTTCTCCACTGTAAAGAGATTTTGAAAGGGGAAATAGAATTGCAGTGACAGGTCTGAAGCCTGGTCCTTCAGACACTCAGAACTAGCCCAGCATTGGCAGGCACTGCCCATGGCAAAGTCTGGCTCTGGCTTCTCTCACCCTCCGTTCCACTTCCTAGGGTGATTTTACCTCATGTGCAACTTATACAAGTATTTTGAGCTCAAATCTGGCTGTGCCACTTACTAGCTCTGTGATTTTGAGCAAGTTACTTAATGTCCCTGTGTTTCAGTACCTTCATCTGTAACTAATAGTTCCCACTGCACAGCCTTGTTAATATAAGCAATATATTTAATAAATGTATATCTAAAACATAATCATGTGCTTACAAGAGTACTTGCACATAGTACTATACAATAATTTTTATATTTAATATTAGTATTATTTTCTCCAAGGATCTGACATATTTTATAGTCTTTACCTTTAAAGGATTATTATTTTTTATTTAGAGGAGGACATTTATTATTTTTATGAAGGGTGTATAGTTCTGAAAAAAATTCTTCCATGAGCTATCAAAGAGAGAAAAACCATAAAATACTTATCAGATAATGTACTTAATGCCTAGTCTCCAGGAAATAGCAGTTTTTACTTCACTTATATTGTCTTCTTCCAAGCAATTATTTAATTGAGTTCCTACATATGAAGCACTTTACCAATACTATTTTTAATTGTCAAGAAAATTCTGCACAGTAAGTATTAAGTATGGCTATTAGTAGGGATGAAGAAGTTGAATTCTAAAGAAATTAAGAAGTTTACCTCAGGCCATGTATTTAGTCAGCAGCCAAGTCAGGATTTGATCTCAAATCATTTGACCCCAAAACCAGGCTAGGAAACATGGACTCGTGTCAGTGTCAGTGACTGATGACCAAGAGAAAACTGGTGTCAAAAACAAAGGCAGAGGCAAGAAAAGAATAAAGACAAGGACAATAACATCATGAGCAAATTGAGACACTGCTATGATTTACAGAGTTTCTTGTGTCTTTTGTATTTGCCTTTAAAGTGTCTAGCAGCTCGGGGATAAGCCTTCAGTTAAAATGGAAGTCTGTTTATCTTTCAACTGTATACCTTTTTCCCACCTTCCCCACAACAAAAAATAAAATGCCATTGTTTTTCCACATGTGGAATAATACAATGTATCATCTAGAATCAGAGTGGAAACATACTTGCACATTTTTTTTTTTAGATTTCTCCAGTACTGTTGTAAATATTGTATCTGGTGATTGATATCGGATATTAAGGCATGTGCAACTTAATGTTGATAAATAGCAGTGTCCTGCAAAATCATCCCACCAGTTACCTCATATAAACAAGCACACTGTAGAAAGCACACTGCATGGAGTATGTTTGCTGTGTAAGTGCAGTTTCAAGGAATATCACCTACCTCTCCTTTCAAACGTGTTCCTGTCCCAGGTCCCTCCTACGTAGAGATTCTGGAACTGCCTGTGTTATAAGATCTGAAACATAGACCAATTCTGTTAATTCAAATAGTCATAGTGCTATTAGGATTGTTGCTTATTCAATAACACTTACTGAGTGTTAAGTGTTGAATTATAAGGTTGAATTCTCTGTTTCATTTCTTAAAATGTAGGAGATTGGAGACCTAGGTTTAAGATCCTCTCTACCATTTGAGGAGCTTTCTAAAAAATCTGGTTTGTTTATTTTTAATTTTAGAATGAGGATAGCACATCTGCTTAGCCTATCTCATTGCAATTCCTCAAGGAACAATTTTGTGAATTTGAAAATACTTTATATCCTTTAATATAAATAAATATTTAAGCTACTGTCTTTTTTTTTTTTTTTTTTTTTTGCAAATGAAGTTCCAAGTTTTTTTTTCTATTCAACTAGGCTTAATAATGACATGCACTGTGGTGAAACCCTCACTAGATATTAGGTACAATGACATTCAGAAGAGCTTTAGTAACTATCCAATTGGATGGAATTGAAAATTCCAAATCATGATGGTTCTCTATCCTCAGAACCAGATGCTCTGAGGCTAATCCCCCACGAAATGTCTGGCAGCTGCATCCACAGCTTTTATCAGACATGAGTAAATAGAGTAGATCTCAAAACCTGTACAGGAAATTGTTTTACTGGATGTGTAAGAGATACAGCTAGGTCAGTGAGATAGATGTATAAAATAGTAGCTGAATGAGATTTTTTTCTATGGGAGGAGGGTTGTCAGGTGAAGGGCATATATTTTGAGAATGAATAGACTTCTAATTTAAGTGGATTTCCATGAACAAGATGCTGGACCATATGGAGGCTGAGGGATGAATAAGAAATAGAATTAGTGTGTGTTAAGTGGTAGAGGAGCAGGATTATGAATTATCATTCACAATGTAAACAGATCTGCCCCTTTACCAAAGATAGGAAAGAACTGGATTGGGTATTGTGGCACATTTTGGACTGTTTTTCTGCTTATTTCTTTGAGGGTAGTTAGCTCAGTAGTACTGTGATTTAAAGGACTGGATTCTATCCTCCCTGGGTGGGGATACCAGCAACCCTGAGATGAATACAGTCTTGTGACCCAACCTCCTTCAGTATTTATCTTACTAACATGTCTTGACTTAATCTAATGATAATGTAGAAATTACTCTGAGATGATATTGATGATGTCAATGATTATGATAAGAAAAATAATAGGAGCTACTTTTTTCTGGAAGATGTACAATATGTCAGGGACCATAATAAGAACTTTATTTACATGAACTCATTTAACCCTTATAACAATCCAATGAGATAGCCTGATAGTTCCCCATCTTACACATAAGAAAACTGAGGCTGACTTGTCCAATGTCTAGAGCTGATAATTAAGTGGCAGAGCCGAGATTCAAACCTACACACCTCTAACTCTATATAGCCCATGCTCTTATACACCAGGGAATATTGGCTTTCCGCATTCAATCTTAAAAAAACACTGGATAAGGCATAAGATTGAGTGTGGGCTCTGTCATTTAGAAGCAGGATAGAATGACCCTCTTTATGTTTCTTCAGTTGTCTCAATTGTGTTGTGTTCCACATGTGGCTATGATGAGGATTGAACTGACATGCTAACTGTGTATGCTACACACTCATCAATGTGGACAATAGAGGAACAGGATTGTTGAAGAGTGACTTGATAAAAACCCTGAGCATCAGTCCCAGAGCAAAGCAAGGCTATGCAGCCAGTTAGCTGGGTGCCGCCCATTTCCATGTTCACTGATCATGAACATAGTGTGACACATAGTCACTGAACCACAAGTAAATATTTGTGGAGCATCATCCATGTACCAACACTACTTCAGCGACCAAGACTGAGGATTGTACAAAACTGACAAGATCCTGCTCTCAGAAAATGTATAGTCCAAGGGAAGATTCAGTTAATAATGAAATAAAAATAGATGTCAGGTGATTCTAAGCACAAAGAAGGAAAAGCAAAGCAAGTAGACCAAGAGTGACAATATTTGGATAAGGGCGCATATTAAAAGGGGATAAGGAAGGTCTTTCTCATTCATTTATTCATTAAACCAAACTAATCAAGTACGACTGATTTAGAATGTAATTTATGAAAGAAGTTTCATTTTAAAAATAAGTTAGTAATCGCCACTCTGTATAGTAGAAAGAATATAGTGAGTTTAAAATAAACACTTGTTATGTCTTATATTCCCGAGTGTCCAACAAGAGTCGTTTCGCAATGTCTTACTGGAAGAAAGACAGTTTTCTGCCCGGTTCCCTGGGCTCAGGCTCTTCTTTCTACTGGTTGGCTCTGTACACCTTCTCCAGCAGCTCAGGCTGTGGTTTGCTCTTGGGAACTTTCCACTGAGAGAAATTCACCTGGGATAGTGATACAAGAGGCTTTCTGTTGGTGGGCTGCTTTACTGTCTCTTCCTAGCTGTACTGGCTGCCTGCTGTTCTTCCTTTTTCTCCAGTTGTTAGCAGAAGAAGTCGCATGGTCCCTGTTATGTCCTGGTGTGTGATTTCAGCCTTTTCAGTGGCTTTGTGGGGAGTTCCTTTTTTTGTTTGTTTCTAGCTCAGAGGTCGCTATAGGCACAGAGACCTCTGCGAGAACAGGGTTCAGTGTCTCTCTCGCCTTGCCTGCCTTTCCCTTCTTTGAGCATGCCACTTACAAATGGCAGTGAACAAGAAGCAGTGAACACTGGTACAGGTAATAAACTCTTAGAGAAGTAGTGAACACTTGCAGAGGTAGTAAACATGAGTAGAAATAGTGAACAGGCAATGTTTATTAAAAGATTACTGCTGCTGCCTGACCTGTGCTGGCACAGTGGATAAAGCGTCTACCTGGAGGGCTGGGGTCGCAGGTTTGGGGCCCTGGGCTTGCCTGGTCAAGGCACATATGGGAGTTGATGCTTCCTTCCCTTGTGTCTTTTCTCTCTCTCTCTCTCTCTCTCTCTCTCTCTCTCTAACACACACACTCTCTCTCTCCCCTCTCTCAAATGAATAAATAAAATATTTTAAAAAAATGATTACTGCTGCTCAAGAGTGAAGCCCCTTCCTCCCAGAGCTGACACTCAGAAAGTATTTTCTTGGGCATCAGTATAAATCTGTTTGCCATACCCACAGGTTTTCTGGGTGAGTTCAGTCACATTATTCTGCTCAGCATATGCCCTTATCAACCAGCATAAATATGTGCCTCATCTCAAACCTGGGCTTCTCCCAGCTCCAGTTTAAGAAAGAGGAGCTTCTTTCCTTAAATACTAAGGTACTAGTCATCCCACCTTCCAACTTTAGGCCCTGGGGCTCATTACACAGATAATTTTAGAGGAAAGGGGAGAGTATCCGATAATCTCTCATGAATATTTTTGCTTGTTTTGCTAATGGAGAAGAAGAAATATATATTAAAAAATAAATTGATTGATATGACTGCAGCCAATCCATAGATAAGATGAATATATCAATAGTTTTTTATCTTACATTTATTGACATTTCTAGGAGCTTTTTAAATTACCATTATTACAATACGATTTTCATAGTTTCATGACTTCTGCCTACCACGTGGATGTCATGGGTTTGATTCCCTGCCAGGACACACAGGAGAAGCCACCATCTGCTTCTCCAACCCTCACCCTTCTCTCTCTGCCTCTCTCTTTCTCTCCCGCAGCCGTGCCTTGAATGGCTCAAGTGCATTGGACCAGAAGCTGAGGATGGCTCCACAGAGCCTCTGCCTCAGGCACTAAAAATAGCTGGGTTGCAAACATGGCCCCAAATGGGCAGAGCATTGGCACCAAATGGGGGTTGCTGGGTGAGTCCTGGTCAGGGCTCATGTGGAAGTTTCTCTTTATCTCCTGTCCTCTCACTTGGAGATAAAAAAAATCCCCAACTTCTTTGCCTATCATCATCTTTCTGAAATGGCACTAATTATGAAGTTTAAATTTGTATTTATTCAACAAGTATCAGTGAGCATCTACCATGCATCAGATGCTATTCTAGAAACTGGAGATAAAGCTTTGAACAAAACAGAGAAAGTTTTTAGTATGTTGACTCTTGTCTGTTAGAAGGTACCAATTATAATACACTCTTTGACTCTTCTTGATCTGTCTTTGTGGGACAAATGGAATTACAAATATACAAAATAAAATAAAAGATAATTCTTTTGAGTGGACACTGAGTTCTCCAATAGTACTTTGTGCTGTGTTGAATATGCCTCATCATATTCTTTTGGAAGCAGGTGGGCTGTACATGTTAAATAAATAATATATGAAATTGGGCTAAGACCTATATCTTGATCACCAGCTATTATTTGAAAATCTAATATTGCTATTCCAATGTACAATATAGGATATTTGGTTTTCTTATATAATAACTCAATCAGTGAGCATTTATTGCCCACTTATTATAACCCTCAAGCTGCAGTTACATGCTGCACCCTTAAATTGAAGGAGAAAATCAAGTTCCCTTACTGCCACTCTGCCAGGATTTGCTAGATCACTCTTGATGTCTTACATTCACCTGGAGACTTGCTTAGTCATCATAAATTTGTGCTCTCACCTGCTCAAGAACTAAAAAAAGGACTTTTCACCAGACTGAAAACCAGAGTTTTAAAAAAGTGATGACATTTCTTGGCAAAATCACAAGTTTCATTGCTTCTACTTGTGTCCTGCTCTTCAACCCCTCACACTAAAGTTAGATCTTTAAACCAGATTGAATGTTGAGGGAACACTGTGTATCCCAGTCCTGCCTAGTCATCTTTTTTTTTTTTTTTTTTTAGTGAGAGACAGAGAAACAGAGAAGGGAACAGAAAGGGACAGACAGACAGAAAGGGAGAGAGATGAGAAGCATCAGTTCTTCATTGTGTCCCCTTGGTTGTTCATTGATTGCTTTCTCATATGTGCCTTGACCTAGGAGTTATAGCTGAGCCAGTGACCCCTTGTTCAAGCCAGCGATGTTAGGCTCAAGCCAGCGGCCTTTGAGTTCAAACCAGTGGCCTTTGAGCTCAAGCCAGCCACCTCACACTCAAGCTTGTGAGCCCGTACTCAAGCTGGATGAGCCCATGCTCAAGCGAGCAACCTCAAGGTTTCAAACCTGGGTCCTCTGCATCCCAGGCCAATGCTCTATCCACTGCAGCACTGCCTGGTCAGGATAGTCATCTTTATTTTTATTGATTGATTTTAAAGAGAGAGAGAAAGAAAGAGAAAAACATCTATTTGTTGTTTTACTTTAGGTATGCATTCATTGATTGATTCTTGTATGTGCTCTGACTAGGGATTGAACCCACAAACTAGGTTTATTGGGACAATGCACTAACTAACTGAGCCACCCAGGCAAGGAGATTCATCTTTTAAATAACACCTTCTTCCCTATAACTGCGTAGAAACTTGAAGGCAATTCATCTACATAACAGGAGGAAGTTGGCCCATCCTCCTTTCTCTCCTCCATAAGGAGTATTTCACTGGATTTCTGATCTTTGACTAGATTCAAAGAAAGTAAAGACTCTCTCCACTGTGAATTTCTAAAGTATGTGCTATCAACTATACTTAAAATCAACTAACCTTAAAAATTGAGGGAAATATTCTTATGTATATTTCACCTCAATAAATTATTAATTTAAAATATTTATACAAGATGAGTTATAAGTAGGTAGCTGTCAGATTTCATATATTCCCATCAACATGTGATTCTGGGTTTTTTTATGGGCTGCATAAGATTCTGATAAGTACAAAAACTATAGTGTGTTAAAGGAAATTTTTCTTAGAATATTCCTGTTCTATCAATTTAGCTTCTCAGAAATATAATATCTCTTGCTAAATCAAATTGAAAATATTTTGGCTTACTAAAGATATTCTTAGAAGAATTGGTATACATCACTGATTTTTTTAAAAACTACTTAAAATTCAATCTAGCTTAAGAGAAAATTTGAAGTATTATAATAGTAGTATTTATTTATAGCTGAAAAAAGTAAATACAGGACCAAGCTTCTCCATGCTCTGAAGGTTGAGGCATTCCAATGATAATTGGAAAACATTAAATGAATTGAAATGTCCCAGTTGAATGGATGAGGTTATTTGAGTTCAAAAAGTCCCCAGCTGAATGGATGATGCTATTTTAGTTCAAAAAGTCAAGCACTCATGGATTCTTGCCTAAAGTTCTGTAACATAAAGAATGTAAATATTTGGACATCTTGGAATGAATCCTAAGTTATCTACTTCCCCTTCCCCCAGAGGAAAAGTAAGCTATTAACCAGAGTAACAATGTTGGGTATTAAATAATGACTTATTAGTTTTGGCGTTCTTATCTGTGATTCTTAAATATTAATGAAAAGTATTGCCCTTTTATATACTGGATTTAAAATTTTGACTATGTCCCACCAAGTTAGGGTAATGGTACCCTTCACCTTCTTCATACTAACATTCATCCAAGATTTTAGCCTTGGTTGAAAAGTAAAGATTTCATATACCTTGCTTTCCTGTAAGTTTGCATAAATTTTATAGCTCCCAAATATGTTGGTCAATGAAAATACTAAACTATAGTGGGATTCCAAAATGGCAACAGAATAGGCAGACGTTCCAACTGCCGCCTCCCACAACCAAATTGGATTACAACCTAATTTGAGAACAATCATCTTGAAAGACCAATTTGGACTAAATGAAGAGGAGTCTATAATCAAGGATCACAGAAGAAGCCCAGGAATGAGCAGGGCGGAGGGTATAGAGGGACTCTCTCTGTGGGGAGGTTTGCCCTGAGCAGGGAGGGTCTTCAGCCCCAGGCCCAGCACCCCAGCTTAGAGCCCCAGAGCCTAGAAGAGGCACTCACACAGCATTTGGCAGTGAAAAAAAGTGAGGTTTCTGTATGCGAGAAAACGACGGAGCTCCTGGAGACTTGGGCTCTGTCTTAATGGGCCTATGCAGAACATCTTATTCACAGCCACTTACCTGGGCCTCTGACAGGGGAGGGTTGAGAGGAACAGAGTTGTGTGAGAAGAGTGTGAACTCAGTGGCCCAGGGGGAGACACTGTGGGGGATGGCCACCAGAACCCCTGGGCTGAGTCATTCTTCAGTACTACACTCACCATCTTTCTTGGGTGAAACAGTCCTTTCTGAGTGACATCAGCCTAGGGCAGTGGTTCTCAAAATGTGCACTAGGGCACACTGGTGAGCCCTAGAAGATTTCCAGGTGCACCCTATGGTATTCCAAAGAAATATGTGCCTGTTGGGGACCAAAAAACCAACAGGGTTTTTGGAGTTTAGATTTTGGGGGGACAGAGGTATGAGGAATTGGCTGCAAGCTGACAGTCTACAAAACCCCCCACCTCACTTGCCTGATTAGGTTGCAAAAGGCTGTTAAGCTGTGGCGCTGGATTGTTTACACTACCCCTCATATTCCCCAGGACTGGAGGCAAGTTTCTTTTATCCCTTGTTTGGTGTAAAGTTAAGATGATATGTATGGTGCGGGTTTTCTGCACTCAACACGATTAAGAGTAAAAAGAGAGGAATTCTTCAATGTATTGACAAGGAAATGAGAGTTTGCCTTTCAAATATATGCCCAAACATTGAAGAAATCACTAGAACACATCAGGCTCATGTTTCTCATAAACACAAGAATGAAAAAACTTAACACATGTGTGCCGGGGCCTGCCAAATTTACTAAGTCTTACTAAGAATGTATCTATCTAGATATATCTATATTTATACATATATATATATATATATATATTTATACATACATATATATATATATAGAGAGAGAGAGAGAGAGATAAAGATAACTTTTCTGTCATTTTTTTATTATTGAACCCCTCTTTTTTACAAATTCTAAAAAGCAAAACTCAAAAAAATGTAACATAAAATTTTTTTGTGTGTATATTTTTCTGAAGCTGAAAACGGGGAGGCAGTCAGACAGACTCCTGCATGGGCCCGACTAGGATCCACCTGGCATGCCCACCAGGGGGTGATGCTCCACCCATCTGGGTCGCCGCTCTGTTGCAACCAGAGCCATTCTAGTGCCTGAGGCAGAGGCCATAGAGCCATCCTCAGCGCCCAGGCCAACTTTGCTCCAATGGAGCCTTGGCTAAGGGAGGGGAAGAGAGAGACAGAAAGGAAGGAAAGGGGGAGGGGTGGAGAAGCAGATGGGCACTTCTCCTGTGTGCCCTAGCCAGGAATCAAACCCGGGACTCCTGCACGCCAGGCCGACCACTGAGCCAACTGGCCAGGGCCTAAAAATGTTTTTTAATGTCAGAATAAATTTAATTTTGTCATATTTATTTTTTTTAATTTTTTTAATTACCATAAAAGCACTCTTGGACTTTATATTTTTTCTTTAATATTTGACTTAATTATTATAACATAGTTCTCAGAAATTTGTATATAGTGCACCTACAATTATTTGTAAGGTTTTAAATATGCTCTGACTTCAAAAGTTTGAGAACCACTGGCCTAAGAGAAAGCAACTTCCCTGCCCTTGGGAATCTCTCCTGCCCCACCTTATGAAGACTGGGTCATTCCGAGAAGTAAACCAGGAAGCAGGGAGTGTGACAGTGATTCAGTTTTCTGGCATTGAGGCTGGAGCTTTCCCCTGCAAGCTACTGAGTCTATGACTGGTGCTCCACCTCATAAGAGATTCAGTAAAAACTGTCCAGATTGCAGGAAGACCACATCTCTGGGTCTCAGGGGCCACACCTACTGGACTCCTGTGGACCACAACCCACTGAGGTCTGTGAAAAACTCAGGTCAGACTGACACCTGGGACTAAGGGGCAAAGCCACACCCACCACCCTTCCTAATTCCTGAGTTGCCCCAGGCTCTAGACCAGGGGTCCCCAAGCTTTTTACACAGGGGGCCAGTTCACTGTCCCTCAGACCAT
This sequence comes from Saccopteryx leptura, assembly GCF_036850995.1. Lineage (NCBI taxonomy): Eukaryota > Metazoa > Chordata > Mammalia > Chiroptera > Emballonuridae > Saccopteryx > Saccopteryx leptura. The sequence goes on from NC_089510.1 coordinate 44,770,445, forward strand.
TGGAGGGCCAGACTATAAAAAAAAAAACTATGAACAAATCCCTATGCACACTGCACAGATCTTATTTTAAAGTAAAAAAAGAAAACAAAACGGGAACAAATACAATATTTAAAATAAAGAACAAGTAAATTTAAATCAACCAACTGACCAGTATTTCAATGGGAACTATGCTCCTCTCACTGACCACCAATGATAGAGGTGCCCCTTCTGGAAATGCGGCGGGGGCCGGATAAATGGCCTCAGGGGGCCGCATGTGGCCCGCGGGCCGTAGTTTGGGGACCCCTGCTCTAGACTCTACCAGAGGTTTTATTTCTGTGGGTGAGCCCAACAAACAACCAGCAGACAGAGGCTGTAAGAGGCAGCTCTCAGGAACCTTGGCCTTTTGCTGACCTCCCCCCACTCCCAGAGTGGGTAAAAGCCAGCCTAGGTGTACACCTTGGTATTTCCAGGTGCACCTGGTCCCAGCAGAGGCAGCCACAAACTCTGAATTGTTTGTAGATCCAAGGAAGTTGCTGAGGGCCAATCACAGGCAGTGTCCCCCACTGGTCTGCACTGAGTTTCCTCCAGAGAGGCCCAGGGTTGGCACATCCAGAGGTCAGCATTGGATTAGGACCAAATGACCCTTGCTGGTGGCATGTCCTGAGGGTGCGCTCATTGGAGACTGAGCCCACCAGAGGTGACTTCTACTTTCTGTGATCAACATCAGCACAGCAGCTCATGTGCATTGGACAGAGAGGAGCTTCATAGTTAGACAGCCTGGGTCCTGGATATCCTGCCCTGCTGGGCTAGGTTCTACAGGGGGAAGGAAGAGAAGCTTGGAGCACGGACATTCAAAGTTTGGGTCCTTGCGAGCCTATTGTTGGGTCTAGTCAAGGGTCTTAGCCACTTTCTGGATGGGGCACAGTCAGCCCCAGGGGATGATTCTTTGTCTTCCTCCCTGAGACCAGTGGCTCACCAGCTGGAAGAACATCTGCAGAGGAGACTGTCAGCCCCACCCAATCTGAACCTGCTGCTCACCTTGATGAGAAGAAATAGAATTGGTGTATCCAGCAGTGTCTGAAGGATTAGGCTCTAAAATAGGGGCCACTTTCCCCATACTGAGCTCCTGACCAAGAGGACCCTGAGAACCAAGGGTTTCCACGAATGTTGCATTCTCAACCTCAGCTGCCCAAAACCACTAAGCTTGCACCTGTAGAGAAATTGATGTGATGAGGCCAGTCAGAGCACACACTACAGTCTTTCTACAGAAGACTCTGTTGGAAGACCATGCAGCTGCAAGAGGAGGTGGAGCAGCTGAAAAGTGGATGCAAATCTTACATAGCTTGGGGCTTTTATGGAACTGCTATCATCTCTAAACAAGGGGAAGCTGATCCTTATACACAGGCTGGTCCCTCCCACACTACCCAGGCACAGGAAATGCAGACACAAACTGCAAACAAAGAAGTAGTTTCATACAAGTAGCTCATGGCAGATTATAAACAATGGCTGAAGCTATCCCAAGAGGACCCAGAATTAACATAACTGATAGTGGGAAGCAGACAGCACCAACACTGGACTCAGCTAGCTACACAAGCAACACACCTAACAGGGGAGTCAATCAGACACCAGACACTGTGGAGGATAATTACACCCAATGGGACAGACACTGCATAGTATCTAACACATAAGATCAAGGTTACCTTTAGAGCCAGCCTGCCTGAAGGGATAACTGCACCCACGAAAGGACCACCTGCTTTCACTGCTCACATAAAACAGGAAAATAAATGTCACCCTCAAGAAATATTTTGAGAACAAGAAATTCAGGAGGCCTAGAGGTCATTAACTCTGAGCCCATTTCATTATAAAGACACCACAACAAATTTCAAACTCAGAGGAGAGCAATATACGACAAAATGGGCAGACAAAGAACTAAGACCCAAATCAATCAACAAGAGAAATCCCCAGAAAAAGTACTAAATGAAATGAAAGTAACCAAACTACCAGACACAGAGTTAAAAATAATGGTTATTAAGATTCTCAAAAATGTTAGAGCAACAATGGATGATCACAATGAGAACTTAAACAAAGAGAAAGCAAGTATTAAAAAGGACATTGAAATAATAAAAAAGAACCAGTCAGAAATAACAAATATAATATCAGAAATGAAGCCTTCACTAGAAAAATCAGTGGGCTGGACGAAGTGGAGGATTGAATCAGTAATTTAAAGAACAAGATAAATGTAAGCCAGAAGCAGAGCAGCAAAACTAAAATAGGCTCAAAAAGACTGAGGAAACTTTAAAAGACCTCTAAGACAGCATAAAGAAAAACAACATTCACATTATAAGGGTTCCTAAAGGAGAAGAGAACAAACAAAGGATAGAAAACTTGTTTGAAAAAATCATAGCTGAAAATTTCAATAAATTAATAAAGAAAAAAAATCACACAATTTAAGAAGCACAGAGAGTCCCATTAAAGATGAATCTAAGGAGGTCTACACCAAGACACAGCATAATTAAAATGCTGAAGTTAAGAGATAAAGAAAGAATGCTATCAATAAAAGCTACAAGAGAAAAACAATTAATTATGTACTGAATATCCTCCATAGGATGACATCTGACTTTTCAATAGAAACACTCAGGCCAGAAAGTATTGACAAGACATATTCAAACAAGAACCTACAAGCCAGACTGCTCTATCAAGCAAGCTATCATTCAAAATTGAAGAGGAAATAAAAAGCTTCCTGGACAAAAAAATGACTCAAGGAATTTATTACAATGAAACCAGTACTGCAAGAAATGTTAAGGGACCTGCTCTCAAAAGAGCAAAGGAAAAAAGAAATCAAGAGAACGAGAATTGTAGGTTTAAAGAATAAATGGCAATAAATAAGTACATATCAATAATAACTTTAAATATAAATAGATTAAATGCTCCAATGATAAGACATAAGGTAGCTGCATGGATAAGAAAACAGGACCCATATGCTGTCTACAAGTGAACCACCTCAGAACAAAAGATACACATAGACTAAAACTTAGGGGATGAAAATTAAAAAAAAACTGGGGTAGCAATACTTATATATAACAAAATAGCCTTTAAAACAAAGGCTATATTACGAGACAAAGAAGGTCATTACATAATGATATAGGAAGCCATCCAACAGGAAGATATAACCATTGTAAATATTTATGCACCAAATATAAGAGCACATAAATATATAAAGCAGATTTTGATGAACATAAAGGGCAAGATCGAAAGCAACACTATTATAATAAGGGATTTTAATACTCACTAATATCAATGGATAGATCCTCCAGACAGAAAATTAACAAAGAAACAGTGGCCTTAAATAACACAGTAGATCAACTGGATTTAATTGATATCTTCAGAACATTTCACCCCACAGCATCAGAATATACATACTTTTTAAGTGCTCACGGTACATTTTTTAGTATAGACCACATGTTAGGACACAAATCAAGTCTCAATAAATTTAAGAAGACTAAAATCATATCAAGCACCTTCTCTGATCATAATGGCATGAAACTAGACATCAACTACAATAGAAAAACTGAGAAACATTCAAACACTTGGAGACTAAATAGCATGTTATTAAATAACAAATGGATTAACAATAAGATCAAGAAAGAAAACAAAAATTTTCTTGAAACAAATGAAAATAAACATACAACAGCCCAAAATCAATAGGGCACAGCAAAAGCAGTCCTAAGAGAGAAATTCATAGCATTCCAGGAATACCTTATGAAGCAAAAGAAAGCTCAAATAAACATCCTAACCCTGCACCTGAAAGGACTAGAAAAATAACAACAAATAAAGCCCAGAGGAAGCAGAAGGAAGGAAACAATAAAGAGCAGAGCAGAAATAATAACATAGAGGCTAGAAAAAAATACAAAAAAAATCAGTGAAACCAAGAGCTGCTTCTTTGAAAAGGTAATCAAGATTGATGAACCTTTAACCAAACTCAACAAAAAAAGGAGAGAAGACCCAGATAAATACATTTAGAAATGAAAGTGGAGAAGTAACTGATACCACAGAAATACAAAGGATTGTAAGAAAATACTATGAAGATCTATATGCCAAAAATTGCACAACCTACGCAAAATACATAAATTCCTAGAAACATACAATCTTCCAAACTCAATCTGAAAGAATCAGAAAACCTAAACAGACTGATTCCAACAAATGAAACAGTTATAAAAAAAAAAATTAAAAAAAAACACCTCCCAGCAAACACAAGTCCTGGACCAGATGTCTTCACAGGTGAATTTTACCACACATTCAACAAAGAACTAATACATATCCTTCTCAAGTTATTCCAAAAAAAAAACTCAAGAGGAGGGAAGACGTCCAAGCTCCTTTTATGAGGAAAGCACTGTCCTCATTACAAAACCAGGTAAAGACACTACAAAGAAAGAAAAATATAGGCCAATATTCCTAATGAACAAAGATGCTAAAATTCTCAACAAAATATTAGCAAAGTGGATCTAGCAATACATTAAAAAGATCGTACATCATGATCAAGTGGGACCTGTTCTGGAAAGGCAAGGCTGGTACAATATTCACAAATCAATAAATGTGATTCATCACATAAACAAAATGAAGGATGAAAATTACATGATTATATCAATGGATGCAAAAAGTATTTGATAAAATGCAGCTCCCATTTATGATAAAATTTTTGAGCAAAGTAAGAATACAGGGAACATACCTCAACAAACCAAAGGCCATTTATGACAAACCTATAGCCAACATTATACTCAATGGGCAAAAATGAAAAACAATGCCCTTAAGGTCAGGAACAAGAAAGGGGTGCCCCCTTTCACCACTCTTATTCAACATAGTTCTGGTGTCTTTTGCTATCCTAGTCACAGCTGTGAGACAAAGAGAGCAAATAAAAGGCATCCACATTGGAAAAGAAAAAGTAAAACTGTTGTTATTTGCTGATGACATGATAACTGTACATAGAAAACCCTAAAGTCTCAGTCAAAAAACTACTTGACCTGATAAATGAATTCAGCAAGGTGGCAGGATATAAAATTACTGCTCAGAAATCAGTGACATTTTATACACCAAAACAATAAATTGTCAGAAAGTGAAATTAAGGAAACAACCCTCTTCACTATTGCAACAAAATAAAAGTACCTAGGAATAAAAATTTAACCAAGGAGGTAAAAGGCTTGTAAATTGTAAGACATTGAAAAAAGAAATCAAGGAAGATACAAACAAGTGGAAGCATTTACTGTGTTCATGGATAGAAAGAACTAACATCATTAAAATGTCTTTACTACCCAAATAAATCTATAGCAATGAAATTTCTATTAAAATGCCAATGGCATACCTCACAGATCTAGAACAAATATTCCAAAAATTTATATGAAACCAAAAAAGAACCCGAATAGCCTCAGCAATCTTGAAAATAAAGAACAAAGTGCAAAGTATTACACTTCCAGATATCAAGTTATACTACAAGGCCATTGTAATAAAAACAGGTTAAGTACTGGCATAAGAACAAGCATACAGATCAGTGGAACAAAACAGAGAAGCCAAAAATCAATCTATTCCTTTCTGGTCAATTGATTTTTGACAAAGGAGGCCAAGAGTATACAATGGAGTAAAGGCAGTCTATTTAATAAATGATGTTGGAAAAATGGTATGTACAAAAAAATGAAACTAGATCACCAACTCACACCATTCCCCAAACACCTCAAAATGGATAAAAAACTTAAATGTAAGTTGCAAAACCATGAAAATCTTGGAAGAAAAAATAGGCAGTAAACTCTCTGATGTCTCTCATAGTAATATTTTTGCCGATATATCTCCATGAGCAAGTGAAATAAAGGACAAAATAAACAAATTGGACTATATCAAACTAAAAAGCTTTTGCACAGTAAAAGATACCATTAACAAAATAAAAAGAGAACCCACACTATGGAGAACATATTTACCCATACCTCTAATAAGAGGTTAATAACCAAAATCTATAAAAAACTTCTAAAACTCAACCACAGGAAGGTTCACAACCCAATTAAAAATGGGCAAAGGAACTGACTAGACACTTCTCCAAAGAGGACATACAGAGGGCCAATAGGCCTATGAAAAAATGTTAAATGTTACTAATCATCAGAAAACTGCAAATTAAAATCACAATGAGATACTACTTCATACCTGTCAGAATGACTCTCATTAACAAATCAACACAATCAGTGCTGATGAGAGTATAGAGAAAAGAGAACCCTCCTGCATTTCTGATGGAAATGCAGACTTGTGCAGACACTGTGGAAAACAGTATGATGTTTTGTCAAAAAATTAAAAATAGAACTGCCTTTTGACCCAGCTATTCCACTTTTAGAAATATATCCTCAGAATTCCAAAACATTAATTTAAAAGAAGATATGCAACTCATGTTTATTGCAACATTGTTTACAATAGCCAAGATCTGGAAACAGCTCAAGTGTCCATCAGTGAATGAGTAGGAAAAAAAAGCCATGATACATATACAAAATGGAATACTACACAGCCATGAAAAAAATGAATTATTACCTTTTGCGATAGCATAGATAAACCTGGAGATTATTATGCGAAGAGAATTTAGCCAGGCAGAGAAAGATAAATATCATATGATCTCATTTATATGTGGAATCTAATGAATGTGTTGAATTGAGGAATGGAATAGAGGCAGAGACAGGGTCACAGGGAACAGAGTGACAGCTGTCAGAGGGAAGGGGAATGAGGGAACAGGATCAGAGAAGGTGAGGGGATTAGTGAATTATATATACATAACACATAGATACAGATGACAGGTCAACAAATCCCAGAGGAAAGAGGGGGAGGGACTTAGAGGGGGAAAAAGGACATGTAGTATGGGGCATGTTGTTGGAGGGTGAGGGTGTTTTATTGAGTGGAACACTTGAATCCATGTTAACACAATAAATTTTAAAATTTAATAAAAAATAAACTAAGCTACAGCATTGAAAATTCCTGGAAAAGGCCCTGACCGGTTGGCTTAGTGGTAGAGAATTGGCCTGGTGTGCAGGAGCCCCGGGTTCGATTCCTGGCCAGGGCACACAGGAGAAGCGCCCATCTGCTTCTCCACCCCTCCCCCTCTCCTTCCTCTCTGTCTCTCTCTTCCCCTCCCACAGCTGAGGCTCCATTGGAGCAAAGTTGGCCTGGGCACTGAGGATGGCTCCATGGCCTCTGCCTCAGGCGCTAGAATGGCTCTGGTTGCAGCAGAGCAACGCCCCAGATGGGCAGAGCATCATCCCCTGGTGGGATGCCGGGTGGATCCCGGTCGGGCGCATGCGGGAGTCTGTCTGACTGCTTCCCCGTTTTCAGCTTCAGAAAAATACACACACACACAAAAAGAAAATTCCTGGAAAAGTCATTGCAACTCATAATGATGATCTTTCTATGTATAATGCACTGCACTTCAAATCCCCCTCACTTAATTCACAGACAGCAACAATCCCATGTAAAAATGGGAGAATTTTCAAGTTTCCTCGAAGACATCAGATCTCAGCACAAAGCTTATTTGTGGCAAGGCTGATCATAAAAAATAAATCTGTTTTAATGAGACTTATGAACTAACTCTTTTAGTCACTGTTATATCAGAATAGCGAGAAAAGACATCTTGCCACACAATCAGTCAATTAACCAAATTAAGAAACTACGGAGTCTTTATATTAACCGGCTGTATGGACTACATGGAGACCTAAAGTCTTTCAAAGCAACGCAGTGGGGAACACAGTTTGGGTGGCTTTTAAAAGGAAAAATTACATACTGACTAAGGAAAGGGGAGGAGAGGAAGCATAGCAGTAAAACAAAGCAGTGAAACAAGCTTTCTTACAATGTTTATCTATAGGGTTAATTCAGGGAGAAACATTCTGAGAGTACCTGCAACTTTGCAAAGCTAGCCCTAGGCCACTGCCTGGGAAACCAGCCTCAAGGCCAATAGGGAGTCTTTTTAGAAAAGGTAAGTTCTGCTAAAAGTCTCTTTGTTTTAGAGAAAGAAAGTTTTGTCAAAAATTTTTCATGTTAAGAGCCTTTCTTTTCTACACTTCGGTCACTAAATACCAGGATCCTCTTTTTATGAACCTCCTCCATCTATAACTCACATTTTGACTCTATATGCCTTGCTCTGCTACATGAATACAAGATCAGGTGTCTACTGTGAATTCCTGGTAAATGATTGATGGTTAAAGTGCCACGAAGTTATTTTAACAAAAGCATATTTTAAAAAGAAATTTGTGTATTCTGTGTGGGTAGATACAGTATCCTTCTGCTCACGAGTGTGTCTATAGCGCCTAACATAGGCACTCAGTATTGTTAAATGAATACATAAATGAGAATATTAAAAAGATGTTTTATGACTTATCTGCTATAAGAAAGACCAAGCTATTCTAGGTCTTTAAAGCAGTAAAATTGGATGTGGGGTTGGGTGGGAGAGGAGAGGACCTGAGTTCAAATACAAGTTGAGCCACTGACTGACTCGCTCTATGAATTTAGGCGGGTAACTTTTCAGAGCCACCGTGGCTTTTCTTTTAGAAACTGAAAGGTTTGTGCTAGATGTACTGAGTGATCTCTGGTTTCCATGAGCTCAAAAGTCCTTTGTCTTAGGTTAGTTTTCTATTTCCAGTTGAGAAAAGGTCTATTTGGCCTGACATCTTAGCGTTTCTCCTACAGCTAGTCTTAGGAAAAGTCTCTTCCTTGTCATCTCTACAAAATACACTCCTAGTCCAATTACTTCTAGTACAGTAGAAGGAATTATACCAGAAAATAACCTCTATGTTAAGCAATATAAATACAATCAGTTACAAGTATGAGAGAGGGAGAGAGAGAGAGAGAGAGAAAGAGAGAAAGAGAAGACACACACACAATCTGGCACTCTCTAGTTTATAACCCAGTTTTTACTTAAAATATTTTTGCTTCTAGATGCCTCTGTTCAACCACTTAAATTTGAGTTCCTCTTAAGCTGATTGTTTCCTTCCAGTTCCTTCCTTCTTCCCTTCTCATCTTCTCTTCCCTCTCCTCTCCTCACATCCTCTCTCCCCTCTCCTCTCTACCTTTCCCTTGTCTCTCTATCTCTGTCTCCCTCTAGCTGAAAAATTAATACTAACTGTCTTTTCCTAGCCAATCTCTGAAAACCAGTTTCCCTAAATCTCTAATGATGTCAAATGGTCCAGCCTGTTCCTCCAGGATAAGCTCCATGCCCATGAAGGACTTTGAGTGTCTCTGAGTGTATCAACCCATTGGGCACCTAGCTGTTACAGAATAAGTGTAACACGTCTCACTCCTAACTCTAGTTTTTCATAATTCTCTTCCTTCCTGTCTACCCCATCCTTTCATGTTTCTTACACTTCTGGATTGTTCAGGTGAGCTTGGTTCCACAATCTTGGTACCCCAATCTAGTCTGAGCCTTTCCAAATAGTCATTTTAACACAGGCTGTGTGCAGCAGTTGAAGTCCTAATCACTTGGAAACAAAGTTGCAGATGACCTGAGACACTGAGGCGGGACAGGAGAGTTGAGAGGAGCTCTTTTTTTTCTATCTATGTAGTTTCTTTGTATCATGCAGATTCCCACCCTCCTTATTTTTATGTTTCCCAGCTTTTTAAGACTTTCAGCTCCTTTGTTTTATTTTCTTTTTTTTTTTTTAAAGGAGAAGTGGACTCTAAAATTGTAGCTTACTTGAGTCCCCAGGAGGTTTGTTTTTTCTGCATACCTGCCCACTCTGAGATCACTGGTTTGTCTACTTCCAGAGGAGCAGTATTTGTCCAGGTGCAGGTGTCCTGTCCTATAAGATGGTGCCTCTTTCAGAAAACTCAAGAGAGAGTAAAATAAATTAACAACATCTTGGCTCCATGCTCCATTCACAACTGTTAATTTAACAGGGTTATGCTTCCATCTTTGAGCAGAGAGCTCCTGGCAGGGACAGCTGCTCCCACGCCGCAGACTGTGCTCAGTGTCCCAGCAGGAGTCCCCACGAGCAGCAGGACAGTGGGAAGGGGGTAGCGCCTCGGAGATCGGAGCAGTGCAGCATCACGCTGCTGAGAAGAGGGAGCAGGCCAGGCTTCTGCAAAATGCTTTTCATCCCTCTTTCCTTCTTTTATGGATACATATGCAGTTACCAGAGGAAGGAAAAAAAGTTGTCTTTAATTTTACTGGGAAATTGTCAGTTCTGTTTTACTCTCACATGTAGCTTATTTTCAAAATTACCTTTGTGTATCCATTGCCTATTGATGAACCTACATAACAACCGGCTCATCTGCTTGTCCAAATTTTGTCAAACAGGCCTACGTCATGATTAGCTGGATCTAGGTCACTGGGGCACAGCTGGTATGACAGGTGGAAAACATACCGTGGTGCTGGCCTGCTGTGGCTTACCTTCTAAGCTAGAGCAAAGGCCACAGTCAGGCCAAGGTCAAGATCGGGGCCAATCACAGGATTTGAAACATGAAAGCACTCTTTTGAAGTCAAGTTGCTGCATTGTTGTATTTCTCAGTGCTTAGAGCAATGTTCACAAAAGTTATGTGATCCAAAGTTGAAGGAAGGGATGCAGGGAGACTATACGTAACCACACTGGAGCACCATGGTAAGCACTGGAGTGATATAGAATTTGAGTACTTGCCTATATGTTTCTTTCCATGATGCGCCTTCTATTTCAAACCTCTGATTTAATTTCCTTGTGGAAAAAAGTTATTTGCAACATGTTATGCTGTAAATGTTGCATTAAATGATAAAAAAATTTGTATTCTAATGTCTTGCTTTCAGTACCAGAATGACTCTATAGGTAATAATATAAAATTAATTTTAGGTTTAAATTGTTTTGGAAAAAAGAAATTGTAATTTGGTGAATATATGCCGCTTTTTCAAAAGTGGAAAGTGTTTTCTGTTCTTTTTTTAAAATTCAAGAATAATGGCTGTTTTCTGTCTTTACATTGTGAAGATTTAGTGTGTTGATTGCTGATGTTGGTCCACCCACAGGGGAAAGGAGACATCATTTTCTGACCAGCATTCTGAGTTGTCACATTCTGAAAAAAATACCCTCAAAGCTTTGAGACTCCTTTGCAGTTTGTACAAAACCGTGATAGAATTTGTTATATAAACCTTTAACATACTCTCTGCCCCCAAAGCTATTATTGATTTCTTGACTAGACTTAAAATGTTGGTGAAAAATAAAATAGCAAAAAGATGAGATTCCATAATATTTGTTTTGTTTTGGTTTGTCTTGATTTTGAGAAAGAGGCGGGGGGGAGGGGGAGAGGAGAGAGACAGACAGACAGACAGGAACATCGAGCTGCTCCTTACGTGCCTTGACAGGGGAATTGAACTGGAAGCCTCTGCACTCCGAGGAGATGCTCCAACCAACCGAGTTATCCGGCCAGGGCTTCTTATTTAAAAAAAATTTTTAATTGATTTTTAGAAAGACAGAGAGAAAAAGGGAGAGACAGGGGAGGAAGAAAGGAAGCATTCATTTGTTGTTCCACTCAGTCATTCATTCTTTGCTTGCTCCCCGTTTGTGTCCTGACCGGGGATCGAACCTATAACTTTGTTGTTTTGGGATGACACTCTTAACCGACTGAGCTAACTGGCCAGGACTCATAATAAACTTTAAATGTGAAGTTGTACACAGAGTCCCTCTCAGAAACTCTGCAAAACCAATATCTTCCAGAGCTCTTTGATTCAAGTCTCAGGTGGATGTGATTTGAATTGCCAAGGTACATCTACCAAAAGGCTGGTTGAAGTCTGGCAATGCATGGACATTGAGCTGGGGAAAGAAATGTGGATAAAATATGCCAGTGATTCTGCAAGACCAGAAAGATGTAAATTTTCCTATAATACGTTGTGTTCTTTACTCAATTCTCTACCATGGAGGGAAAGAGGCTTAATTTGAATTTCCTTAGTATTGTTGATGTCTTCACTTGGCATAGTAGAAATCATTCAATAAATATTTATTAAATACTGTGATCTGAAGGGAAAAAAAACACATCACTCCATTGTCCTTTCCCCTCTCCTTTTTCTTCACAAAGGTTGAAAAAAATGATGAGGACCAAAAAATTGAACAAGATGGCATCAAACCAGAAGATAAAGCTCATAAAGCCGCAACCAAAATTCAGGCTAGCTTCCGTGGACACATAACAAGGAAAAAGCTCAAAGGAGAGAAGAAGGGTGATGCCCAAGACGCCGGGGCGGAAGTGAGCGAGAAGAAAGATGACGCCCCCACTGCTGAGGGTGCAGAGAAGAAGGAAGGAGAAGGAACCACTACCACCGACGCAGCGCCCACCTCCGGCCCCAAGCCTGAGGAGACCGGCAAAGCAGGAGAAACCCCTTCTGAGGAGAAGAAGGGGGAGGGCGCCTCTGCTGAGGCCACAGAGCAGGCAGCCGCCCAGGCTCCTGCCCCCTCTGAGGAGAAGGCTGGCTCTGCTGAGACAGAAAGTGCCACTAAAGCTTCCACTGACAACTCGCCGTCCTCCAAGGCGGAAGACGCCCCAGCCAAGGAGGAGCCTAAACAAGCCGATGTGCCTGCTGCTGTCACTGCTGCTGCTGCTGCTGCTGCCGCCACCACCCCTGCTGCAGAGGATGCTGCCACCAAGGCAACAACCCAGCCTCCAACAGAGACTTCGGAGGGCAGCCAAGCTGAGGAGAAGATAGGTGAGCAGCTGTGAGGGTCAGCAGCTATGGGAGGGTAGCCCATGGGAGCCTTTTGGGAGGCCAAGCCACCTGGTCCATCCAGAGAAAAGGGGGAAGTCCAGAAGGGCTTTTCAGGAAATTAAGGAAAGCTGTGCTTAATTTCTCAAAGTAGCAGGACTGAGAACTAACTCCAGCCACTTATATTCCCAAATGTCTCCAAGCCTGAGAGAGACCTCTGGCAGGTAACAGCCAGGACTAGAAAGATCTGGCAATTATCTTATTTATTGCATTGGCATAAACAATAAAACTAGGTAATCCTAGTTTTTTTAAAAAAATATATATTCTGCATGTAGGATAGACTTAGTTTAATAAGTAATTACTGAAGCCACATATATTTTTTGGACAGGAATTGGCTAATGTGATTATTTGGCTCTAAAAAGTGCCTGCTCTGAGTGCAGCCAACTCCTTATTGATTCAGATGATCTAGTTTGTGAATTGCCAGCAGCAAAAAACAGTCCTAGACCACCTTTCCCTTACCCCACAATATGTTACTGGGCATCCTCCCCACCATCAATTGGTGAGTAGTGTGCGTATGTGTGTGTATACTCAGGGAATGCTAACTGTGACGTTAATCAGGGTCAGACTAATTAGGAAAATAAGTCTGTTGATGTTGCCAAAAACAAAAGAAAAACCCTAAATATAGAACATGTTGTGAAGTTAACCATAAATTATCATTTTATTATAGAAGATGCTACTGTCTCCCATATGCATAAATAATTGAGGGCTAACTGTGATTACAAAAACATTCTGCATTTCTCTGATTCGGAGCTCTTACTTGAAAATTGAAGTGCTTTCAGTATTATTGCTAAAGAGCCTGTGCAAAATTGAAATAGAGCATTTCCAAAGCAAAATAAATTTAACAGACTTTCATCCCTGGAGACTAGACCCGTCCCTCATCCCACCCACCCACAGTGCTGGAGGAGGCCAGCAGTTTCCATGGTCTTTCTCCTGTCTAGGATGACTCATGAACACTTTTCATCCCCAAAACACCTTAAAGATAAAGTTGCTTCTGTGCCAGTTTAAACAATTAGGTTTATTCCTTTAGAACTTCTTGGACTTAACCCATGATGTGTCCAAGGGCCCAAATTTGGACTGGGCCACACTGTGCCCTTCGGAAAGGACCTACTCCATGAGAATGCTCTGGGGAGCATTTTGGCATCTGACCATTAGATTGAGAATTATTGGAAATTTGACTTTATTTTTCTTTCTCCAAATGAGCTACTTGAGGATGGCAGATGATTATTCTAAATATTTTTACTTCTACCTCTTTAATCTTTCCCCCAAATTGTTAAGAATCTAGATTATATTATTGTCACTAGCATTCTCTAGCTTCAAATATATCACATGCCTTGCCTCTTTCTATCAGTGACTGATTTTGAAATCTTTATTCTAACTACATTCTTGACCCAGAAGCCAGACTCTGGAGTTAAGAAGATGAATTTTTTTTTCTTGGGCAAAATAAGGCATATGGCAAAAAGTGGGGTTTTGGTTTTAATTTACTCATCAAAACAAACCTTGTTAACTACTTTTTTTTTAGGTTGAAGATTTTAGCCTTAGATATGATTGCTGGAAATCACTTTGTATACGATAGACTAGCTATTGTGAATTTTCCAAAATCTTATAAATTAATCATGTTTTTAAAATATAGAAAATATTTGGCATTGCATAGACAATATTTTTAAACAAGGATTTCTAAAATTGTGAGTGTAGACAGAAAAATATGTTGTAAATTTAGGTATATAATCATGAGGTGGATTAATAGAAAGAAGGACTACTTGAATCAATGAAAAGTCTAAAATATAATGAATTTTAAGAACATTTACTTTCATTATTTTTCACGTTATGATAATCCAAATGAATTAATAAAATAGTTTATATAGTTCATCTTCAATAAATGTCAATTATGGAATGAATTAAAATTGACAAGGTTTAATTTATAAAAAATTTGTTTACTTATTTATATAATCCTACAGCCTTGCTTATTCTGCTCATTTATTTGATTAAAAATGTGTCTGGTCAATAAAAACAAAGAGAGATTGTGCTGTGTCCTAAATTTTACAAGGTTTGGTTGAAATATATCGCAGTTAGTCTGATGTCATTATGTGCACTGAAAGGTAACTGCAGGTGCAGGTAAAGTTTGATTTGAAGGTAAACGCAAAGGCCAGTTTCTTTTACATTGCTTCTGAGCTTTGGTTGAGTAGTGTCCTCTGGATTAGATTCTGAAATTCTGCCTGTAGTTTCTCTCTGGACTGATGTATTTATTAGCCTTGCCTGCTATGTGTGACAAGCACAAATTACCCAGATATGGTGAGTTTCACAGAAACTAGAGGTGACAAGATCTATCACAGTATCTCTGGAGCAAATTCCCAGGAGCCCTGTATAGCATTTTCCTCTATTTCCCATTGGACTTTTTTTCAATCTGGGTTAAAATAACAATATTTCCATTTGGACTCTACTCTTTGGAAATAAATGCTTACCTTGGGTTGCCTAGAGGGGTATAAAGAGATAATCTGAGAAGATAGACTGGGGTTGGGGCAAAACAAGTCAAAGAGAGAATTCAAGACAACAATTTGGTCAAAAGTTTTAGACTAAATGTGATCACTACTTTAATATATATGAAAATGCTTTGTAAATTATAAGTATGTTTTTACTTTTCTTTTTTTTCCTGTTTTTGAGTTTGTTACAAGTGGATGCTATTTGCATATTTGCATTAGGACCTTTGGAGTTGAGTGGTTTGGGTTTTTTTTTCTTCTTTTTTTAATTCTTCAACAAGATCTTTTTTTGCTTTGGCACTCTACCTGCCCCCTTGTCAACATGCCTATGACCAAAAAGTTTCAGTGTATTTCTGATCATGATTCCTTTATCAGAAGAGGAGTGTTTAAGGCATTCCAGGACATTGCTCTCCTTCAGCCATGTGGAAAGAACTAGCAAACCTCCTTATTGGTTAAGTCATTGGTGGCTCCTGTATAGTGTCATGGTGCCCATTGGTCTCCCAGTGAAGGAATTCTCTGTTTCTTCTTAATCCTGATATCATACTGACTTTTCCCAGAAGAAAACTGAAAAAAATTTCTGCTGTGGCCGTATTCAGTGCTGCAATATTATCAAGGGTCACACATGCAGCTGGCTAGAAATCAGAGATATTTACTGGGTGGCTGCCACAGGGTACTTGACTAATACTAGTAGGAAATGTAACAAGTGCTACTTTTGAGTTACCTTAGATTTTCTGTGTTGATTTTAGCTGTATTTTATTTTCATAGTCTTCTTATCTCTTTCTAATTGGTGTCCTTAATAATAATCTGAGAAAGAGGATAGTTTTATTTGTCATTCTCTGAATAGAAAAATTATCTTAGCATCTTCCTACTTTTCTTTCTCTTCATTTGCTTCCTTCGTCCTTCACCTCCTTTCTCATCTCTTCTTCCTTTCTTCCTTCCTTCCTTTTTCCCCCATTTTTACTAACTTTCTACTGTGCTAGGTCTTGGGGTCACAAAGATGAGTAGTATATGGTTGCTGATCTTAAAAGTTTCTCATTTGGTAGTGGAGGTGAGATAAAATTCAGGGAGTGGTATTAAAAACATTCATAGAAATAATTTCAGCTCAATTAAATTCTGTTTATAGGTATGGAGTGCTTCTCTATGCCAAGGGACTATGGGACGTGATATGAATGAGATGGTGCTTTTTGCAGTTTGATACATGCTGTAAGAAAAGCTTTTATATAATGTGTATTTCTATAGCTAAAACACTAGCCAAAGCAATAGATGTAAAATTTAGTTTCTGGAATGATAATTATTTGTTAAGAGAGTGAAATATTCAGCCTATATTTCTATATTTGAAGAAATTCTTTATGTTCCCCAGAACAATGTTTGGCTAAGCCCCAAGATAACCATCTATAATATTTTTCTTTCATAAGCCAAATCTTTTTCTACCAAGCTTTGTGTTAGATGTGAGATTTCCCAAAGATATTTATACTTATTTGGCAGGGTGCCTCAAAGGTGGTTTTGATTTGAAATGTGGTTTCAACCACTTCCCAAATTTATACACCACTCATAAAGAGCAAAAATTTGGATTGTGAAAGTCCATAAATGCTGTCTATAAAACACGGGCACTGTGTCAGATACTCAGTGGCATGCTGCTTAAATACTGTTAATTATTAAGGTTTTATGGCACACTTTTATATTGCTAAAGTAATCATTTTTATTGGCTTTTCTTGACAACAAGCCAATGGCATTTTATAATATTTTTCTTTCTACTTTTACGTTCTGAAAATAGGGGCAGATGAAATGGTACTGTGCCCACAGCACAGGCGAACCAAACAGAGGTCAAATTGGCAGACCTTTAACTCTTCTTCTTAACTTCTGCCCTGCACGTCTTTACCTCTTTTAAGATGCTATGTTTTAATCTCAATTCCTGCATTTTCTCTTTATCTAATCAGTTGTGGCATTTTTTTATTATTGTTGGGCAATACCAATCAGGACTTGACTCGTGCATTCTCTGTTCTGTATGCCCAGTAATAATGCAGGGGGAAGAACTAGAATAAGGAGACCAGGTTCTTGTCCTTAATATTTTTACCACCCAGCTGTGGGATTTTAGGCAAGTCACTGCTACATTCTGATCCTCAGCTTTCTCATTTTCAAGAAGAGTTGATTTTTAAAGTTTTTTTTTCAAGGTTTAGAATACAAAGTTTCTATACTTCATGGCACTTAATGAGCATTTATTAAGTGGTGGCCGTGTTGCTAAGTGCTCTGTGGGTATTATCCCATCTAACCATAACACCTCTCTATGATATAAGTACTATAATTTTCTCTTCCCCTTTGACAGGAGGATCATTGTCAATAGCTAGCAAGTAGCTGAACCAGTAGCTGAACCCTGACACTAGAAGTTCTATTCTGGAAGAAACAAAGAAAAAAGAGATGTCTAAGAACTCCAATATTGTGGTTTAATCTAAAAACATCCCCCTTATTTGTATAATTGGGTATTAAAGACTTACACTTATAGCTGAGTATCCAATACCTAAGCATAATTTCTAGTCATAATGCCCTCAAAGCCCCATCACCCAACAATGATTGGGAATATTCAACACGTTCTGAGTCATGTGTTCTTAGTTTGAAAATCATTTAAGTACTGTTTTATTAGGCCTAAGAGAGCTGTAAAGATCAATTGGAATTCATGGTTCTTAACAGGAGTACCACTGACTCCATTAAATATTCTGAGACAACTAAGAATTAGAAATTGAACTTTTTATATCTCAATCAGATGCAAGTAATTTGGTTTATAACCAGAAAAAAATAAATTTGGCTTATAAGAATTAATACATTTTAAAATTCTTGTTCATATCCTTCTTTCCCCCTTTTGGCAAGTGCATTTCCAAAGGACCCTGATATATTTATATTTATAACTAAAATTATATAAAGAATTTAATAGGACAGATTAGAGATCAATCACTAGTTCTTCAATTGAAAAATTGTAAGCAGAGGCCCTGGTCTGTTGGCTCAGTGGTGGAGCATTGGCCTGGTGTGTGGATGTCCTAGGTTCGATTCCTGGCCAGGGCACACAGGAGAAGTGACCATCTGCTTCTTCACCCTTCCCCCTCTCTTTTCTTTTTCTCTCTCTCCCCCTCCCACAGCCAAGGCTCCATTGGAGCAAAGTTGGCTCGGGTGCTGAGGATGGCTCATGGCCTCTGCCTCAGGCACTAGAATGGCTCTGGTTGCAACAGAGCATCACCCCTTGGTGGGCATGCTGGCTGGATCCTGGTTGGGTGCATGCAGGAGTCTGTCTCTCTGCCCCCCTGCTTCTCATTGCAGAAAAATACAAAAAGTAAAATAAAAAAATTTGTAAGCAGAAAAAAATAGATATTTTAGGGTCAAGAAACTCATATTGGCCTGATCATGTGGTGATGCTGTGGATAGAGCATCGACCCTGGACACTGAGGACCCAGCTTCAAAACCCTGAGCTCAGCAGTTTGAGTGCATGCTCACCGGCTTGAGCACAGGGTTGCCAGCTTGAGTGTGGGATCATAGACATGATCCCATGGTCGCTGGCTCGAAGCCCAAGGTCCCTGACTTGAGCAAGGGGATACTGGCTTGGCTAGAGTCCCCCACCCTGTCAAGGCACATATGAGAAGCAATCAATGAAAAACTAAAATACTGCAACTACAAGTTGATGCTTCTCATCTCTTTCCCTTTCTGTCTATCTGTTCCTGTCTGTCTGTCTCTCTCTCTCTTTTTCTCTCTCTCATTAAAAAAAAAAAGAAGAGAAAAGAAACTCATATTGTGGGGACTTGAATCCATTTCTTTCATAGCTTATAGTAAATACTACTATCACCTTATAAAGAAGAAAATAGAATAACATGTAAGTAATTCCCTCAATTTTAAAGTGGTAAAACTATATTTGGAACTGAAAATAAAACAATATTTCTTAAAATATAGACTATGTTTCAGATGCTAATGAATATTCACCAAATATGTCTTCTCTCTTTTTATTTTCACACACATGTGCACACATACTATTCCAGAAAGAGTAAAGGGAAGGGAAAAGGAACCCAGAGCAGCAAGTGTTACACAGTCAGTCAATTTGACTAAACATGGAGAGTGGAGCACTCAATCTAATAGACTAAAAGCATTGAATGGTCATCACATTTATTTTGTCTCATAATGATTGCTTCATTAAATAAAGAATGAAAAGCTTTCTATAACCATACATAAAAGGAAGGAAAGAGGAAGCCACAGTGCTGTTTAAAGCTACAAGATCTGAGCCCATGAAGATCTCCCAAGCTTGCAGAGGTCCCCAAACTTTTTACACAGGGGGCCAGTTCACTGTCCCTCAGACTGTTGGAGGGCCGCCACATACAGTGCTCCTCTCACTGACCACCAATGAAAGAGGTGCGCCTTCCGGGAGTGCGGGGGGGGGGGGGTGGGGGGGGGGGGGGGGGGGGGGGGGGGGGAAGGCGGATAAATGGCCTCAGGGGCCCGCATGCGGCCTGCGGGCGGGCCGTAGTTTGGGGACGACGCCTGGAAGCATAAAGAGGAAGGGAAAGTTCGGAAGGTTGTGTAAATTTTGCAGCTCTCTTAGTTATGTTCATATTTTTGGATCGTAAGAAAATGACTGAATTAGATGCTGAACCTCAGACCCATTCATATAATCAAGAAAATTTGAATCACTTCCTTCTTTAAAAAAGCTTTAGCCAATTATTGATCTCATAGCAATAGAAGTTCACTCTCCAAGTAAATAATTTATTTCTGGTCTTCTTAAAAAGAATTGCCCATAAATTGTTTTCATAAAGATAATGAATAGTATCATGTTTTAAGATCTCCAATAACTTATAGGATGTATGTAATGCAAATGCCCTTTGTTTTCAGCATAAAAGTCTAAACACCACCTAAAACCAAGAGACACAGGTTCTTTTTTCTTTTATTTATTTATTTATTTATTTATTTATTTATTATTTATTTTTGCATTTTTCTGAAGCTGGAAACGGGGAAAGACAGTCAGACAGACTCCCGCATGCGCCGGACCGGGATCCACCCAGCACGCCCACCAGGGGCGAAGCTCTGCCCACCAGGGGGCGATGCTCTGCCCCTCCGGGGCATCGCTCTGTCAAGACTAGAGCCACTCTAGCGCCTGGGGCAGAGGCCAAGGAGCCATCCCCAGCGCCCGGGCCATCTTTGCTCCAATGGAGCTTCGGCTGGCTGCGGGAGGGGAAGAGAGGGACAGAGAGGAAGGAAAGGGGGAGGGGTGGAGAAGCAGATGGGCGCTTCTCCTGTGTGCCCTGGCCGGGAATCGAACCCGGGACTTCTGCACGCGAGACCCAGGTTCTTATTCAGATTCTTCTAAAGGATTTGAGGCCAGGTCTGTTTGTAACTCTTCAGTGAGATGGGGAGAGTTAGAAGTTTAGACTAAGGCTATCGATAATGAAATTTATAGTGTCTGAAAATTCAAATCCTCTTTAAGCTAATTAGTGAAAAAATGGTCCAGGAAGACGTCTTGGTTAGAGTTTACTTTGAATATTGAGGAATAAGATGTGTCTAATGAAACGGGTTACCTTTTACTAAAAAACAAAACAAACAAGTAAAAAACCCACCTCATTTAAATTAACACAAAAATACAAATGATTTAATTTATCACAATTTAGCAGCAGCTATTGAAGATTAACCCTCAGTCAAAAAAGTAACTGTGCTATATTTTGTTTATTGTTGAATCCCTTACACCTATAACAATGATTGGTAAATAGAAGATAGTAAATATTTGATGAATGAGTTAAGAATGAACAATGTTATTACAACAGAAAAAGTCCAAAAGACTAGATTCTACCTTTAAACTTTGGGAAGGCAAATTCCTTGAGTTCTTTAGGTATGAGTTTTTCCTTTCATAATACAGAAATCCTGGACAGAGAATCTCAAAATCACCAGCATTTCAACAATGTCCATGTTATGACACAGTAATTTTATATGCAGATTTTAAGTGACAAGGGGAGACAGATACCTGCTCCAGTAGAAAGCTTCGCTGCTCTCAACATTTCTGCTATTTCAGAAGCTGAATACAGAAGCTCACGGGAAAGTTTTGTTGCTACTTAAGGGTATTTTTCATGCTTGAGGTAGCCAGATTTCAAAACCACTCAGCGCTTCATAGACCAATGTGAGCATTTTGCATTATGTTTAGAAACATATTGAGAGCTAGAGGAAACCAGGGCTACTCCCTTCTGAAAGCAGATGATTAATTTCATTCCAGCTCCGTGAATGACCTGTGTGTGTGGCTCTTGCCAGTGTGTGACAGGTACACCCAGGGAAGAAATGATCTGCCAGTATGCTTGGCTCCTTTTCCTCATCTGACATATTTAAGTAATCTTTACAAGGTGTTAAGAGTCTCCGGAACCTGCTGTGCCCCACTATAGGATGAATTGTTAATATGTTTCCAAACCAAAGGTATTGGGACAGAGACCAGAAAACAGGCTTTTCCATTCCTGTTGCCTATTCTCCTTTCCCACAGTAGTATAAACATCATTTGTGTATAGCTAGTGAGCTGTTTAGACTACGGATGACGGGAGACATTGGAATGGGAGGTTGAACAGATTTTTCCCCACATTAAACTGTAACTTGAAGCAACTTATCATGTATTTGATAAAAAGACAGACAGGTCCCCACTTTGTGCAACTGTCTCCAGGCCAATTTAAGGGCTAAGAAAGCCAGAGTTCAGTCAGTATGGTTGCAACATTCTCCCCATTGGTATAATCAGACCCTTTTAGAAATAATAGCAGCAGTGGAAGATTTCTGTTTCTCTTTTTCTTCTTTAATCTGGATGACTTAACTGTAGAAGGTTGTAACTATAGAAGGTTGATAGAAGAATGTGGTCTTCATTGGAAAGTACAAGTCACTGTCCTTTTCTTGCCACTTTTTAGAAATTGAATCTATTGGGGTGGCATTGAATAATTATCAAATTATATAGGTTTCAAGTGTACAATTCTATAATACGTCATCTGTATATTGCATTGTGTTTGCACCACCCTAAGTCAAGTCTGCGTCTATCATCATCAGTCCTTCCTTTACTCTCTTCTACTCCTCCTATTCCCATTCCCCTCTTGTAATCACCATACTGTTGTCTGTGTCTATGAGGGTTGTTTTTTCTTTGCTTAATCTCTTTACCTTTCCCAATCCTCCTCCCCTCTGACAACTGTCAGTCTGTTTTCTGTATCCATGAGTTTGTTTCTATTTTGTTTGTTATTTTATTTCATTCATTAGATTCCGCATATAAGTGAGTTCATATGGTACTTGTCTTTCTCTGACTTGTTTAGTTCACTTAGCATAATACTCTCCAAGCCAATCATTTCACAGAATGATTCTTACCATTTTTTTAAAAAAGGAAATACAGACCTGACTGGTGGTGGCATAGTGAATAGAGTGTTGACCCAAGATGCTGAGGTCCTTGGTTCGAAACCTCAAGGTCGACAGCTTGAGCGCAGGCTTGTAGGCTTGTGCATGAGAGCAGGATCACTGACATGGTCCCAAAGTCACTGGCTTGAGCCCAAAGATCATTGACTTGAAGCCCAAGGTTGTTGGTTTGAGCCTAAGGTAGGTGGCTTGAAACATTACCCTCCCCAGCCCCAGTCAAGGCACGTATGAGAAGTCATCAATGAACAACTGAAGTGAAGCAACTATAAATTGATGCTTCTCATATCTCTCCTCCTTCTCTCTTCTTCCTCTCTCCTCACTTCGTGTCTATCTCTCTCATCAATAAAAATAAATAAAAAGATAAATAATAAGGAAAAATAGAGGGTAAAAAATTAAGTAAAACCCTGCCATTTTCTAAAATACTATTTATTTATGTTTTTCACTCCAGCAGAAAAGCAGACATTTAAGATGTACCACTGTATTTGAAGGACATTAGTAGTGGTCTGAATACAAGGTTGGTGCAGTTGACAAATTACATGTTGCTTTTGAACTTGTACTCGGAGAAACATTTCTCTATTTTTCTAATATGCTAATAAAGCAGGTTTTTTCAAGAGTACCAATCAGCAAATGAAGAAATTGTTTTTTATGTTCAAGATTAAGCTGTGACTCTGGGAGTCTCTAACACAGGGTTAACTTGAAATATGAATTTGAATGAGCTTTATCACATTTTTAGGTAGTATAGAATACTACTTCTCTTCCTTAAACTCTCCCTATATTCATTTTAGTTATTGTCTTGCCATTTGGTCTGAGGTACATAATGATTGTACATGGATTTATGTTACATTATTAAAAAAAACATAAATCATTATGATCAATGGTTTTATTAGATATCTGCAGTGGTATGTGGTAAACTAGCCCTCAAAAAAAAAGGAAAAGAAAGAAAGAAAAAAGGAGAAAGAAAGAAAGAGAGAGAAAGAGAGAGAGAGAGAGAGAGAAAGAAAGAAAGAAAAAGAAAGAAAGAAAAAAAGAAAGAAAGAAAATAAGAAAAATACACCCCAAACTCAAAAGCCTTGATTTATATTATAGTATTTGCCAGTCTCTGTGGTGTAAATATTCCCATGGCTCTTGTCACTGAACACACAGTTGGGAAGTGATGCTAACTACTTGCTCTCAGTAGCCAATGAGAACCAGCTCCATCATACCCCAAATCAATTGTAGTGATTTGACAAACTACTTTGGATAACTCTAAAATACTTGAACAGTAATTATTAGCTCCCAAGCAATGTATCAGTATAGAAGCATATAAACATCTATTTATAACACTCACCTACTCATTTGCATATGTACATGAAGATTTGGGAACTAGTTTTAACATTTGCAGTGATTTCTGTTATACATTGGACACTTATTAAAAGTTAAATAAAAGGGTAAAATTTAGAATTGTATCTGCTAATCAATTAGAAAAATAATTGCTACTGAAAGGGTAAATATATTGTACTTTAAGATTGAGATCCGAACTGCACCTTTTCAATGCAGCTTTTTTATCTTTTTGGAGATGAATTTAAGGTTGGATTGAATTGTGAGCATTGCTGACTTTTTAAACCTATATTGTAGAGAATGGGTTGACCCTATCATCCTAATAATATTTAATGAGAATGATGCTATTAATTATAGGTGGAGCATTGTGACACAATGAATTCACAGAGGATAAGATAAAAAGTTTTTATAATTCTCAGCCTGGGTAAAGGAAACACTAATAATGCAATAATATTGTTTTGTTCAACTCCAATTTATATCATAATTGTATAAATAGAACACTCTCTTTGCTGAGACACTACTTAAGGAATTCTGTATATGTAATTTTGAAATATCCACAAAAATAAGATTTATAGAAAGTTAAAGCCCCAAATCTGTCTTAAGAATCTCCCCCCCCCAAAAAAAAATTTGTGCCTGTCTAAAAGGATGCCTAGCCTGACCTGTGGTGGTGCAGTGGATAAAGCATCAGCCTGGAATGCTGAGGTCGCTGGTTCAAAACCCTGGGCTTGCCTGGTAAAGGCAAATATGGGAGTTGATGCTTCCTGTTCCTCCTCCTGTTCTCTCTCTCTCTCTCTCTCTCTCTCTCTCTCTCTCCTCTCTAAAAGTAAATAAATAAAATCTAATAAAATAAATCTCTTTAAAAGAATGCCTAAAAGGAAAACACCCATGGGTAATCAGCCAGTTCTTATTTAACTCCACATGTTAACATCCTAAATGCTACTTGAATGATTAACATCACATGAAACAACCCAATGGGATAAAAGAAGTAGATCCAATAATGTCAGGGTAATCTTAGGCTTAGGGTTTGAGAGGCCACCATTAATTCTTTTAGTTTCTAGTAGACTACTCTGAAGACCACTCATGCAAAGCTGCATACTTATATCCCTCCATATCAATACCCTCCCTAAAACCTTCCAATGTTTACTTAATACAACCTAAATGAAATCTAAATTATTACCATGGCCAAAAGGCTGCATATGATCTGACTTCTGCTTACCTCTCTGACCTTATGTTCTTCTGTTCTGACCTTCTTTACTGTTCTCTAGTCTAACACTATCTTTCTTAAAGTCTCTTGAGCTCACTCAGCTTGTTCCTGCCTTAGGTCCTTTGCATTTGCTTTCTCCTTTGATTTTCCCGTAGCTACCTCTTAGCTCTCTGAATGTCCATCCAAATGGGGACGTTTGGATGTTGTTTGCTAAGATTTCCCTGACCATTTACCAGTACAACACTATCCCTGAACTCTATCAGTTCTACATGGGTTTTTGTTGTTTTTTCTTTCATATCTGAATGACTCATTTATTTCTCACTAGACTTTCCATTTCTTAAAGAAAGGGGTTTGGCATCCTTTAATACAGTATCTGCAGTGCTCAGAATGGAGCTCGTCACACAGGTAGACCTCAATGGATGTCCATTAATTGACCAATAACATGAATTTCACCTATGGAAAGATTTATCTTCATAAGCAGTTTGAGACAGGGAAAGAATTATTTCATTTTCCCATTTTAAAGCCCACACAAAAAACTAAGAATTTCTCAGGCAACTGTTCGTTTTTTATTGTTTGCAGCCCAACTCTTTTAGACTTCATAAGTTTGCAACCTCTTTTTCGGGACCTACTTCTGAACATTACCCAGGCACCCAGACACTCTGATGAAGATGTGGGCTCAAAAAGAGAGTTGGACAGAATGTGAGAAGAAGTGTGGGCCTCTAGGAAGAACCAGGTGAGGGGTGGGTAGGGACTCTTCAATGAAGGAAGAGGAAAGGGGGAGTAGAAAGAAAGGACAGGGAAGAAAATGGAGAACAAAAGTAGAAGAGGATCAGAAATGGAAGTATCAGAGGTAGCAAAAAGAATAAGGAAAGAGCCCTGGCCGGTTGGCTCAGTGGTAGAGCGTCTGCCTGGTGTGCAGAAGTCCCGGGTTCGATTCCCAGCCAGGGCACACAGGAGAAGCGCCCATCTGCTTCTCCACCCCTCCCCGTCTCCTTCCTCTCTGTCTCTCTCTTCCCCTCCTGCAGCAAGGCTCCATCGGAGCAAAGATGGCCCTGGCACTGGGGATGGCTCCTTGGCCTCTTCCCCAGGCGCTAGAGTGGCTCTGGTCGCAACAGAGCGACGCCCGGGAGGAGCAGAGCATCACCCCCTGGTGGGCAGAGCGTCGCCCTCTGGTGGGCATGCCGGGTGGATCCTGGTCGGGTGCATGCGGGAGTCTCTCTGACTGTCTATCCCTGTTTCCAGCTTCAGAAAAATACAAAAAATAAAAATAAAATAAAATAAGGAAAGAAGTAGAGAAGAGACAGTAGAAAGGAGACGGGGGTGTTAGAGGAGAAAGCGGGGGAGAAGCAAACGGCGAGGGGCAGTGCAGAGCAGGGACAGGCACTGAGCTGGGTACCAGGTGGGTTCCCTGTAGCTCTGCTGCTAACACACTGTCTGGTGTGAGCCGGACAAATTGACTTCCACTCTGGTAAAAGGATGTGATGTTTTAGGTGTGTTCCATCTCTAGTGCTCTCTGTTCTCGACTACACAAATAGCAAGAGGCCCTAACGGGCTCCCTAGCAAATGGCTTTTCTGTCTCTGAGCAGGTCCAAGTGGCAGATGGGGCCTGGCTCCCCAAGGAGAGACACCACAGCACACACACCAGGCTCTCTGGTGTTAGAGCCCTTCTGCAGCATGGTCCCCGTAGGTGCTGCCTCAACAGACCACGGGAGGAGACTGCCTCTGCCCGCTTCAAGGCAGAGAAATTGAGCTTCATTATCCCACAAGTTTAAATGTAGTTCTGTTCATACAAATAGGTTGTGAATTCCAAGACACCAGAAACTTTTCTTTTCTTTTTTTCTTTTCTTTTTTTTTTTTTTTTACTTAGACCACCTCATATGGAAGCAGTTTTGGAATTGGACAGTCTTGGGAAACTTTTTTTTCCCTTGGCAAGGCACTTCTGCTTTTATATAAAAAAAAATTAATGTGCATATAAGACGTGTTTTATGACCAGCAAGAAAGGCACAATGATTTTCAGTCTTTTCTGGGAGTCAGAAACTACTCTATTTGGCATATCTTGTAGTTCAGCAAGATTACCCAGTTCTTACATTATCAGTAATGATTGAGTCTGGAAGTCAGCCAAGGCCACCAGGTAGTAGTGTTAAGATTAATTTAGGCTCCATGTAATTGGTCCCTCAGAAACTGCGATCTAGGGATTCAGTAGTAAATGTTGGAGTCATTTCCCTAAGGGAAATAGCTAATACACTCTTTCTAGGTAGATAACAGATATCAACTGTCATATTTTGCAGTCTCAAACCTAAAAGACAACTTAAAAATCACCCAGACTTGGGAACTGGGTGAGTTTCAGGAGAAGCTATTGACACCTGAACTCATTTGCCACATGGTATATACTATGTATGTGTGTGTGAATGATATTCTCACGTCCTTGTATTTCATCAGATACTCAACTGGGACCATGACACACATTCAAAAAATAAGCTCCATGGTACTCAGACAGCCTCTAGGAGAGGTTGTCTGTGTTTTAATGAAAGGCAAAACATACTCAGGGATTCAGGTCGCACAGTCCGTCCATGGTCACACAATGACATAGTATCAGAGTACAGGAGATAAACCTAGATGTTCCAACAACTGCATTTCCCTGCTTTCAATTTTTCTATTTTCTGAGTATATATAATTTCCATGCTGCAGTAAGTACTATGAAGGATATAGATGTATCCTTCACATACAGATGTATAAAAGTGACTATTTGTTGTCATGAAAGTTATAATCTGGTTGAGGAAAAGAAATGAGTCTTAAAAAAAATCCAGGACCAGTAAGGAACAGGGTTAAGTGCATGCCTGCTTGCAAGTTGCAGTCTGTAATTGCAGAGACGAAATTCAGACATCAGGATAGAGGGTAAGGTCCAAAGGAAAGAAGGAAACATAGCTATGGAGTATTGGTGAGGATATTGGCCCCTAGCAACTGGTGTTAGTGTGGGAAATGTGGGATATCCCAGATCCACTTATTAAAAGCCTCAAAGCGGTCAGAGGACTTCACTCTTAGCGCAGTAGTGAATAGAGAGGGTGGTTGATGTTCTTACTTTGTTCACTTATACTGCTGTTGCTCCAAAAACGACTCTGATAGTCTCTACAAGAAGTACACACCGCACAATCCACACTTACTCATTCAATCAAAGAGTAGTAATAATTTTAGTTTATTTGATAAGGCAGCTTCAATCAACAGTACTGAGGCTCAGTTCTTAGTCATTTTGGAAGAACTAAAAAATAAAAATTAATTTCAGGGCATTTTAAAAGTAGGACTCAGTCACAATGAGTTGTTTTCTTTCCTATCACATCGCTCTTTACTTGTCTGGAGTAATTGCTTCCCGCCTGCCTTTCACCCCGGCTCCACAGCTGGGAACGGAATTACGCTGGTGCCCTCTGCTGGAAGAAGATGGGAAGTTTTGCAGGAAACAATGGTGTCCTGGTGTTTGAGTGTAGGGGCTGAGTAGGTGTTTCTAGGCCCACGGCAGACTCCAGGCTGGATTCATTTAGTGCTATTTACGGGCCTCCCAGTCAGTTATGCCCTGGCATTATGCCTGGCTTTATTAACCAGATGGAGTAATCGGGTTTTTATTGTAAGAAGGTTGTCGCTTAATTTTTTTAAGTAGTCCAAGAAAACTGCCCCCTTTTATTCTGCCAATTTGAGAGATGGACGGTGCTTTCATTGAACACAATACCATGACTCATCGTGGGTGGTGGCCATCTTGCTATAGAACTATACCTCTTGAGAAGCCAGTAGGAGACTCTGAGGCCATTTTTTAATCCTGTTCAGTTATTGTTATTTTAATGATGGGGAGAACACCCTGATATTCACTACTAATTTCTTGGCTCAAATAATCAGAATTAATGTCATGATGTTAAATTAGATTTAGAGTATCTACTATGGAGTTCCTGTAATAGACTGCTCAACTGATTTTTTTTTTTTTTTTTGCTAGAGCTGAAAAAACATTCAGTTGTAATTAAGAAAGGCGTAGGGGAGTGCTGAAAGGGAAATCCAAAAGAGAAGAGCTGTGAATTCTCACGTGTGCGAATTGGAGGTGAACTTATAACATAGGATGGGAGAAGTAGAGGGAAGGGATTGAAACGATCCTTTCCAACACCCCACTTATATTTTATTTTTTCCAAGATCAATACTAAGAACATGGAGGTCTGCCTCTGGTTTCCATAACAACTTGGCTTATTGAAAGACTGCAGGCTCCACAAATCCCCAATTATCAGTTTTGCAGGGCTTATTAATGGAGCCGAAGATCCCAGTGAGACAGGCAGCTCATTGCCGGCGCGTGCCTGCTGGCTGGTGGGAGGGTGGAGGACCGGGAAGGGAAGAGGTGTGGTGAGCAGCCATTTGTCCCCCTGTCACTTTGGGAGGGCGCAGTCGTTCCCACAGCTGTGTGAGCATTTCTCCTCTCTAGAAACCTAAAGTGGCTGTCATTTCCATTGCAAGCAGCCCAGAAATTGAAGTGAGGGTTGTTGTTTTTTCAGCCCCACCCCAAAAGCCATTCATCTGGAATAAATCCACATCAATATATCACATACCATGTATGTTTATTGAGCTCCTACAATTAATTGAGACTTCCTCACAAAGACAATAGTGACTCTAAAGTTCTAATATTAACTCAAGCCTTAATTAACACGTGAAGCCAATCTAATGTATGTTTGCTAGCTCTGAATTACTCAGTCTTTGGTTGTTGTTCTCTTTTTAGCTCCTCACCATAGAATAAGTGCAATAGCAACAATAACACCAATAATAGTAACAATGTGCATAACATTTACTTGTCTTCTGCTAGGCCATCTGCTAAATTTTCTGCATGGAGTTTCTTGTGTAAACCTCACAATGACCCTAATCTATGATGAAGGTATCATTGTCCCTTTTTTTACAGATGAGGAAACAGAAGCCAAAAAACTTAAACTACTTATCTCAGGCCACATGGCTAGTGAGTGTGACTACATCAACATCTAATCTCTGCTTCCTCTATATAATTACTTTTATTGTTCTCTTATTATTTAACTTGAATGTCCTCAAGATAAAAAAGGAACAACACATTTACGGTAAAGTCTGTGTTCTCCAATGTGATTGGGAAATGAGATATTCTAGTTAATGTTTTAATGAAATGTTTTGATAAGTCAGTGCCATCTATGTTGTTATTGAATTTTCAATTGGGATATAATACAATGTACACAACTTTAAAAATATAGTAATCATAATCATAAAATGCTTCAATACCATTACATAATGAAGAAGTAATTTTTTATTGTAAGGCAGATGTGCTAGCTGATCAAGATGCCTACTGGACAGAATGCCAGATAAACCGTTTGTAGCACAGAAATGTCAGTGTCTTGACACTTTGAATTTTATATATTTCAGAGTACTCTATGTGAACTACCACTGAAGTTCAATGTGATCAGAAAAAGAAATACATGGGGGTTGGTCTTTCAGAGTTAAAGAATATTAGTACTTGGAAAACCTGAGATTCATTCAGTGCTCTGGATCACTAGACTGTGTTTTTATTGAACCAGAACTTACACTATGTGGAAAATGAAACATGACACTCCTTCAAGGAGGTTCAACCCAAATTGTCCATGAGGAGAGTAGATCAAGATTGGCAGCATTCTCAACATAGTTGCTCAAACGACAGTTTTTATTATTTTAGTCTCCAGAACTGAGGATAGAATTTGTTCACAAGGGCTCTTATCTTTTTAAAGATTAAGAGAAGTGATAATAAAGACCATTTTAATTCCTACTTACTGAGCATATAATTTAAGCATTTTATATGTATCATACTTTACAGCAACCCTGTGAGGGACGTACTATGTTGCCATTTTTATGGTGGAGAAATCAAGGCACAAGGAGGTTATGTAACTTGCTCAAGGGATCACATTTGGGAAGTGGTGGGTTCCAGATTCAGACTCAAGCAGTATAGACTGAGTCTATATTCTTAACCAGAGTTGTCTATACTACTGTCTCCAACCTTTTTCCTATTATCTCTTGAATTCACAACAATCACACCAACCTTGCCACCCTACTCTGAAATAATTTTTGCCAAAGTTATAAGTGACCCCCATGTTGATCATTTCCTTGATCGACCAACAGCATTGGATTGTTGATCACTCACTACTCTTTGAAATACTTTCATTACTGCCCATCCAGTGTATTATCTATTCCTGATTTTTCTTCTAACACCATGGCTCTTCCCTTTCAGTTTTCTTTACTCTTCTTCATCTCCTGGTTTCTAATGGTTGGAGTACCCCCAAGGCTTTGTCTCTTACTTCCTCTTCTCTCATCTCCATTCACATTACTGCCTGGGTGATCTCTTCAGGTTCATGGCTTCAAACAGTGTCTGCAACCTGGTAAATCCCAATTTTCCATCTGTAGCCCAGCCCTCCCCCCCCCATTTCAAACAGCTGCATACTCTACACCTCATCTTGTATATGCAATAAACATCTCAAACTAAACCTTTGAAAACCAAACTCTTGTCTTTGCTCCCTAAACCTGCTTCTTCTCAAGTCTTTCTCATCTCAGAAAATGGCAAGCCTACCTTTTCCTGAGGCTCAGACTATGTATCTTGGAAATTATCCATGACTCTTTTGTCTTTAACAACATTATATCTGTCAGCAGATCTTGTTGCCTCCACTTCAAAACAGATCTAGAACCTGAGCCCATCTCACTTTGTCTCTAGCACTCATCTCACTTGGATAAAAGCCAAGTCCTTAAAATAGCCTCAGATTGTTTTGTGGTTAACATCCTCCCCACTAAATCACCACTCGGACACGATCTTCCCTTCCTAGTTCCGTGACAGCAAGATTGATTTCCTTGCTACAACTCCAGCAACCACATGTGCTCACATCTAGTGTATTTGCACTTACTGTTTCCTTCCCCTAAAATCCTCCCTCCTGCACATGCTCAGAGTTCAGTCTCTGACCTTACTCAGCTCTCTGTCCACATGTCCTCTCTCATGGAGACTGTCTCTGTTTAGTGCTGTCACTACACCCTCATCTTAGCACTCACCGCTCTCCTTTTCAATGTTGTTTTCTTTGATCTTACCACCACTTAATATGCTATACATTTAAATTTTTTATTACAATATAATATAAGCTCCATGAGTACCGGGTGTTTTCAGTCTTATTATTGTATGGTATACTGCTATATTCCCTGCAACTAGATAGATGTATTTGATTCAGTGAGTTGATTCAATGAGTGAGGAAGAAGATAGCTATCTAGTCAGAGTAGCTGAGTCAATCCTATGGTCAATGCATAGGTGACAAATGTGACCCCCACATCGCCCTCACATTCAACTGATTTACTCCTTATCCCCTCTGCAACCTGGGCAGATGTTCCCCTCTCTTCCTTTGGTCTTGCAAGGTCTTTGGTGATTCATATAGTTCTCACATGTTATGCTGTTCTTCTAATGACTAGACAATGTTGGAAACCTGACTGACTATAAATGGGCTGTGTCAGTGACACTTGAGGATCAGATCCTTGTCCTACTCTCAGTGCTTCTCAGTTGCTCTTTACAAAGGGGCACAGTCATTGGGAGGAAATTGGTTCCATCTCCCCATTCAAAAACTACATGTCTAAAAGCAAAGAACCATTTCAGCAATTCAAAACCACTGGGAGTTTTGCACTGACTGAAAATAGATGGCAAAAACACACCTTTGCTTAGGAACAAACTTTTTTCTCATGTTCAATTATCAAATCAAAGTCATGCAAGCTTTAATGTCTAATAAAGCTCCCTGGTAGGTTAAAATGTTCTACTTATTATTAGTATGTTGAATTTGCTTACATGTAGTTCAATATATTTGGGACTTTTTTTTTACATAAGAGCATTTTTTGGTTGTTTTTGAACCATTGCATAAAAATTATCAGTGTGTAGGTGTGTGTGTGTGTGTGTGTGTGTGTGTGTGTGTGTGTGGTCTACTGGAAAGTTCTGTCCATTTTGGAATAAAACAAAGTACAAATTTTTCTTGCCGTCAATAAACTTTATTAAATAATATAATTGCCATTATTATTAATGATTTCTTGCCAGCGTGAGGGCAATTTGTATATCCCATTTTTGAAAAATGTTTTATCTTTTGATGCGAAAAATTGAACCAGTGCTTGTTTGATATCTTCCTCATTTTTGAATTTTTTGCCCTTCAAAAAATTTTATAAGGACAAAAACAAGTGATAGTCGGAGGGTGCTAAGTCCAAGGAATATGGTGGATGTGACAGACATGCTTCTGTAGCATTTCTTCCTTATTGAAATTTGCAAAAATTACAGTGGCGTAAATGAACTTTATCAGTAGCCATGGGTACACTATGGCTTCACACATAAGACTAACATGAATCAACTTTGTTTTAGTTAATTTGCTACGTCAGTATGTATACATTAAGTGATAAAAATAGAGAGGCACACATGTGCCAAATAAACATGTGCTTATGTGTCGAAACTTGTGATAGAAATAGACAGAACTTTCTGGTAGACCTTATATATATGTATATTCAGGCATCTTTGTTAGTTTTTTATCAGAGCCCAAGGAGCGATGCTTATATCATTTGTTAGCTCTGCACAATAGGAAAACAGTTCTGTGACTCAGTTAACTCCAATAAAACCAGCAGGTCTTCTATTGGATCTAACTGTGGTGGCTAAGGTTGCCTGAGTCAAGGTAAAGCACTGTGAGACAGACACTAAATCTCGTCAGTATAGCTGTGGATAAACGTGGGTGAGAAAAGCTCTGCACTACCAAAGGGCCTGGATGTCCGAGAGAGTCTGTGTGTGTGTGATGGGACTTAGTCAAGGAAATGGGGTGGAGAAATGTGGGCAGGGGGTGGCAAAAGACACCAGAGGGGTTGGGCAGGGGTGCCAGTGCTACCTAAAAATCACAATAAAAAAGAATGTGGGATGGGGAGGGAACAGCATGACAGTAAGAAACTGTAAAGCTTCAAAATCTATGGATTGGAAGCCTCTGATGATAGAAATCTATATTTGAATAAGAGAACAAGATATGTTCGTATGATCGATGAATTGGCCCTGAGCTGCTGACTCTTCCTTTCTTCCACATCCCCTCGACATTCCTACCACCATCCTCCTTTATTTAACAGCAGCCCAACCCTTGCCTGACAAGGGGAAATAGGAGCAGCTGAAAGGGAGGACACTGTAGGTATAAAGAGCTGTGATTAATCTTCATTGCGGAGTGCTTGTAAAAGTGGCAGCCATTCTTAGGGACTGGAATTTTCTACACCAGAGACTTTAGACAATTGTTGATTGTGTCTGTTTACTGTGAAAAGCTTTGGCTGACTGAGGAAGTTGTTTGGTACTGGCAGGAGGTTGATGGGAATATAATCATTCCAGCTCAGCTATTCGTCTTTAGCAACCTGGGTCCTGACACCTGCAGAGTATGCAGGTTTGTATCTTGTCACCACGTGTGTAATGTGCATGAAAAAAAAAATGGTAACAAGGCTAATGCCACCTTTCACAAGAAGAGATTTGTTTTCTCTTGCTCTCTCTCTTCCATATTGCTCTTTCTCCCAACCTTCTGTCCTCTGCCCCCACTGCCATGCTCCCACCCAGATCTCCTGAGAGTCATTACTTCTCAGCCCATCAGCCAAAGTTAGTGGGTTCCTATGGTTACAAGGCAGCTGGTGTCTAGACACTGAGAGATGCCTTGCAATTGAGCTGCAAATCTAGCTTCTATCACACACTCCCCTCTCTTCCCTCCTCCTCTCTCCTCCATTTCCTCTTTATTTACAGCAGGCATTAATGCCAACACCGGATGGAATTTACTTTGACAGGCCATTAAAGGGAAGAGGGGAAGAGAGAGGCAGAAAAACCCAAACTTGCTGTCTTGTCATATCAGTGAAATGAGAGAACAACTGAGATGACAGACCCCAGTCTGGCTCGCTCTTTCTTTCTCACAAAGGATTTTATTTAATTAAAATATTTGAAATTAGAAAACAGTGCCACTAGTCCATTGGGATCTATAAGCGTCTTTAAGAGCCAGTAAAAGCATTTCAGGACGGGGCAGCTGATAGCACTGGGTTGATGTAGAATCTTTCCACCGTCTCTGTGCAATCAATGTCATTTTTCTTTTAAGAAGCTCAAGGGAATCAAATGTCCATGGGTATTACTAGATAGAAAACGTCAGAGTGGAACATAGGCAACTACAGTATCAGGCCTTAATAATGACACCTCAGATACGGAAACTCAAGTTTAATCTTTCGTATTTCTCTTGAGAAAGAAAAAAGCAGCCCTTGACAGCCAGGAGCTGGCCTGGCACTCACAGACAGGTCTCAGTTTTCCTCTTAATGTAAACAATTTCATAGAATGCCAACATCAGACTTTGTCTGATGGGTCAAGGCAAAACCAGAATAATCATGTCTGAACACAGACTAAGTATGGACATCGTCTAAACCATCAAATATCCAAGTATTTTCCTAATCTGACTAATATGAATGACACATGCCTTCTAGATAATATTTATTGAGATTCCCAATCATAAAATGGTCCCAACTTCATGACAGCATCTAATCCAGAGCAAAGCTCTGCTTCCTTGAATTCAAATCCCCTAGCAAAAGCCCCAAGTCTTTCTAATCCTCTGACACTGCAATGCCTTACGGCTCCCCATGGTGAATGTTCTCTCTAGCTACAACATGTCAACAGACCCCGTTTTGTTTAACTATAAGTGTGTTCCTATTAGTCTGTGGCTAGAATATGTTGACGTTTCATAGAATTTCATTCTATATTATAATTTATATTCGTTAACTTCAGTAAAATATCATTTTCTTATTTAACCCTACAACTTCTGAATATTTTCAATACTATCTTTATCCCCAAAATGATTACTATATTTCCTGTTATTCACTAATTCTCCTTATAAGATCTTGTAAAAATCTAACTTAGGAAACAGAATTAACTCTATATTCTTTTCCCTATATTTAGCATTTTCTTATTTTTGCTCGCAACAATTGGAGAAGATGGCCAGGCCCTGAGAAGAGTTTGAAAAGCTCTATATTTCTCTCTGGGACTCCTGTGACCTGAGTCAGTAGTGATTGCAAAGACATGCGGATCAAACAGATGGATGACATCAAACATTTCCAAGCAAAATGATAGTGACACTATGACAAAATAAAAGTGATTTAGTATACTTTCATTCAAATGACAATGAAAGCCATGTCCCTTGCTTCTGATTCAATGGTGTCAGAGAATTTGTTGAGGAAGCAACTATCTCCTCTCCCTTTCACATTATCATATTTTGGCTTTCAATAACTATTTTAGCTATTATCCACTACAAAAAAGTGTTTTTTTGTGGTTTTTTTTTTGTATTTTCCCAAAGTGAAAAGTGGGGGAGGGGGGTAGAGGGCAGACAGACAAACTCCTACATGTGCCCCACCGTGATCCACCCAGCATGCCCACCAGGGGGTGATGCTCTGCCCATCTGGGGTTATTCCTCCATTGCAGCTGGATCTATTCTAGCACCTGAGGCAGAGGCCATGAAGCCATCCTCAGTGCCCAGGACAACTTTGCTCCAATGGAACCTTGGCTGTGGGAGGAGAAAAGAGAGCTAGAGAGAAAGGAGAGGGAGAAAGGTGGAGAAGCAGATGAGTGCTTTTCCTGTGTGCCCTGGCCAGGAATTGAACTCAAGACTTGCACATGCTGGCTGACACTCTACCACTAAGCCAACAGGCCAGGGCCACAAAAAGTTTTTAAGAAGGCTACCTCGGAAGCAGAAAATGTATTATGCTTAGACTGCATTGGTTCAGACTTTAGTGTCTCCGCCACCCCCTTAAATGCCAGCCTGTTGTAGTGCCATCTATCCCTGTAGACCCCACCAATGGAGTCATTCACTCTCCCACTTTCAGGTTGAGTTTTATACATGGTTCTGGAGTTGACATCATTTTCATTCCCAGGCTGGGAAAATTTAAAGGGCCCTACACACAATTGGCTCACCATGAAGTCACCTTGAACCTAAACACCAGTAATTGGTCTCTTGTTTGAAACAGTTCCGCCGACTAGACTTCTGCTTGGTTTGCTTTGTCTAAGTCCCAGTCTCATTCATCTCATTCGTACTCTGGTCTCTCTGAGACTAAGGCCCTGCCTTATTCTCATCACCCTCCTAGAGATAAGAATCTTGTTCTCAGACACATAATTAGAGGACCTTGTTGCTGGCTGACAGATATCCCCACAGGTCCATAGTCTATCTATAGCGGCCTCTTTCTAGTTATTATGTTCCCTAGCCTCTAAAGCACATTGACTTCCCCTATTGGTGACCTCCTATTTGACTATTTTCCTTAAACATGTACTTCAGATATTGTGTTATCCTTACTCACTTGCACTTCCTTCCATTGCTTCCTGCGGGTTTCGTGCCCAAGTAATAGTAATCGTATGGTTAGTCTCAATTCTCTTTGAGTTTGGCAAAATTTTTATCAGGTGTATCAGTACAGTTTTTATTTTTATTTTGTCTTTCTGTTTCATGGCCTCAAGTAAAAAAAAAATGTTGTTAAGAAGGAAGAATCAACAGATACAGATAAGTGCTTATGGAGGGAGAGAATTTTAAACTTGGATCACTGAGAGAATTAGAAGGCCAATCTAGTTATATTTGTAGTAATAGTGATTATTGTGTGATGTCCAATATAGACAGAGATATAAGATTAAAGTGAGGAGTAGAGTCAAAGAGGTAGAAAAATATGGGAATTTCATGTATGTAAAGTGGGTAATCATTAAAGTTTTGTGATAAAGGAAATAATATACTTATAGTATTAACAATATGACAATGGTAATATAACTTAGCTGGTTACTTGATTATGGGGTCAAGATTGAAATCATTAAAGAGAATGAGTTTTCTGACACAGAATAGAACAGCTAGAAAACAGAAGAAATAAATCCAGAAATAGTCTTCACTGAAGTTAAGAAAAAACAAATATTTTAAGAAGATGTCAAAAACAAAATGTACCAGTGATTAAGGAGATGATCTTGTGCAGGTTGTTGTAATAAGGACGCCAGCTCCCAAATGTCTTGGTGGGGTCATTTTCCTTTAGACTTTTATAGGGAGGAGTAGACAAGTTACAAGTGGGGTGATTTACATCTGGGATTGTTCTGCATTCAGGAGAAGTCTAGATAGTTAGCTGATCAGGATTTACTTATGTCTGTGTCTGACTTGTTTCAAAGGAACAAAAATTTCTAATCTCAGTTACTCACTCATGAATCAAAGGATGGATTTTGAAGGATCCTTGTCTGGCTTTGTCAGAAGGTTCAGGCAAAGAGGGAAAAATATGTGTTTGGCCTTGTTACAGGTAAACAAGGGAGTCACCCTGACTCTTCTGGGAGTCATGTGAAAAAGTGTACAGCAAATCATATGGATAAGGATATTTTGCAGTAAGACATTTTCTAAACTCTAGAAAGTGATGAGACTTCAGAAAAAAATACTTGGGGGAATTTCTGTCACTTTTCTGAGGCATAGAGCCATCAGTAAAGATCAACGCTGTCAAAAGGAGTAGTAAAAAAAAAAAAGATCAAGAACAATGGTAAATAAGAAAGGGCCTTACAGTTTGAAATATAATGATTTGTGTGTGTGTGTGTAAGTTTGTGGAGAACACTGTTAGAAAAATGATAGTCAACTGACAAAGAAACCAAAAATGGTAAGATGAAGAAAAGATGGCATAATTTCAATTTATTCTTTCATGAAGTGTGTTGACTGAAAAGGAAAAGTACAGGCTTGTAAACTTTTTAAAGAAAGAGGCAGTCTGGCCCTGGATGAATAGTTCAGTTAGTTGGAGCATTGTCCTGATACTTCAAGATTGTGCAGTTTTGATCCCTTGTCAGGGCACATGCAAGGAGCAACCAATGAATGCATAAGTTCTGTAAGTAGAATAACAAATCAATGTTTTTCTTCCTCTCTCTCTCTCTCTCTCTCTCTCTCTCAAATCAATTAAAAAGAAAGAAAGAGAGAGAGGAAGGAAGGAAGGAAGGAAGGGAGGAAGGAAGGAAGGGAGGGAGGGAGGGAGGAAAAAGAAAAGAAAAGAAAAAAGAAAGGAAAAGAAAAGTTGTCTTTTCCTTTTTGAACTGTCTTTACAAAAGAAAATACATTGAGGACATATTTTGTTTTGTGTTATTCCAGAAGAAAGAATTCTATACCAGCTTATGGGAAGTAGATTTTGGCTGAATATCGGGAGAATTTTATAGTGAAGAGTTGGAATAACTTGTTGAGACAGAGGCTGTGCATCAGCTAGGGGTATTCTCGGGGACAGCGGTACTAGGTGAGGCACTGCTGGGGGGCCTTCCAAGGGCCTTTCTACTCCAGATTTTCTGTATGTAATCTGATGGCTTTTAAAAATAGGTTTTGAAAAAGGAAGATAGTAGGAGGCAGATTCTAAGCATAGAGTGTAACTTAGAAAATGGCTTTGTTGGTGAAAAAACATTGGGTGGAGAAAGGAGAGAAAGACTTCAGTGTAATGTTTTTTCAAATGTCAGTATTGTATGATGGGCAAATAGATTAGATTCTTGAGTTCTATTTCAGATAAGCTATGGACTCACCATGAGGCTTTATTCTTTAAATGCTTATTGTCCCAATGTCCCCAAATAGCCAAAGCTATTACATTCATTTCCACTAAATATAGTAAAGAGCTTTGACTAAAAAGAGAAAAATCAGTACAAATAAAAATATTACCTTTTGATGTAGTTCTGGTTGTTTTCCAGTAAGTGCTATTGATTTTTAAAGCAAATTTTCACTCCCAGGCAATGCCATAATTTGACAGGCCCCAGGAACTCAAAATTTACAATGATTGCAAAATGAATTGTCGCAGTAAGAATTGGAGATTGCATTTATTTACCTACGTGCAAGCATGTAGCACAGACACCTTTTATATGGCTTGCTTCTTACACTAGTTTAGTTTTAATTATTTTCAAAATTGAGTTAAACCTTCTCAGATGTTTTTTTAACACTCTGCTTTCATTGGGAAGTGGAGGAAGTGGAGGAAGTGGTAGATGGGGAAATGACATGCACTTTTATTTCCTCTTCATCACGACACAGTCCTGATCTCATGGATTCCTAAATATGACAGCGTTTGTAGTAATTTTCATTACTTCTGAACCTTCATAAGTAATGACTCTTCAGTCATTTAGTTTATAAAACCTATCATAGCCCTGACCAGATAGTTCGGTTGGTTAGTTAGAGCATCGTCCCAAAGCTCAGAGGTTGCCGGTTTGATCCCTGGTCAGGGCATGTACAGGAACAGATCTATGTTCCCCCTCCCTCTCTCACTCTCTCCCTCTTCCTCTCTCACTAAAATCAATGAATAAAAATTTTAGACAATTTAAAAAATAAAACCTACCATAACTGATAATGACTGCTGGGTCTAAGTTACAGTTTTAGAGGTCTCCATTTCTTTTCCTCTCTGCATATAAAATCCCCTTTACCTCTTACAATCTGTACTTAGTATGTTGAAGTCTGATACAACAGTAATCTCCAGACCTGGTTCTCCAAGCCTCCAGAGGGTCTAAAATTACTGCTGGTAGTCCTTAAAACAAAACTATATTGAGCTTACCCTCTTTTTCACAAAGAAGAAAATAAACGGAGGTAGAGAGAAAGAGGGGAGGAAGGGAGGTAAAGGAGAGATAAAAAAGGGGAGGGAGGGAGGACAGTAAAGAGGTAAGGAAAGAAGGGAGAGGGAAAAAGAGGAAGGGAGAGAAGCATAGATTTATGGTACATTTAGGACTACTGGAAAGAAAGGTGAATTAAAATGGAGCAGTAGAATCCATTTATAAAAAAAATCCACTTACTGTACCAGTATCCCCCAAAGTTGTGAAAGGTATTATAGTATTTTGGGAAGATTCACTGAATTCTAATTAGCTGTGTGGCTTTGGGCAAAACTCTCCATCTGCATATTCTCAGAAAGAATAAGGGGCTGAGATCAGGTGATCACTAAGATCTCCTTCAGCTTCCACTACTGTGTAATTTTACACACAATTACAAGCTGACTCTATGACAATACCTCCAGATTTTTTATTTTTGTCCTGAATTATGTGGCTTATCTATTTGCAATGATAAAATTAGCAAGACAACTGCCAAATCTTGTGTGTTTTTTGTGTGTTTTTTTTGTTTGTTTTGTTTTTGTGGTGTGTAGATACAGCCATAACAGAAAATTAAACAATGAAGATAAAAAATTGTCTAGCTTATTGTAAATACTACCCAAACACATCACGGCAAGTCACAGCAAGACTTGAGCTGAATATGACTCACAAATATAGTAATTTTATTTTAAAATTCAAATGTTATCCCAACAACCAATATTCATAGGGAAGAAAAAACTTTAGGCAGGGGATTGCTATTGGACCCTTACAGAATTAGAACTATGTCCAGTTTTGGTTTCTGTATTTTAACCTGGGAGTCGGAGAAATCATTTAACCACATATCAGAATGTAAGATCTGAAAAGCTAGATCTGCTTTTGCTTTTAAAGACAAATATTGAAAATAAAAACCTTGTAAGAAGGTCTATTAACTCAATATCTGTTTAAAAATTATAAATAATTAGTTGAATTTTTAAATAAAAACCACTATAACCTAGATTGTTCATTAGCTTTCTCAAGGTGTAACAGATACAAACTACTATACTTTTGTAATGAATTACTAGATGTAAGATCTAGGGTGACTCATTGTTAAAAACAATGAGAATAATAGAAATAACTAAGGAAAACAAACTTGAAATGGCTAGTAAAATAGCTAAGCAGCCTGTTTCAATAAATGAAAAAATGCTAGAAATAAAAGCTTATAGACTAGGTTCAATGAAAAATGACAAACATGATTAACCTGTTTGATTTTTCTTTATTTTCTAAGTACGGACCTAAACAATTAACATCAAATAGCAGAAGTCTGACTTTTTGAAAATTATTAATTTCCTCCCAAACACAGCAGGAAGAATTAGAGATAATCCTTAAGTGGGGGTGAGGAATTCTGTTTTAACATGATTCCCCAAAATGTATATTTCTATGCCTGAAATTCTTTTAAGAAAATAGTCTTTTCTACTCTACCTTTTCTCTCTTTATTCTTCAAAATCTTCTGGAATTCCTTGCTTCTGAAACCCAGAAGAGAGAATTGTTCATAGGTAGAAAGAATAATCCCATCAGAACAGTTGGCTACACAGCCTCCCAACATACGCCCTGTCCCCAGATGACTGCAAGGTTTCTTGGAAATGAAAAGGTCTTTCTCATCATGAAGTTGAAAATCGTTCCTGTAGCTGATTATTTTCCTGAAAGTTAATGGACAAAATGTTTCGTATCTTTTTCAAGTTTTGAATTTGATAATGATTATAGAATAAGAATTTTTTTCTTAAAATTGGTTATGCTATCTTAAGCCTAGAGATTTGCCATTCCCCTCTGTAACTTCCCTACTGGATACAAGATTTACTACACATCTAGCGGCAGGGGGTGACTTGGTTCTTGTTTGTTCAGGATATAAACTTTAGCTACACAATTTAGAGATTCATATGGAGATAAGGCTGAGGATAGGTTGTTTCCATTTGAAATCAACTGGCTGCTTTTCTTTAGGTAGGAAATAGCAGAGACGTTCCTGCCTTTTGAGACATTACTGTTGAGCAGCCTTGATTCCCACATCCCAGAATCATGCCCCTCAAGTCTGATCAATAGTCATTTCTTCCCTTGAGATAATTTCTGGGCCTTGGCCCCTGATATCAAAGCCTTTTTTCAAAAAGAATTTTTTTCATACTACAAGGCAAAACTTCATAAGTCACAGACTTTTCTTTCTCTTTCTTTGGATATGTGAAGACAGTTTTTCTTTGACTATGAGCTAAGTTTGGATAAGTGTGAATGTGGAGAGAGGAGAAGATAACTCTCATTCATTAGGCATGTAGGAGAGCAAGGTAGTGACATTGCACTAGGTTCTTTAGTCTCTCTTTTAATGCTCATCACAAATCTCTAAGGTAGAAATTATTCCCACTTTACTTATGAAGAAATAGGGAAATGGGGAAGATATATATTGAATACTTTTATGTGATGCTCCTTAGCACAATGATTGGCACATAATAAACATTAAACCAATGTTAGTTCCTTTCAGTCATTTAATAATGATAGTCAGCACTTACTGAGCATTTACTGAAACACACCATTCATTATTAAGTACTTTAAATAATTAACACATTTAAATCTCATAACAAGCCCAGGAGGCAAGGGACCAATATTATCACCAATTATAGATAAGGAAAATCAGACAGTAAGAGGTTAAATAACTTAATCAAAATCATGGTAAATGTGAGAGATAGAACTTAAGTATAAATA
This sequence comes from Saccopteryx leptura, assembly GCF_036850995.1. Lineage (NCBI taxonomy): Eukaryota > Metazoa > Chordata > Mammalia > Chiroptera > Emballonuridae > Saccopteryx > Saccopteryx leptura. The sequence continues at coordinate 44,813,827 of NC_089510.1, forward strand.
GTCTGGCTCTAGAACCAGCTCTCTCTCTCTCTCTCTCTCTCTCTCTCTCTTTCTTTTTCCATTTTGACAGAAATAGAGAGGGACAGATAGGGACAAATAGATAGGAAGGGAGAGAGATGAGAAGTATCAATTCTTTGTTGAAACACCTTAGTTGTTCATTGTAAAGCCAGTAGTCACGGCCACCATCATAGCTGCCTGGCCCGTGCAAGTTCAGTTTTGATTTGGACCGATGGTAATGAAGCAATGGAACCAAAAACTGGTGATCCATTTTCCTTTATTCTAGACTCACACTCGGCAAGTGAGTAAAAACAAACACACTGGGCTCCAACACCCACTCATTCAGTGCTCACAAAGCTACTGACTCATCCAAGTTTTCCCAGAATCAAAGACTTCCACCTCACTAGTCTTAATCACCTCTGTTCCTCATCTCCTTCTCCTCCATTAACTTGCTTCTCCTTACCCCATTCCACCATTTTGGCTGCCTCTTCAACGTGGTTTCCTGCCCTGCTCCAGCCTGGGCTCCTCCTCCCTACAAGAACATGGCCACTCTCCCCAAAATGGCCTCCTAGCTCCTCCTTTTAAAACCTTTTGGCGTGAAAGCCCCTCCCCCAGCATGAAAGGCAATCAGCTGCCCCACGTGGGCAGCAGCCATCTTTAACAAAGTGAGCATAATATATCTTATCTGCCCAACATTCATCAATTGCTTTCTCATATGAACCTTGATTGGGGGACTACAGCAGAGTGAGTGACCCCTTGCTTAAGCCAGTGACCTTGGGCTCAAGCCAGTGACCTTGGGCTTTAAGACAGAGACCTTTGGGCTCAAGCCAGTGACTATGGGTTCATGTCTATGATCCTTCACTCAAGCCAGCAACCCCACGCTCAAGCCGGGGACCTCAGGGCTTTGAACCTGGGTCCTCTGTGTTCCAGTCCAATGCTCTATCCACTGCACCCCTGTGTGGTCAGGCTAGAACTATCTGTCTTAACTATGACTCGTGTCATGTAAAAGTTGTTATTCTTATAGTAGTTATCTATTTTTTTACATTTGGATTTTACATCTATGAATAATTTGTTATAAAATTAGAAGATATAAAGTTAAAATTAGCAAAAAATGGAAGATAATGTTTTCCATGACAAATAAGAATAATATTAGGGTGTTATTTTTTATAATTCAATATTTTGAAATTCCAAAAAAACCTCTGCAATTTAATCATGGTAACATTAAAGGGCCACACTTTTTCTGCCTGAGGTAATTGAGGTTTTAGCTACATGTCACAAAGCATTCTTAGGATTTTATCTTTTTGCATTTATTTCTACAAATATTGAATTTTTATCATGTGATAAGTATGACACTAGGAGTTGGGGGTAATATAAATTCATTGATTCATTAAAAAATATATGTAGACCCTAGCCAGTTAGCTCAGTTGCTTAGAGTGTTGTACCAAATGCCAAGGTTGCAGGTTTGATCCCCAGTCAGGGCACATATGGAAAGCAACCAATGAACACAACTAGGTGAAACAACAAATGAATGCTTCTCTCTATCTCTCTCTCTCTTGCACTCTCTCTCTCCCTCCCTTCATCTCTTTAAAAAAAATAAATTTAAAAATATATATTTGTATATATTTGCTAGGCACTTCTCTAGGCATTTGGGACTTAATAAACAAAACTAAAAATGCCATTTTAGTTGGAATTTAAATGCCAACAAATATTTTTTCCTTTGAGAAGTTAATTCTCAGTCAAGAAGACTAGAAGCAATACCACAAGCTAATGTATAATGTAAGGATGTAATTTCCATATAACTAACGAGCAAGAAGTGATTGATTCTGCCTTGGATAGGTTTCGAGGTGTGGAAAGAACATTTAAGGGATGATGAAGCAGCACTTGCTAGATGCATTGACTAGGGTCAGTTGACTAGCCTGCCTTCTAACCCCAGTCCTTAATTTTTGATTAAAAGAATAACTTTGGTCCCATTCTCTGGAATCAGACTCTGAGAACGGAATCTTTTGCTAATACTTTATTGGTGGAAATTCATTAGTGAGCGAGGAAAGAGGAGAGGTCAGTAAAGTAGATTGGTAAGAAGTGGCTTCAGGAAAAGTGAGTCTCAGCCTGATCCCACAGAGAGCTCTTAAGCACAAATTGTACCACAGAGATTGTTTTGCCCAAAAGCAAGGGCTCTGGGGTCCAGGGTGAAAAAAGGGTCATGATCTCAGATTGAGGTGGTTCACACATCCCCTATCCAAGGGGCAGGTGTGGGCATTGGCAGCCAACACCTCCAGCTGCTAGGAATGGTGATGCATGGGCTTTGGTAGCCCATTTATAAAATCTGAAATAGTCATTTTTTTTTTTTTACTTCATTTACTAAAAAAAAAAAATCTTAAAATGTGAGTAATTTAAATATAGCAAAGTAGAAAAGGGGACACTGTTATTCAGGGGTCCTGACTGAAATTAGTTCTTGAACACAGACATGACTATCTTTTCATTCTGATTAAAGGGAACCTCTTCCATTTTGAGTTAGAGTCCACATTGTATCATCCTGGCACAATTTCATACACCTGCTCCCTTTTATTTGTCCAATGAGAATGTTTTGCAGTTTTTAAATGACATTAGGTGATGACTACACTTTTCAGTTCTCCTTAGACTCCACCACTGGTTTTACGCATGGCCAGGTTATCACATTAATGTTATTGTCTGCCTGGCTCCTTTGATAATTGAGTTTGTAAAAGATAGAGAGATGCAACTAAAATTTTCTCCTGGGTAGGATACTCCTCACCTGGGATACTATAAAGTGAAAAGTGGAAATAGAGTTTTACTCCTGTCAGATAGAATTTTAGACTTTTAAATATATACATACAATTTTACAGAAAAAAGCAAAACAAACTTAATTGCTAAGCTGAAATGTTTCTGATCATTGGTATTGGCAACATTCAATATTGCAGCATTATTTCTCTATCCCCAACATCACCCTCCCATATGTGCCCGACCGGGATCCACCCAGCATGTCCATCAGGGGGCGATTCTCTGCCCATCTGGGGTGTTGCTCTGTTGTGGCTGGATCCATTCTAGCACCTGAGGCAGAGGCCATGGTGCCAGCCTCAGCGCCTGGGCCAACTTTGCTCCAATGGAGCCTTGGCTGTGGAAGGGAAAGAGAGAGATAAAGAGAAAGAAGACGGGGAAGGGTGGAGAAGCAGATGAGCGCTTCTCCTGTGTGCCCTGACTAGGAATTGAACCCGGGACTTCCACATGCAAGGCCGATGCTTTACTATTGAGCCAATTGGCCAGAGCCCAAATTATAATTTTTTATCTTTCTTTAGATTTCTCGTGGATAAACAATGTTGAACACTAATTTTGATGACTTGCAAACATTTTGTATAGAGAATGTTAAAGAAGTTTTTAAGGCCAATTAAACTGTACCTTCTTTGAGTTTTGTTTTATTTGTTTATTTATTTATTTATTTTGATAACTCTTGGTCTTTTCCTCTTTCAGAAAAAACACAAACTTTTGTTCTATAGGTTAGAAATCCTAGATTATTTTCCAACATCTGTAACAGATTAACTCTGATTAATAAATCACTTGTATTCTTATTTTTTTATCAGAGTTAGAGAATTTACAGGGACATTCTAGAGTAGAAGTTGTCTTAATCATTTATTGAGAAAGAAGATACTTTTCCCTTTGGGAAATAGGTTTTTTTCTTCCTGGAATAAAAATTTAAAATTTGATGTGTTATTGTTTTTTAACCCAAATCCCACAAGTTGGATTAAAATCTCAACATACAGCAGTCTTACTTTAAATTTTATACAATTCTTTCAAATACCTTTCTTCCACTTCCAAGCAACCTTCAGTAAGGTGAGACAAGCATTATAATCCACTTTTTTTTTTTTTTGTAGATTAGGAGTCCAAGTCAAGGAAAGGAAAGAACCTTCTCTGAGGTCATCTGACTAATTGGCTGCACAGTCAAGGCTAAATCATATCAGCTTGATCCTAGGCCATAACTTTTGAGAGAAGTAGTAGTATGTCTCAGATATCGCTGGGACCCTGCCATGCTGCCTCTGTGTTTTCTTCCTGGTTAAATTCTTGCTTAGTACTTTTTGAAATCCTAAAGTGAATAATGTTATAAGCAATAGGATTATACTCTCTTTCAAAGGCTCAAGAAGTAGGGTGGGTGGGACAGTAGGTGATGTGTGCAGCGTTCAATTAACATCATGTGCTATATATACACGCTCAGTGCTTTGAAAGGAACTTGGAATGTAAAATATGATCATGAAAAACATAAAATGTGGATCGCACTGACTACCAAAAGCCCTGATCAGACTCCAGAGCAGCATCTGGTACACAGCTCCAGGGGAGACCATGTAAGTACCATGTGTGAGTTAGCTGCAGAATGTATCTTTTTTTTATTACTTTCCTTCAAGCCTTTGAGATGATGATAGTTAATATTCAAGAAAGATGAAAATTAAAAAAAGAAAGGGAGAAAACACCCCAGCCCAGTAGTGACTGTAGAGTAACTGTGGGCATGGCCCCAGGATGATAGCAGCTTTTATTTAACCAATGTTGACAAGGCTGGGGAGAGCTGGGAAGGTCCCAAGAGGTAATGTTTTACTCGGAAAGCCACTCAACCTAATTTCAGTAATGTAGGGCTGTGGAGGGGCCTGGACCAGAGCCAGCAAACAGGGCCATTAGAGCTCAGTGTAGGCGATGGCAGCTGGGAACACCGCCATCACTCCAGCAGCATTGCAGCCGGCTGCCTGGCTGACGCACAAGCAGCCACTACTGCATATGCTCCTGGTATTCACTCACCAACAGAATGTGCGGACGTGCTATTCTCACCCTTTCGAGGAAATGAATGGAATGCATGAAGGCAAGAACTGCTCCAAGACTCTATTTCAGCAAGAATCAGAGAGCAGTGTGGTGTACATTTTCAAAGACAACTATGAAAGCATCTATGGGTCTCCGTATCCTTTTAAGGCTACCACCACACTGTTTCAAAGGGGCATAGAAATGGCTTCCATTTTTATTGCTGCTTAATGTGGTCTTGATCTTTCTTTTCCTTTTTCTTTCTTTCTTTCTTTTTTTTTTAGGAATAGTAGTTGTAGATCCAGAATGTGAAAACTACTAAAATTTCTCCTATTTCAGAAATTAGGAGATTCATTCAAGGTACTCAATTTTGCATATCCAGATGTGGCCTGGGAGATATTATACTCCTTTAGTCTGAGTTCTTACATAGCTACTATATTTTTTCCTTTACCACTCCTTTTCCAACAAGCAATACACAGGACAGTAATTACTATCATATAAATTCCAAGAAGGTAGAGATCTTTGCTTGGTGTTTTCATTCCTGTATCCCTGCTGCTATGTTTTCAGTATGTAGAACTGGCACATAGTAACTATTGCCCAGAACAGTTCACTGAAGGAATTTACAGTTTTCTTCTCTTTTGAAGCATCATTCAGCCCTGGCCGAGTAGCTCAGTTAGAGTAGGGGTCGGGAACCTATGGCTCGTGAGCCAGATGTGGCCTTTTTGATGGCTGCATCTGGCTCGCAGACAAATCTTTAATAAAAAAATAATAACATAAAAAATATAAAACATTCTCATGTATTACAATCCATTCATTTCCTACCACTCATATTCATGGTTGCGGGTGGCTAGAGCCAATCACATCTGTCCTCCGGGACAACACCAAATTTTTATTGGATAATGCATAACGTACATGAGTCGTTGTATGGCTCTCACGGAATTACATTTTAAAATATGTGGTGTTCATGGCTCTCTCAGCCAAAGAGTTTCCTGACCCCTGGGTTAGAGCGTCCTCCCAACATGCCAAGATTGTGGGTTCCATCCCCTGTCAGGGCCTGTACAAGAATCAGCCAATGAGGGCACGAGTTTAGTGAAACAACAAATCAATGTTCCTCTCTCTCTCTGCCTGTCTGCCTTCCTTTCTCTCTAAAAAATCAATACAAAAATTTTAAAAAGAATATATGATTTAAACTATTTATGAGGTTTACTCTCTCTTTTTAAGTTAACATAGAAAATTATCAAAAACATGGAGACTACTAGAGAACATGGCAATTTCTAAGAGGTCTTTGGACCTTGAAAAGGTGATGTTTTTATTAAGGTTAAAATGTAAAGACCAGAGAAAGCTCTTTACTAGAGCTATAACATCATCTGCAAAAATGGACAGAATGTAATTTCTGAGAATTTAAGTATTAATATAAATAATTACAAAATTTGCCCAATTTTATTTTTTTAAAAAAACAAAAATTTTTTCTCTTTTAGATCAAACCGCTAAAATGCATCATCATTTTTTTTTCTTGGACATATTTTGTCTCATAATAAAACTAGATCTGAGGGTCGATTTCTCTTGGTAAAGACTGATTTGGAGAGAGAAACCATCACTAGATAGAATATTAATGACTCTTAGTGAGATCTATTCACTTAAAATGATAGATAAATTTATAGATAGGTAAGTAGGTAGGTAGGTAGGTAGGTAGGTAGGTAGATAGATAGATAGATAGATAGATAGATAGATAGATAGATAGAAAGATATCCTGTGGTTAACTTAATCTTACTCTTTTCCTGTAATGTTTCAACCAAAATTACAGTAGTATTATTAGATGAACATCTAATTGAACTTCATTAGCATTAGGTTTTTATGTTTAATATAAATAAAAGTATACTCAGAGCTGTCATATTAGCAACTCCAGGCTTTACTCATTTGTCCACTCACTTGTTCTATGCCACTTGGTATTGAAAATGTCATGTAATCTTTAACTCTACAGCCTCTTCTTAAGCAATAACTATCTCAGAGGGAGGTTGATCCTTTAGATGGGGAATGTGGTTAATTACTCTAATTGGATCATGATAACTGGAGTGACCAGCTGGCCTCAACCATTCATTTATCTTTGCCACTCATCACGATGATCAAAGTTTTTGCACAAAATATTGATACTAAAGACTTCATATTAACTCATCTTGAACAAATACAAAGTATGTAATTAGTGCCAAAAAGTACCAAGACAAGATTTCACATTATTCATGACTAAACACACCCTGGGCAGATAGCTGGATTGATTAGAGCATCATCCCAATATGCAAAGGTTACTGGTTCAATCCCTGGTCAGAGCACATACAGAAACAGATTAATGCTTCTGTCACTCTCTCTCTCTCTCCTTTCCTCTCTCTCTAAAAAACAGAAACAAACAAACAAACAAAAAAACCGAATCAGAGTTCTTTCTTCCATTCTAAACTGCTTTTACCAAGACTCGTTTTTAGACTTTGACGGCCCCCAGTTTACATACCAGTGGACTCTGCTCTAGCTCCTGCTCTGGGAACACCCACTTTTCTTGAGCAAAGTTAAGGGCAGGGAAAGCAATGCAAACTATAAGCGAGCAAACATATACATCATATTTACAAACTTATTTGACCAATACTGCGCCTGGACTTTCATTTCCTCATCTGTGAAATGAAGCTATCTATTCATTCTTGCATTCGACAAATATCCACTGAGAGCCTTCCCTGCACTAGGTTCTGGGCTGGATATGGTGGGGATGGGGGAGCTAGTTGAGTAAATTAGATATTGTTTTACCCTTGAAGAATTATGGTTTAATGACTAGTTGATCTTAAAGGTCTCTCTCACTGTTGACATTCTATGGTTATAGATGTCACTGTTTATTAAAAGTATATTTTGAAAGGCTTAAATAAGAGAAAGATATTTGTTGTGTTTTTTACACTGCTTCTCAATATCCAGAAGAATGTCTGGCACATTGCAGATGCTCAATAACAATTTATGGAACAAATAAATAAGCAAATATATTTCAAATACATTGAAGCATTTGAGGAGAGAATAGGTAAATATTGAAGCTCTTATATTAGAAAATAACAGATTTCTGTCCTGTCACAATTAACAGATGCATATCAAGTTTCACCTTTTCTCCTAGGCCCAGACCAAGGATGACAATAGAAAGTGAGGAAACTAGGGAGCATTTAACCTGATTTCATAACAAAAGAGGAGAGAAAGTATGGCTGTTGTTTCTCAAAGTTACCTGGATCTTTGTTCTTTTGTCTTCCTCTCTTGAATTCTGTTCCCTTTATTCCACAAATATAAAATTCTTTCACCTTATTCAACCTACTTCCACGTTTTCTTTTGAATGTTTTAATCTCCCTCAAGTCACACATAATAGTTCCAAAATTTTTATTTTAGGAAGTGTTATCTTGCTCCTGCAGTTAATCCTATTTGTGTCTAAAGAGCTTAAATCAACATTCTGTTCTTTTATAGTTTGAAGCGGGCACTAAATACATCAGGTCTTTTTAGAGCTGCTAAGGATTGTAAACCACCCTGGGCATACCTGTAGTATTCAAAGATTTAGGCAAGGCTGGGGAACTGCATAAATTCTCTAAAAAGATTTCAAATTGCTATAGAAGAACCTAACTAAAATAAACATGGAAGCCTTCTGAAAGAGAATTAAATGATACATTAGCATACTAAATTTCTGTAATCCATGAGGAACACTGCTGGTACATAAAGTATTATGCTGATCAGAAATTAGTTTCATCCAAAACTGTTTGCTGGGAAATATGATTGGTATGCTGGTTCTTTAAGAGTTAATAATGGTTATTTTGGAAGGCTATGGCCTTACAGAAATCTTTATGAGTAATAAGGTAGCCTTACTAAAATGACTACACTTTGGGAATAACATACAATCAGTTACAAAACCTCCCAAATAAATAAGACTTAAAAACTTTGGTCAAAACTAAGTCATAAAATAAAATTTTTCATAATAGCTGCTACCTCATTTACAAAACTGGCTTCACTTGATTCTAAAAAGAATTTTATCTATTTCTGCTATATACAGTCTCTGCTAATGAAGAGAATTTTTAAAAATGTAGCTGGATACCATTGCAAAGAAAAAATTCCAAAAATATATAATATTTAACAACATGGTCTTATTTGGCTATAAAAGTTCAGCTTTATATGAATGTAAATATATAGCTGACTGACATGAAGAGACATATATTTTTATAAGCTCTTCTAATAGTCTTCTAAAAGGACCTTATTTCTGGCACTACATCACACTAAAAATAAAATTGCACAGCAAAGGAAACCATCAACAAAGTGAAAAGACAACATACTGAATGGAAGAAATTGTTTGCCAATAATACATCCAATAAGTGGTTAGTATCCAAAATTTATAAAGAACTCACTCAACTTAACACCAAACATACAAACAAACAATTCAATTGAAAAGTGGGAAGAGAACTTGAAGACACTTCTCCAAAGAGGATATACAGATAGCAAATAGACATATGAAAAGATGCTTAACTAATTATCATAAAAATACAAATTGAAACCACAATGAATGAAATCATATAATTCTTAGCTTTTCCTGACTGACTTATTTTGCTTAGCATAGTAACGTACTCAAGATCCATCCCTATTGTCACAAATGGCAGTATTCCATCTTTTCTTATGGCTGAATAGTATTCCATTGTATACATGATTTTATTTATATGTGAGATATGAAAGTGAGACTCACTGACATAGACAATAGTATGGTGGTTACCAGAGGGAGGAGGGTAAAGAGGGTGCAGAAGTAAAGGGGGCCAAATATGCGGTGATGGAAGATGGTCTGACTTTGGGTGGTGGGCACACAATGTAATGTACAGACCAGATACCATAAGAACGTACACCTGAAACTTATGTGATCCTATCAACCAATGTCACCCCATTAAATTTAATTAAAAAACAAAATGAGCTATCACCTCACACCTATCAGAGTGACTATCATTAATAAATTAACAGACAACAGACAATGCAACACTACTAATCATAAAAGAGAATAAAATGAAAGATACATGCCACATGATTTTACTCATATGTGGAACCTAAAGAACAAAATAAACAAATAAACAAAATTGAAACAGAGGCATAGATACAGAGATCAGATTAATGGTTGCCAGAGGCCAGGGAGATTAAAAGGCTGAGAGGAAAAGGTGAAAGCATCAAAAAGTATGGATTGGTAGTTACAATATAAATATGAGGATATGAAGAGAGTATACTCAGTAATATTGTAATGACTATGTGTGGTGCCAGGTGGGCACTAGAAATACTGGGGGAAACACTTGTAAAGTAGATGATACTCTAACCACTATGCTGGACATCTGAAACAATACAAATACTCTGGAATGTGAACTGTAACTGAAAAATAAAATTAAAAAATAAACACAAGAAGACTAAAATAAATAACTCCCATTACTCTAGTCTCAACATCTTTCAATTCATAGGCATTCTTGCTTAAAAAGTTGACCCTTGGCTGGCATCTAGGAAGTGGGATTTTTGAGGAGGTTCTCACCATTCCCTAACTAAGGGAACTTGTGCTAAACTGTCTAAACCAGTGGTCAACCTGGTCCCTACTGCCTACTAGTGGGCATTCCAGCTTTCATGGTGGGCAGTAGTGGAGCAACCAAAGTATAAATAAAAAGATAGATTTAACTATAGTAAGTTATTTTTTCTGCCAAACTTAGCGAAAATCCAACATAAAGTACTTGGAAAGTAATTATTATTATATACTTTAACTTGCTGTAACTCTGCTTTATAAATTTTATAAAGTAAAGTTACTTCCCTACTTTATATTGATAAATCACCATGACTGTGGAACCGGTGGGCGGTTAGAAAATTTTACTACTAACAGAGATACAAAAGTGGGCAGTAGGTATAAAAAGGTTGACTACCCCTGGTCTAAACGATGCAACAATGTGGTTTACGCTGGACGTCTGGGAGTCTGGATTTGGTAACTGCTAGGTAGTAGATGCCCACCTGACCAGCCCTTAAAAACTCTAGATTTGTAAATTCAGGTGAGTTGCCTTAGAAACTGACATCTCACACACAAGTCACTGTTCACTGCTAGAGGAATTACGCACATTCTATCCTCTGACTATGTATGCTTGTGCCTGGTTTCCTCAGAACTTCACCCAGCTCATCTCTCCCTTTGCTGATTTTGCTTTGTGTCCTTTCACTGTAATAAATCACACCTATGAATAGGACTGTACATTGAACCTTGCGAGTCCTCCTAGCAAATCCTTGAACTGGGGGTGGTCTTGGGGATTCCCAAAACAAGAAGTTTAGGTTAGTAATACAGGTAATTTCAGAGAAAATGAATTCTCTTTCCGCTAGCTGGCATATTAGTAAACAGTCTTGTAGCATGAAATCAATTGAGTTCTACATGGAAACCAGAAGGAAGACATATATGTAAAGTCTCCTGCTTCCTGAGGAAAAAAGAAAAGTGATATTTTAAAGACAGAAAGAACACTTGCCTTATGAATATTCATTTGGGGTGTTTTTGGCTGAAAGAAACTATAAACTAGTATTGTGATTTAAAGAGATCAGTTATTTGTCTCACATACTAAAAACATGTCTGAGGAGAAAGTGTCCAGCTGTGGTAAGGTTACCCAGTGAGAGGTTTTTTTCTTATCTTTCTGCTCCACCATCCTTAGTATATACTTTTGGTCTTCACCATCACAAAATAGATGCTACATTGCCGGGTACTGTTTCATGCCTCAGTTATCAAGAATGGGGAGAGAATAAAAGACAAACACCTGGAGTCCTCCCCACAGAATTCTACGACTATCTAATTGGTCATCACTGTGTTACTTGGAAAACCCTTATTTTTAAGGGAGCTGGAAATTCAAGTAGTTTATCTTCCAGCATTTATAATACTAGAAATAAGGGGTGAGAGAGTTAGGATGGCTATTTAATGATTCACATAAAGTATCTGTCACAATTAGTCTCACACTAATGGAAAAAGAGATATGATTATTGTTGATTCCTAATGTTAAGAGCCTACATATGGATGATAAGGAGATTAAAGACCATGGTAATTCCTGTGTGGACTCCTTGATCCCAATACCATAGTTTTGTTCCTGAGCACTCCATATGTTTCTTTGGACAACCTTATGAAAATAAACTTTATTGAACTTGGAAATTATATTACTAAGATAGCGATCTCTTTTTATCTTAAAGCTCTTGTAAAATGGAATGAAAAAAAAAAGAAAAGAAATGCATTGCACTGTCATGAGAACAGATAAGACAAAATACTAATTCTTCTCCTGCTCCCCACCCCCATCTTGTTTTCTTTCTCAGAAGCTGTAGATGAAACCAAACCTAAGGAAAGTGCTCGGCATGATGAGGGTCAAGGAGAAGAACGCAAGGTGGACCAAGAACATGCCTGAACTCTAGGAAATGGCTTTCCACGTCCCCACCTTGCCCTCTCCTGGACCCTGTCTCTCCCCATCCTCTTCTCAGCTCCACTCTGAGGTTTCCCTTCCTGTCCTGCTCACGTCTGTGAGTCTGTCCTCTCCCACCCGCTACCCCTCTTTCTCTCTATGTGGCAAACATTAAAAAAAAAAAAAAAAAAAAGCAGGAAAGATCCCAAGTCAAACAGTGTGGCTTAAACATTTTTTGTTTCTTGGTGTTGTTATGGCGAGTTTTTGGTAATGATGATCCAATCATTTTGGGAAATTCTTGCACTGTATCCAAGTTTTTTGATCTGGTGCGTGTGACCCTGTGGGAGTCCACTTTCCTCTTTATCTATCTCTGTTCCAAGTGTGTGTGCAATGTTCCGTTCATCTGAGGAGTCCACAATATTGAGTGAATTCAAAATCATTTTTCTTTTCCTCCTTTCCAATTTGATGGAATGAACAAAAAAGAAAAAAATTCAAAAACCCGGTTTGTTTTGAAAATAAATAAAGCAAATGTGCCAATTAGCGTAACTTGCGGCTCTGAGGCTCCTTTTTCAATCTGAATATTAATAAATCATGAGAGTAATTGAACACCAATGGCTCTGTGTTTCTGTTGCACCTTCTCACTAGTTGTTTTCAGATCCCTCTGGGCTCTTACATTTTATCTTCTTTCTGGCATCCTAGTCTGACACCAACAACCCCCATAAAGAAAATACAGATGAAGCCTAAGGCTGTAGCCAGGACCAATGGCTTTGGTCTTTAATGGTTAATGGGATGATTGGGGGGCTGCATTAGTTTGCCAGGCTGCTGTAACAAAGTACCACAGACCGAGTGCTTTAAACAACAGAAATGAATTCCCTCACAGTTCTGGAGGCTTGCAGTCTGAAATCAAGGTGTTGGTAATGTTAGCTCCTTCTTCTGAACCCCTCTCTTTGGCATATAAATGTCCGTCTTCTCTACTTCTCTTCATTGTGTATGGCATTATTTCCGTCTAAACTTACCCTTTTTGTAAGGAAACCAGTCATATTTGATTAGAGTCTACCAAAATGACCTCACCTTAAATTTATTACCTCTGTCAAGACCCTGTCTCCAAATAAGATCATACTCAGAGGTACTGAGGGTTAGGATTTTAATATGTGAATTTGGGGAGGAGAGGCACAACTGAATTCATAACAGGCACTAAGACTTACTTTTACTAACATCATCTCAGAGTATTTTCATACCTCAGGATAAGTATCCAATGGAAGATTATTCTAAGTTTTGCTAAGTAAAATATTATAGAGATATGCATAACTCTTAGAAACCACCAGGCTTTTGTTTAGATGCTTAATTGTAATTAAAATATCGACACAGCCCATTCTGTATTTCTGCTTATTATTATCTTCTGTTGCACTTATCTTCACATGAGGCAGCTGCCAGATTCTTGATTAGTTATCATCATTGTTTCTTCTCATAGTGATAGTATATAAAGAAATGCTGTTCATTTAGCATATCCATACTTTTAAAATTTGCTTCCAGTTCTTGTTTTCTAAGTATCCTTCATTAGCAGATAAACAGTTCCCTTAAGAAACAAACATCTCCCTAAATCTTGAAGTATTTGATATTTTTTCCCCTCTAAACTTCCTAAATCAGTTTTGATGCCTATTCCTAACAACTCATATACTACCTGACATGAGTTCTCTCTCATACACAAGCATGGACAAATGAACCCCTATCAGCTATCTACACTCATCTGCATATAGAATTTCGTAGCAAGAAAATTGTTTCAAAATCTTCAAGTAATAAAGAGTATGGAACTAAGTGATCTTAAGAGGTACAACCTACACCTTGGTAATTACTCAGCTCTGTGTGGAGTTGGTGCCTTGCTTTGAAGAAAGCTAATGATGCATGAAGGATCAGTCCTCACTAGATCAAGGGATCATTTCTTGTCACTGACATTAAGTGGAGTTTTCAATGAAAGAAGGAACCATAAAGAAAAAGGGTCAGAAATCATCAATAATTTATTAAAATAATGTAAGAGTTTATAATTTATTCTGACTTGGTATGATTTCCAAGGAAGACTTTGGAGCAAGTATCTGGGACTCAATCTTCACCTGATTGAGGTCTCATCAAATGTGAGACAAGGTTTTAGAAAAGGTCATTCATGGAATTGAGCCATATGGGGGGTATATTGTTTTTGGAATTCTATTTTACCTCAAAGATTTTTTTGTAGAATAAATGATTTAATTTCCCCCCCAAAATTTATATATACTTGAAATCAACATTTCTATGACTTGGAATAGTTCAACTCCTTCAAGATATAATTGTAAACTTCTCCCACTGAATTCATAATCACACTGAAAACAATAGCATATGATTAGGTCTATATTATTATACATTATTTAGTGACCTTACTAGTTTTTTTGGAGTTGGGATTTAGTTTTTTACTTATGAATATCCACTTTTATTTTTTAGTAGAATTTTAAAGGTGGAGAAATACATGTCAGGGAGGCTAGTAATTATTCTAAAAGATGTACCAAGAATAATTGCATTCTTCACAATGATACAAAGCCATATGCATCAAACTTATACATGACATGCACATGTACATAACATTTCAAAAAATACTGGAAAATACATAACATTTCAAAAATACTGGAAAATACAGATCATTCAAGATAAAAAAAAACAGATTCCAAATCTGTGCAGAAAGCAACATGATTTCTTTTTTTTTTTTTTTCATTTTTCTGAAGCTGGAAACAGGGAGAGACAGTCAGACAGACTCCCGCATGAGCCCGACCGGGATCCACCCGGCACGCCCACCATGGGGCGATGCTCTGCCCACCAGGGGGCGATGCTCTGCCCATCCTGGGTGTCGCCATGTTGCGACCAGAGCCACTCTAGCGCCTGAGGCAGAGGCCACAGAGCCATCCCCAGCACCCGGGCCATCTTTGCTCCAATGGAGCCTTGGCTGCGGGAGGGGAAGAGAGAGACAGAGAGGAAAGCGCGGCAGAGGGGTGGAGAAGCAAATGGGCGCTTCTCCTGTGTGCCCTGGCCGGGAATCGAACCCGGGTCCTCCGCACGCTAGGCCGACGCACTACCGCTGAGCCAACCGGCCAGGGCGCAACATGATTTCTTGATTCTAAAACATCTTCATCTAGTTTACTTTTAAAAAATTAAAACTAGGTTGAGAACAAGTTTAAAAAGGCCTCAATATTGGCAATGTTGATGCTTTTGGTTGGTAATAAGATTATATTCTAGGCACTAGACCCAATATCCCATTGACAGAAAACCATAGCCATATCTACATGAAGTAGTCTCTTGACTGAGCTGTATTATTTGGGTCTAAAATGTTAAGTCATGATACAAGACAATTTGATTCTCTTTGAAGATAAAGGTATTTATAAAATGAAAGCTTTGATTTTCATATCTTTACTTTGCTCATCCTTTAGTCTCTTCCACTATCAGCTAGAGGCTTTGTTCAGAAATCCAGGAAGCAAGCTGACTCTTCTTTTTTTCATGTAACATTGAATTCATGAGCAAATTTGTTGATGTGGATTCCAAAAGAAATAAAAATACACTTGTGCCTGCTGCTCAGACCAAACTCACTTTTCTTGGTCAATTGAGGTGATCAGAGGATCTTAC
Organism: Saccopteryx leptura; assembly: GCF_036850995.1. Lineage (NCBI taxonomy): Eukaryota > Metazoa > Chordata > Mammalia > Chiroptera > Emballonuridae > Saccopteryx > Saccopteryx leptura. The sequence goes on from NC_089510.1 coordinate 44,829,675, forward strand.
AGTCATCCCTTCCCATATACAGCTCATAAAGGAGAATGAGGAGAAATTTTCAAATCTCTGTTTCAATTCCCCAGAAATAAGACTTTAGAGCTCTCAAAAATGCATTAATCCCAACATCAGTCCCAGGAAAGCCAGTTCTGCAGTTGATATGGAAGCCTGAGCAATAGCAGTATCAAATTAATGAATGATTTCCATAAAACATTATTAAGATCACCATAAATTCTATTAACAGTTCTACAACCTTCCTATGTATTATCTATTGTCATGGGTACAGCTTCCGCTAAACTAGTTATAAAATAATTTAATCATCAGTGAACTTTCTAGCTAAATGCTAACAAATGAGCATAGAGGATTTTTTTTCATTTCCAAAAATAAAAACAAAACTCAACTTTTCCCCCAAAGAGATTAAAACTCAGGCCTGCCTACTATGTAGGCAAGGCCTGCATCCATACCCATCACCTCTTTTAGTCACTTATTTACCCCTATATAATTGCAATTTTGTTTTTTATCCCTGGAAAAAAATTTAGAATCATTGGCACTGAAGACAAGATTATAGCTTTGAGAATGATGAGTCATTAAATGCTCTTGGAGAATTCTATTAAAATGGCATGGACATTCTGAATGTATATTTTCCAGCTGTTTGGTTACCTGATTTTTTTTTTTTTCATTTTTCTGAAGCTGGAAACAGGGAGAGACAGTCAGACAGACTTCCGCATGCGCCCGACCAGGATCCACCCGGCACGCCCACCATGGGGCCACGCTCTGCCCACCAGGGGGCAATGCTCTGCCCATCCTGGGTGTCGCCATGTTGCGACCAGAGCCACTCTAGCGCCTGAGGCAGCGGCCACAGAGCCATCCCCAGCACCCGGGCCATCTTTGCTCCAATGGAGCCTTGGCTGCGGGAGGGGAAGAGAGAGACAGAGAGGAAGGCATGGCGGAGGGGTGGAGAAGCAAATGGGCGCTTCTCCTGTGTGCCCTGGCTGGGAATCGAACCCGGGTCCTCCACACGCTAGGCCGACACTCTACCGCTGAGCCAACCGGCCAGGGCTGGTTACCTGATTTTTAACAGGTACATGTCACTGTTGGTAATTACAGCATATTCAATGTAACAGATGGTACCATATTAAGGAAATTTTTGATGAAGTGAGATGCCTCCATAAAAAAATGTTAACGTTGTATCCATGTGATCAGATTATGAGAGCACATGGGATTATCATAGAATCTTAATTTTATTGTTTAACCACTCAACTAATGCTGTTTGAAAGGTAGAAAATATAGGTAAGAAGGTAAAGTCATCCATAGTTTTTAAAGTTTAAAAGAGATACAGGTGCCTGACCAGGCAGTGGCGCAGTGGATAGAGCATCGGACTAGGATATGGAGGGCCCAGGTTTAAGACCCCAAGGTCACCAGCTTGAGCACGGGCTCATCTGGTTTGAGCAAGGCTCATCAGCTTGAGTCCAAGGTCGCTGCCTCGAGCAAGGGGTCACTCGGTCTGCTGTAGTCCCCAGGTCAAAGCATATATGAGAAATCAATCAATGAACAACTAAGGAGCTGCAACGAAGAGTTGATGCTTCTCATCTTTCTCCCTTCCTGTCTGTCTGTCTCTATCTGTCCCTCTCTCTGACTCTGTCTCTGCCACAAAAATAAATAAATAAAATTCTAAAAAAAAGAAAAAAAGAAATGTAATACTTAAAAAAAAAAAGAGATACAAGGTAGAAACAAAAGAAGGAACGTTGTCCTTTATCATTCTTTGTTTCTCTAACCTCCATATTCTTTGCCCCATTTTTTGTTACTAAATGGAGTAACAGAAGAGTCAAGAGAACCTGGAATGTTCATTAAGACAAGGGTGAATGCAAAGGGCAACACCTGTGCCCACGGCTCTACAGCTACAAGAGCAAATGAATGCTTTACTCATCCTTTCCACCTGGGTCAGCCATAGGACGTTACCAATAGTACTGCAAAGTACTTTATCACCTGCCAAATGAAACCTATGAATCCTGCCTTTCTGTCCTAGGTATAGCCTACCCAGTCTGTGCAGACAATTCCTGTTAGTAAAATGTTTAGGCATAGGATTTTTGTCCTGCTTAGTCTTATAGTGTGGTTTCCTGAGTATCTGAAAATAACAGGCAGATAGTAAACAAATGCTTCTTGAATGGATGAATGAAAAAATGAATGCATGGACTTAGTGTAATTTCTTCACTGTCATTTTCTACTTTTTTTCCTTCTCCTTTGGTTTTGCATATATCTCACAGGAGCTTCAATGTAACTCAGGCCCCTCATCCAAGAAGAAAAAGAAAGAAGAAAGAAGAAAAAGGAAAGAAGAAAGAAGAAATGTGAAAGGAGAAGGAGGAGGAGGAGGAGGAGGAGGAGGAGAAGAAGAAGAAGGAGGAGGAGGAGGAGGAGGAGGAGGAGGAGGAGGAGGAGAAGAAGAAGAAGAAGAAGAAGAAGAAGAAGAAGAAGAAGAAGAAGAAGAAGAAGAAGAAGAAGAAGAAGAAGAAGAAGAAGAAGAAGGAGAAGGAGAAGAAGAAGGGAGGAGAAGGAGGAGGAGGAAGAAGTATAATGAACTTGGGGCATCAATAACCACAAGAATCTAACAAATTTTGATTCAGTCACTTGCTTGTCCAGTTCTGCCATTGCAGGATTGAGTGTCCTTGACTTTACTGCCATCTTTAGTTTTGTGGTTCCCTCTGCTCAGAATTCTCTTCCTCCAGACATGCACATGGTTCTTCCGGGTCTTTTATCAATATCACCTTCTCATCAAAATCTTCCCATGAGTAGCTCACTTAATATTTTCTATCATCTATTCCTGTAAAAGTAATTCAAGTAGAGATTAGTAATGTTTTTGTTTAAAATACTCAATTATTTTATTTACCAGTTTTCCATATCTAGAATATAAGCTTCAAAAAGGCAAGAACTTTCCATATTTTGTTTCTGTCTCTAGCTCTTAAGATACTGCTTAGCATTGAGAAGGATCTCAAAATGGCAAATTAATCTCTTTAAAAATTGCAACCTCAAAAAGTACTTTAATGCCTTTTAATTGCTCTTTGAATCTGGCACTTTAGTTGGCTATCTCACTTTTCAAACTTGTTCCTTCTAACTATAGTATTTATCCACGAGTCACTGTCCTATAATATTACCTAGCAGTGGACGTTTGTTATTCTTGCCCACCCAGTATATTTTTACATTTCTCTAGTAATAGGCAATTTCTTTCCCCTAACATATTTCACTAAGTTTGAATGGACCTGACTCTGAAACTTTTCCCATCATGCTCAACATAAAATAGGTTCAAGAACCAGGCCTGGCAAATCACATCTCCTGTCTGCAGTGATTGTCTTAAGCAGTGGAATGCAACTTAAGCCAGGTCCTTCCTTGGGGTTTTCTCCCAAAACTAGGCGAGAAAATTTTTCTTCCTGGTAGGATTTCTACACAAGTGGATGCAAGTCTTTCACAGCTAGTGGCTGTGTTCTCACCACTGGAGAGAGCCTGCCCAGGCACTGGAAAGAGACAGAATCCTGGTAACACTGTTTACTTTTCTAGGTCAACAATTCCTGAAGCAAGTACTGTTTTTGGACTCTTCAGTTATGTGTATTAATACCCTTTTTTGTTTTTTGCATAAGTGTATTTAAATTGCACTTTTGCCATATACGACTTAAAAGATTCCTGATATAGCAGCCCCTCCATGCTGCCCCAGCCCTAGCATGTAAGTAATTCCCTGGGTGAAAGTCTCACCCAACTAGTCTTACTTTCCTGGCCCTGGACACATGTGTCAATTCACAGTGTCACTGGAATTAACATGGTGATTTGTTGTCTGATGTACAAAAGACATCATTTTTTTTTCTTATGTATTGAACAAATATTTTCAAGATTTTATGTACAAACTGAAAATACCTAGAGTACAAAAAAAAACCCCACAATATATACATATATGTTTAATTTATGTATATGTATATATACATGTATATAATCTTTTGAAAAGATGTAGAAAATGAGATAAATGAAAAACGAAGATAAAATAAAAAAACAGCACCGGAGCCCCACCTAAACTGCTATAACATCCACAGGATCGATTGTCACTTGTGTTTATCCTGAATATTTTCCAAAAGAATTAGAAGAGAGAATTCATTTTGCCAGGGTATCATGTAAAATAGAGAACATTAGTCAGCACAGCACCCCAGGTCTGCCCTAGATATATTTTATAAAAATATAATTTTTTTTTTTATATTTCTAAACAGCCAATTGTGTTGGTTCTTTTCTTGCATATTATTACGTTCAAGTCCTCACCTGCTACTTTACGCCATTGATAGCACAACTTCTCCTGTTTTTGCAGGCTCAATCTCTGTTTTCTGGCTATTCCACAGGACATGTTCAAGATATCATCAACTGGTTTCACAGAAATTTATTAAACGCTTGTACTGTCCTAGGCACAGCAGACAGCACAAGAAATGCATCAAGGTCTATCTCATTAAGGGGCGCTGACACGCAGCAAGGGCAGTGTAAAGTTGTGACGACTGCTGCAGAAGAACAAAGACTGCTGTGGAAACAAGGAAAGACACACCTACATTGTGCAGAGAATAAGGAGGGATTTCTGGAGGAGGAGGAGAAGTTATAAAGTTTAGTCTGAAGTGATATGGAAGTTTGTCAGGCAAAGAAGAAAGAGAAAGCTACTTTAGCCACAAAAGATTACCATTATTGAAAATCCAAGAGGATATGTGATTTCATACACAGAAAGGGCTAGAAAATGAGTTGAAGATATTTGTAAAGAGCTTAGAAAACTAAGAACTTTGGATTTTATTGTATAAATAGTAGGATATAGGGACTCAACTATTAAACCCTATCTGGGATAGAATTCAAAGGTGGTTATAAACTTAGATGGAAAATAAAAAATATTTATTCTTACTGATTATTATGTGAAACGTAGTGCTTTTTTCTGCTTTACTCTGCTTGGACTGCTTGTATAACAAAATACTATAGACTGGTTGGCTTAAACAACACATTCACTACTCACAGATTTTAAGTCTGCAAGTCCAAGATCAAGGTGACTGCAAATTTGGTTCTTGATGAGGGCCCACTTCCGGGCTTATAGGAGGCCACCTTCTCACATGGCAGAGAGAGAGGTCTGGAGTCTCTATCTGTTCTAATGCCATCATTGGGCTCCACCCTCAGAACTTCATCTAAACCTATTTGACTCCCAAACACCCTACCATTCATCTTCAATTGTAATTTGTAGCTAAACAACCACAGTGGCATAAGCAGTACCTATGATCTGTCACCAAAAGAAATCAGATATTTTCATTACACATTGCAGTTGTTGCAGACACCTTGAGACAACTTTTATGCTAATCACTTCAAAATTTTAGTGATGAGGTTTGCTACATCTTGTTATTAACAAAGAAATGCATTGATAACAAATTTTGGGGGGGAAAATTGGTACCTATTTCACAATTATCTGTGTTATAACATATGCATATTGTTTTATGATTTTCAGACAATATTCTAGAAAGGGGGATAATGAATGCATATATTTACCTACCAAAGGATCTATGTAGCAAAAAATGGTTTAAGAACTTGGTATTTGAGATATTTTAAAGTCTGGATTTGTGGTTAAATTGAAAACTCGCAACACTGTGGAGTATAAAGAAATGAAGATGAAGTAAGGAAGCTAAAGTTATCACTTAGATAAGCGATGATAGGGAATGAACAGAAGCACTGGACATAGAGTTGAGAACAAGAAAGCTGTGGAAGAACTGAGAAGGAGATAATGAGGCAGTGGAAACAGCAAGTACAAAACCCTGTGGGCAAGAGCAGGCTGTGACCTCGGACCAGAGCCGAGCTGTGCAGCTAGAAGGTGGTAACTGAAGAGAGTGTGGGACAAGGTGAGACTGTCAGGATAGAATAGACCAGGTCATTAGGGCCTTTTAGCCTTGATAAGGAGAAGGTTGTACCTTACCCTAAGTGGAATGGAGAGTTCTTTATGAACTCTAATAAGCAAGAAAGTCAACAACATTTGCTTTTATCTCTGATTTGTAGGTAAGGTCTGGATTGAGGGCAAAAAAAGAGGGAAAGGAGGAAAGAAGATAAATATTTGTCAAAGTGGGTGGATTGCATTGTTCTCATAATTGATAAAACATTATTGTAAGATTTCTGTGAGGGTGCTTGAGGGGAAAATGGACGTGTTAGGCTTGCTCACGGGTTTACCGGCTGCAAGTACTTTGCGTGATTGGTGCATGGGTGCGTGCAGCGCCAGGTGTGTGTGGTCTGTGTGAGGCTGCCGGTGCTTTCCCTGGGCGGAGACTCTCCCACTCCCTCTCCCACCACTGTGTGGGGCGGTTTTCCCTGCTCCCTTGCCCTTACTGCGAACAGCAGATTTTCTTTGTTTATTAGCTCTTTTCCATTTGTTGCTTCCGTTTGTTGTTTATTTGCTCACCTGTCTTTGCAAGCCTCCAATAAATGAGTATGGCTCAGTGCTTTCCGGCTCTGCAGTTCCTCTACTGTCTGCCCGAATCCAATGAGGACCTGCCTGTCCTCCACCACCAGCATTACAGTGCTTTTGGCTGAGATCAACATTTAAATGGAATGACTTCAAGTAAAACAGACAACCTTAATAATGTGGTTAGATCTCATCCAATTAGTTCAATGCATGAATTGAATAAAACAGTTGACCTTTCCCGGAGCAATTGAGACTTCTCCAGTAGTTAGACTGGACTTCGACCGGAGCTTTCGCTTTCCTGGTTTTCCAGTCTGAAGGCCTTCAGACTCAGTCCTGAACATTGGGGCTCTGCGTCTTCAACCTGCCAACCACCTCCCTCCACACTCCATAGTTTGGATGTGCCAGCCTCCGTAATTATGTGAGTCAATTTTTATAAAAATTTTATTATTTATCCATATTTTATTTGTTATATTTCTCTGGAGAACACTGACTAATACAGATGGTGTGATTAAGGCCTGTTGACTCAACAAAGCTTGCTGATAAGCTGTACTTGGAGAGTGTGGGAAAGAGAGCTATAAAAGAAATTTCTCAAACTTTTCTCATGAACAGCTGTGTGTGCCATGGTGTTATTTTACTGGGGAAGCAAAGAAGAAGGGAGGAGCAGGTTTGATAGATTGTGTTCACCTTGGGTATGTTAATTTTCAGATGTCTATGATACATTTAATTGGAGATCTCCAGCAGAAAGGTAAATGTATCGTTCTCTAACATGAAAGAAATAGCTAAGCTGGAGCTATAGAAGTTAAATACAAAGATGGTAGTTCAGTGTACCCAGAGAAAACAGAGAAAAGGGTTCAGGATGAAGCCATGGGCACTCAGACCTGGGAACTAATAAAGGAAACTAAGAAGTAGCAACCAGAAAGATAAGAGGAAGATAATAAAATAGGATAAAATAGGGGTCAGTCATATTAAATATATTTTATTGATGTATAATAATTGTGTGTATTTAAACTGTACTATTCAATGATCTTTGAAAAATGCATATACCTGTATAACTCTCATCACAAGAAAGACATTGACAAACTGCTTTCCAAAGATGTTATACATTTTCTCACTTTAATCAGTAATATAGCTGAGTTCCACTTGTTCAAAATCTTCCATCACCAATATCTGACAACGTCAGTCTTTGTAATTTAACCATTTCCGTGGGTATGTCTAGTCATCTTGTGCTTTTAATTTGCCTTTCATTAACTACCAAATTCCCAGGCAACTATTTTAGGAAAATTGACAAGCTGAATTAAAAATTAATTCAGAAATGTGGAGGACCAAAAGGCAATATGTTCTTATTACCTGATTTTAATGTTTATTAAAAAGCTACAGGAATCTAGAAAATATGGTATTGCCATATGTAAAAGGAACAGGATAGAGAGTTTGGAAATATACCCACAATTATATGTTCGTTTGACTGTTCATTTGATTTTTGATAAAGAGCCAAGGTAATCAACAGGAAAAGATAGTAGTAGTTTCAATAAAAAGCACCAGAATAATGGACAGCTGTATGGAAAAAAGAAATCTTAACTCCTACAGTAAGCCATATAGAAAATCAACTCAAAACTGATCATAGATAAAATCAATGTCATCAAAATCTAAAATTTATGATCTTTTAAGGACAGTATAAATAAAACAAACGGACAAGGTACAGATTGAGAGAAAACATTTTACATATTCCATATTCATCTACTCTCAGTATTGAGTTGTAAGACAAATGGAAATGTGTGCTTGTAGGGACACTTGACATTAAACTGCTAGGCTGTTTGCCCCTATAAACCTCATTTATTAATACTTAGACTGAATTGATTTCTGCATGGCAAATATTGACTCATCTTTCAAAAGTCACAGCTAAAAATGTCACCTCTGTGGAGAAGATTTTTAGATACTCCCCAGGCATTTAATGGCCTCTCTAAGGCCCACAGAGCACACTGTACATACACTGTTTGTGTTATAATATTTCCCTTGCTGTCATTTGTGGCTTATTCACTTTCTCTCTATGACCAATGAGTCAGCACAATATGGTAAAAAGAATAGACAAGCTTGGAATGGACCTGAAATAGCTTTTGGAACAGACAGATTTGGTTTCAATTTCAGCTCTGTCATGATAACGTAGAGACTTTAAAGATGACTAGTTTACATGCAGCATGAAAACTTTAGTAATTTTATAGGATTGTGGTAAGGTTTAAATCAGAAATATAAGTGGTCCTCGAGTTATGACACAATTTTATTCATAGGACAGTGACGTAATCTGAATTTTGGTGTAAGTTGAAACATACTCTTGCCTAAGTCACTTATCTATTCTAACATGGTTGAAAAATCATAATCTACAACAAAAAGGCACTAAGCCATAGAAAAAGGAAAAAGACATAAATATACTGTACTGTACACTATATTGTAGTATCAGAAAAAAAAGACAAAAAATGAGTGTAAAAAATATCTTATCTTTATTCCTGTGGTTGGCGTGCACACTATAAGGGGCATTACAAGGTGGGAGAGAGTGACCTATTGGGAGGAGGAAGCTGGAGAGGCAGGAGAACCTGCAGAAGGTGCTGGAGATACGGGGTCAGGTGAATCAGGGTTGTCTAAGGAACATGCAGGAGATGCTGGAGATGATTCTACCTGTATTACAGGTGTTTTATCTTGAGAAGAGGCTGATGTAGAGGGTGCAGGATATTTTGCAGGCTTCTCTACCTTCTTAAAAAATTATTCCAGGCTAGTCTGGAAGGTTGATGACTTCTTCTCTTCCAAAATCTTCCTATAGCATTGCAAGGCATCCATAACAGCTCTGTAGACCTTACTGACTCTGTTACTGCTGGGCTCCTCAGCCTGAAATTTTACCAACCTATCCTCTACCAAAAAAACCCACCTTTTTCCAAATCCTTGTAATATTTTGGGTTCTGGGGTTTCTATCTCTTCCTCTTCAATCAACTGCTTCTCCAGCTGAACGAGTTCCTCAACAGACAGTTCCTCTCCTTGTGATGTCAGTAGCTTTATGACCTCCCTTAGCCTCCACCTCCAAATTAAGCTGTTTATCCATGGCATCAATCTTATATGTTATAGCCTCCACTGACTCCTCAAAGCCATCGAAGTCATACACAAACTGGGGACACAGGTTTTTCTACATACCATTTAAGTTTGTTCACCATCTCATTTCTTTTTAAGTTTTTATGGGATTGAGTGTCATAAACTTGAAATGTTTTATGTCGAGACTGCCATAACCCACAGAGCTCCTGAGCTTGGCACAGAGGTGGCACTTCATTCTTGCTCTTCCAGTCTTATTTTATCTTGTTAAAATCATGTGCTCCTTGAACGCAGGGATTTGTCTTAGGATCCTTTGTTCCTAGCATAGTAGAGGCACCCAATAAATGTTTCTTGAATAAATAAACTGGTCAGTATCTGTGTCACTTAGTTATATGATCACTGTTATAGTTACCATGCATTACACTGGGGAACAAAATTTTGTTGCATCCACAAAAACACTTGTTCTTACCTAATTCAAGTATGCTGATCTCAAATCTGACATTAGTTTTTCTCTATAAGCTACAGTTTATTTTTTGCAATTCAAGATTTTTGTTTTCATCTTATTGTAAAATTTTCAACATTTAGTTTAACATAATGAAGTAGAATGTCCTCTTGGGCATCATTTTTGTGAAAATATCATAATTTATATAATGCAGTAAATACTCTAATACACTAAAAGATATGACTGCATCAGAATTTGTCTATAATTTTGAAATAGAACATATTAAAACACTTATTTTAATCATAAAATTTGGGCAAAATTTATTTAAATTCTATTCAGGCAAAAATTTGTGTTTGTAGCTCTTGCATCTGTGTACTTGTTGAGGACAATCTCATTTGATGCTCCAGCAGTAGTTTGCTCATCACTAACAGCTCCAAGATTTTCGAGAAACTTATCAAGGTGATTGTTCAGGAAGTGAATCTTAACGCTCATGTTACAGCCAATGTCATGGAAAGTCAACAGCATCCTTTGAACCAGAAGTTCATAGTTTTCTGCCTTTTTGTTGCCAAGGAAGTTCTTTGTAACTGCCACAAAACACTGCCATGCTGCTTTCTCCTCTTTATTCATCTTCCTGGCAAATTCTTCGTCACGTATGAGGGTTCGAATTTGAGGTCCATTGAATACACCTGCTTTTATCTTCTCGAAAGACAAGGCAGGAAAAGCAGAAATAATATGTTGAAAGCATTCACTTTCTCTATTCAAAGTCTAAATAAACTGCTTCATTAAGCCAAGTTTGATGTGAAGTGGTGGAAACATGATTCTATCTCAATTAACTACAGGTTCATTCACAATATTTTGCATCCCTACTTCCTAGCTTCACATTTCAGCCACTCCTGTGTCCAGTGTTTCTCCTGAGCTCAGCTGTCCCACAAACACAGAAAGCAAGGATACTTCGTGAAACCTCTCTGTTGTCCTAGCAGGAAATTTACCATTTTAAGACCCACACAAATGATCCAGTTATGCTCCTCATACTTCAGAAAGTCAAGGACAATTTTTATGTCATTCCTACTAAGTCATTCAATTCAGGTTGGCTAAACTGCTGAGGGGTTAATGACTGCCTGGTATCAGAAGAAGACCCTTCAGATTCTACAACCATTTCCTCATGCATCTTATCAAAATACACTTGATCACCATGTTCATTTTCTTCATCCTTAGAATAAATAAAACCATTGAGAACTGGAACCAGGAGTGTCTCAGAGTGTGGGATAGGTTGTATTGCTGAAGGAATATTAGGATATGCGATCCTATGCCATTTTTTGTTGCCGATGCCCTTTGTATGGATCAGACAGAAATAACAGTCACAGCTGTGGTCCTTAGGTTCACGCCAAACCATGGGAATACCAAAAGGCATTCCTTTTCATTTTCCTTTTGTCCAGTCATGAAGCATTTCCTCACAATATGACACACAATATGAGGAGCCCAATTCTTGTCTTGATCACCAAGAGGAACTTGAAAATAGGTAATATATGCACGTGTCACAAGTGATGAAATATTGTGGCTTTGACTTTGAAGTGTGTAACAGTAACATATATAACAGAAGGTGTCAGGACTATTCTTATATTTCCACCTACTCAAAGAAGCCATGATTCAATCTTAAAAGAAAATAAGAGGGTGTTTTTATCATATAAATTTTTATATTTAAAACAACTACAATTATGTAAAAGTGATGTTTGTAAAACATTAATTGCCTTGTGGTTATGTTTGATCCAAGAGTCATTGCCCTTTAACTCCAATTTAAAAACCAATGCATACCATTAACTGTAACAAAAAGAAATTAAAATTGCATAAAAACTAGAGCATGCACCAAAAACAGATTTCAGATTTGAAATCAGTGATGCAGAAATATATAGAAACAGTTCTAAAACCTCATGCAACAGAAAATGAAAAAAATAAATTGTTTCCCAGTGTTATTTATTTGTCCATCTTCCTTATGCTGTGAGCTACCCAAAGATAGTGGACTGCTGGTCACCTACTCTTTATGACTCTTTGTCTTCTGGCCACATCTAAGGTTGTATTCTTGCTCTCCCGTTGATTGTGTAGAGGTCATATGACTTTTTCTAGCCACTGGTTGCAGGTAATAGTGACTCCCTGGCATAAGTATTACGTGCCCATGTAAGACTGTCAAATTCTTTCCCTTTGTCTTTGGAATTGATAGTACTCCGGGATGGTAACAGGCCAATTACTGCTGTCCCTGAGTGACTACAAAAACAGAACTTCCAATCGCCACCTTCAGTCTAGGAGCAACAATTTAAATTATCAAGAATATGCCTAAGTTGATGTAAGTCCCTGAGGTTTGGGTCATGTTTATTATAGAACTTAATCTCACTTCTGATTGGTACGGGAGCAATGAGTACAATGTCTAGCATTATATTCAATAAAAAGCAATTATAAGGTGGTTTGTTTGAGAAACCAATTTCACAGTATTTTACTATTTAAGAATATTTGGAAGAATTCTACCATTAACATTACACATTCCCATGTGGTGGGGTTATTTTCATTAAGACTTTCTTCAATCTATTCATTTAACAATGGATGAACTTTCATATTGTATAAATTACATGTAAATAAACAAAACAGAAAGTAGCAGAGCCAAAAAGGATAAAAAAGAAGTTGTAAATAGTACACCAGATCTTTTGTTACATGAATCACTTGGTGTAAATACTAGAGTTAGTGAGTTAAGGGGTCATGAAGTTAGGACAAGTTCACAGTCTGATACAATATTGTGACTATTCATTCAGTGCTAAAATACATTTTTATCATGGTAAAAACTATTCTTACATTTACATTGGATAAAACTAATATAATGAGTCCACTTCACAGTATCACAGCTTGCATAGTATTTATATTTATATTCTCAAATATATTGATGGGACAACTAAAATCAGCAATTCCTATCAATGAGAACTTCAGCAAATTATGCAAACACTTTCAGAGTTAGGAGTAGAACCTGTGGTTTCTGCACCCCAGATAAGCAACTTTTGACCACACCGTACAGCAAATATTAGAAATATAAAATACACTTTGATAAAACCCCTACTCTTGAGAAGCTAATATTTTACTAGAAGTGAAAAGACTTGAAGTTGTTGTGAAACAACACTGAAAGGTTTGGTTCTATATAAGTTCTAATTTATAAGTGAATCAGCTATAGAATATCAAACAGAAGAGATTAATTTGAAATGTAAGAGTTAAGTAGGGATCTTTATAAAACGATGAGATTTGAGATCAAGTACATCACATTTTAGTCGAAAGAATTTGTTCTGATGAAACTAGAAACAATGGGCTCACTTTACCTCATATTCCAGCACTCAGTCTTGAAGCTGCCACCTCTGAAAGCTCTTCCCTGACTGCCCCCATCAACGTTAGGACTCCTCCCACAGGTGTGGTGCCTGCTATGGCCCTTATTTCTGTGCTAGCGCTCGATTATATCGTATTATCAATATAATCACACATTCAGTAGTCTACTCAGTTAGTTGTCAATTAGATGTTAAATTTGGTTGTCTGTTAGCCTCTAAGATATTGGCAGTAATATTTGTGTTGTAGACCTAAAATCTGTGTCTCCCCACCCTATTCATGTGTTGAAAACCTACCTCCCATTGTGGTGGTATTAAGAGGTACTTCCCTTGGGAGGTGCTTAGGTCATAAAGTTTGAGCCCTACCGAATGGAATCAGTGCTATAATAAAAGAGGCCTCACAGAGCTCCCTAGCTTCTTCCACAAGGTGGGGATAAAGTGAGGTCAGCAGTCTGCAACCCAGAAGAGGGACCTCACTAGAACCTGATGACGTTTGCGCCTTGATCTTAGATTTATAGCTTTCAGAACGACGAGAAATAAATTTCCATTGTGTGTAAGCCATCCAGTCTATGGTATTCTGTTATAGCACACTGAACCAATGAAGACAATGTTTGAGAAAATTGTAGTATTTTTTAATGGCTCAGAGAATAGTCTGTAATAGGAGGATGCTCTACAGATTCACTGATTATAAAACATCGTAGTGCCTACACCACCTCTGCCCCGAAGGAGCTCACTTAGAGTTCATCAGCTACAAAATTGTTATTTCTTCTGCTCCAGCAATGCCAGAATTCAAAAGCAAGATACCCATTTGGCCTCTTGGATCTATAAGTAATCTCAATTAATAAATACTTCAAAATAAAAGCACAAATCAAATAAAAACGTTAACAATTGGTCACAAAGGAACTCAGAGATGTGATAACGGGTAAGATAAGAAAACAATGTCTAGAAAAAAAAATGGATTATTTACTAATACTCTTTCTTTGGGTCATAAAAATTATCCTTCCTTCCCTTAGGAATTCTTCTATTTAACATAACCTATAGTTAGATTATATAATATTAATAAAACATCTCTTTCTATTCACTGATCATGTATTTATGGAGTTACGATAACTAATTTATTATTATGTTCTAGGCATTATTTTTATTCTCATTTATAGATGAACACAAAAAGACCCAGGGAAATCATGTAACTTGCTCAAGGTCACTCAGCACATGACACAAACAGAAACCAAATTCAAAAAGTTCATTTCCGCACTACAAAAGACATCTCTCATTTACCCACATTCTCAGATGTATATTGTGTATGAAGTCTGTTCAAGATCTTAATATCTGAGGCCCTGGCAGGTTGGCTCAGCGGTAGAGCGTCGGCCTGGCGTGCAGGAGTCCGGGGTTCGATTCCCGGCCAGGGCACACAGGAGAGGCGCCCTTTGCTTCTCCACTCCTCCCCCTCTCCTTCCTCTCTGTCTCTCTCTTCCCCTCCCGCAGCCAAGGCTCCATTGGAGCAAGGATGGCCCGGGCGCTGGGGATGGCTCTGTGGCCTCTGCCTCAGGTGCTGGAATGGCTCTGGACAAGGCAGAGCGATGCCCCAGGGGGGCAAGGCATCGCCCCCTGGTGGGCATGCCGGGTGGATCCCAGTCGGGCGCATGAGGGAGTCTGTCTGCCTCTCCGTTTCCAGCTTCTGAAAAATGAAAAAAAAAAAAAAAAAAAAAAAAAAAAAAGATCTTAATATCTGACCCACAATCCTAACTCATTCTTACTGTCAGGCACTGACTGACTATGCCACAAGATGAAGAGGGTACATGCTGTACTCATCTACGGATCTCACAATCTCATAGAAAATAAAGCTTGCGGTCAAGCCTACCTCCTATGATCTCTGACCTAAACTCCCAAATATCCGGTGCTCTGTTAATATCTCAGCAAAGACAGGCCCCCAGAAACCCAAAAACAAAATTAATTCACTCCCCGATAAGAAACTAACGTGGAATAGCCATAGAATTAATTGTGATGCCAAATATATACAAAAGAGCATTAAAATATTTTACACGATCTCCTATAACACACCTCCTAAGGTAGAAAAGCAGAAACTGGCATTAGGTCTACAATGAGCTCTGATTTTATCTGAGAAACTATTTGCATCACTTGTCTTCATATCTGAAAAAGCAACATAAAAAGAGATCCTTTTCCCCTCAGTGCTGTTAGGAGAGGATAGGACTCCAGATTTAACTACAGAGATGAGATTTAAAGCAGAGATGAGAATAACAGCAAGTTAAATGGGGCTGGTGTAGGGCCAGAAGCACAGTTAGTTCCTGACCCACATTGCTACGAATTTTTTTCCCTTTACAAAAGTTAACTTTTCTTGCAGGAGGCTTTAAAACACAAAATGATATTACATAATCATTCCAGCTAGAATAAAAGTTTGATAGTCTTTCTTGCCATCTCAATTAACTAGATCACAAGACAATTTCCTTCCAAAGGTCAAATGAGTGTAATCTTTCAGGTTTCCACCTCCAAGTCCTGATAGGAACAGAGCATTGGGCATCAGCTTCAAATGTCCCACTGTGTCAGCATCTGATAAAATAAATCAGGATTGGGGTTGAAGGGTAGACTTTGAGACCCAAATGAAGAAGTATCTTGAATGCCTTGTTTTCTTTCATAAAACACCTCTGTCATACAAAATCAGCACATTTCCAGTTTAATACACTCTCACTGCCAAACTGGTGATGACTGTGTCTTCTGCTGCTCACTTCTGTACTTCAGGTTGACGCTCTACCACTCAGCAAACCGGCCAGGGTCTTTTTAAATTTCTTAAGTCTTAAATTTTTATCCATAGAAACCTAAGTTCAGGAAATGTTTTTATGTTCCAACACATTTTCAAAATGGTTAATTCAGTGTCCGGTACACAGTGGGTACTAAAAAAAATATTAGTACCTTCCTTGGCATTTCAAGGAGATGCTGTCTTCATTAATTATTTAGAAGAATAAAAATTATCCTTGATCTCTATCCAGTACATCCCTGGAAACCCTCTTTCTTCTTGTCTCCTGATTACTTTCTACCTCTGAAAAGATCACTTCTTCAAAGCTTCTTTTCCTTCACCTATTCCTTTTTTTTTTTTTTTTTTCAATTGTCTGAAGCTGGAAACAGGGAGAGACAGTCAGACAGACTCCCGCATGCGCCCGACCGGGATCCACCCGGCACGCCCACCAGGGGCGGTGCTCTGCCCCCCAGGGGGCGATGCTCTGCCCTTCCTGGGCATCGCCATATTGCGACCAGAGCCACTCTAGCGCCTGAGGCAGAGGCCACAGAGCCATCCCCAGCGCCCGGGCCATCTTTGCTCCAATGGAGCCTCGGCTGCAGGAGGGGAAGAGAGAGACAGAGAGGAAAGCGCGGCGGAGGGGTGGAGAAGCAAATGGGCGCTTCTCCTATGTGCCCTGGCCGGGAATCGAACCCGGGTCCTCCGCACGCTAGGCCGACACTCTACCGCTGAGCCAACCGGCCAGGGCCACCTATTCCTTAATACTAATGTTTCTGGATTTTATCCTCAACTCTCATCTGTACCTATATGCACACATATACATTTATATGCATACATATATATCATGTATACAGATTTCCCCCTCCCTTTCTCATCATATGATTGAGAGACATGGAGTAGGAGCTGAGCCACAACACTGACATATTTATTTGTAGCATGAAAGTGTTCGTCTATCTGCCTACACACTATCCAAGAGTAAAATGTTTACTAAAGTGTTTGTCCCATGCTGTCACAAAAACATAATAATGTGTCTACAATTCTCTCAATGACCTGGTATTCACGTGCCTCCCACAGATTTTTCTACAGGGGCATGGTACTGAGTGAGGCGTCTTGTTTCTGTCTGCCTGCCTGCCATAGACACAGAGCCAGTCAACAACCACATCACTGGAGCCGTTACCCGGAGGAAGAAAAAGCAGGCAGAAGGATGCACTGTCCTGATAAAGATGGGAGTAAGCTCTCTCTGCTGCTGCAGAGCGGGGACCCAGGGAGAAAAAAGTGCCCACTTGCAGGTGGCACTTAACACACAGACTTTGTTGTGTTTTATGAGTCTTATTTTGACTCAGGTTTTCATTTTCAATCTGTGGCATAAAACATACAATATATGTTTTATATGGAAAAACATATAGAAGGAGGAAGACAATTTTAATTTTTACCTCTCACCTCAATTTATTAACCAACATTTCACCCCCCAAAATAGAATAGTTTTGCCTGACCAGGCAATGGTGCAGTAGCCTGGGATGCTGAGAAACCAAATTCCGAGCCCTGAGGTCACCAGCTTGCACACAGGGTCACCAGCTTGAGTGTGGAATCATAGACAAGACCCCATGGCCACTGGCTTGAGCCTAAGGTTGCTGGCTTGAGCAAGGGGTCACTGGCTCAGCTGAAGTCCCCCAATCAAGGCACATATGCGAAAGCAATCAATGAACAACTAAGGAGCCACAATGATGAGTTGATGCTTCTCATCTTTCTCTTCCTATCTTCTGTCCTTGCCTGTATCTCTCTTTCTTGCCAAAGAAGAGATAGAAGAGTTTTAATATTAGTATTATTTCTAATGACCCCTTAGCATAGATTATTACCTATACAATTGAGTGTTTAATTGTTGCTATTATTTTATAAAATTCAGAAATCTACATGTACTTATTCATTAATTAAAGATCTCCATGAATGAGCATTTGTTATAAGTGTATATAGTTTAAACTTAATCACCGAATCAGGTTATCCATTTTTTTTTAATTCAGTGAGAAGAGGGGAGGCAGAGACAGACTCCCACATGTGCCCTAACTGGGATCCACCTGTCAACCCCACTAGGGGGCGATGCTCCGTGCTCAGCAGCAACCGAGCTCTTCTTAATGCCTGAGGCAGAGGCCATGGAGCCATCCTCGGCACCTGGGATGAACTTGCTCCAGTCGAGCCATGGCTGCAGGAGTGAAAGAGAGAGAGAGAGAGAGAGAGAGAGAGAAGTGAGAGAGGGAGAGTTAAAGAAGCAGATGGTACTTCTCCTGTGTGCCCTGACTGGGAATTGAACCCGGGACTTCCACACACCAGGCCAACTCTCTACCACTGAGCCAACCGGACAGGGTCAGGTTATCAATTTTTACACATAAAATGTTATGTTAATTTTAAAAGCTCGAAATCATTATAGCATAGTAAAAAGGGGTGAGTCACAACATTTGAATTTTAAACTTTTTTTACATTTAGTAACTCTGTGACCTTAGCCAAGTTACTTTCTTTTTAGCTTTAGTTTTCTTACCAGTGAATTGGTAAAAAAAACAAACAACAACAACAAACAAAACCAAACAATGTTTACATCTCAAGTTGTTTCTGGGATTAAATTAATCACCTTGTAGAGGTCAGTTCAGAGTCTCTCATCTCCTCTAAGACTAGGAGAAAAGGTAAAATGAATCCTCACCCTTTTTAGCGTGGCTGGAATGGATGGAGGATGGAGGTTTTGTTGCAAAGGCATTTTGTTAATGTGGACAAATAGAAAGCAAACTGGTTCTTGGCAAAAAAAAAGGAAAAACAGGTTCAGCCTGAGTTGTAAATTAATAACTACCCAAAAGCTGTCTTGCAGGGAAGGAGGCATCCAGACCCAGCTCTCAGGTTTTGCTCTTGAAACAGAATTGCTGGGGGTGGAGGACGGAAGTTGGGGGGTTAACGCTGCAGTTAAGAGAAAAGTATTCACAGCTCAGCAGTGGCTCAACCCGTCTTCCCTCCGTTCCCATAGGCCACAAAACCATTTGATTTTTCAAGTAGGAGGACCAGAGAAGGAAAATCTGCAGGAAGATTCCAAAAAGAAATACTTTATAGGACTTGCACTACAAAACTGAATGTTGTCTGACCAGGCGGTGGCACAGTGGATAGAGTGTCAGACTGGGATGCGGAGGACCCAGATTCGAGACCCCGAGGTCACCAGCTTGAGCGCAGGCTCATCTGATTTGAGCAAAAAGCTCACCAGCTTGGACCCAAGGTCGCTGGTTCGAGCAAGGGGTTACTCTGTCTGCTGAAGGCCTGCGGTCAAGGCACATATGAGAAAGCAATCAATGAACAATTAAGGTGTCACAACGAAAAACTAATCACTGATGCTTCTCATCTCTCTCCGTTCCTGTCTGTCTGTCCTTATCTATCCCTCTCTCTGACTCTCTCTCTGTCCCTGCAAAAAACAAACAAACAAACAAACAAACAAAAAAACCTGAATGTTGCTGGATTAAAATGTCCCTATAGCACAATGCTTTCTGTTCTGGAGAAAGTGGGCTATAGAAAAGGTAACAGATGACTCACCTACCCTCACAAATGGAAGTTGATGACTCCACGTCTTAAAGTAAACCAGAAAACATGAAAAGATGGGGTGGGGGAGGTAAGGCCACCATAATGCACTGCAGGGGCTTAGGAGGAGGATGGAAGAGACCAGATCTCAGGGGTTCTTTTTCTCATGGTCGCCACTTGTACTAGGAATGAGCTCTGAGACCAAGGACCAGACAGATCAGAACAGTGATTTCTCTTCTCACTCTATTCAGCATCGACAGCATAAAATTCCATTAGTGCACTCTACAGGTTCATTTTAAAACAGACAATGGCCTCTGAATCAGCCTGCCATGCATAATCATCAGGCAATAGGGAAATGACACAATCAAAAATTTAGCAAAGGACCATGAAAAGCGGCTATGCAAGGTCATTCCTTCTATTGTGTGGAGGAGAGGACTCACTTCAAGGCAAGCAAGATAGATTTTTACTGAATTATGTTCGGACTAGGAAAGCTATCCTATACTCATTTGGATAAGAGTAAGAGGAATGAGTCTTTTTATAAATAGGTGAAAAAATTTTACACTCCTGTGTTCTCTATCAGCCTTTTTATAGGAAACCCTTCCCCTTTCCCGTTCTAATGATCAAGTCCAGGGGGGTTGTTCTTTGTCTTTATCTTCAGCCTATATATACTCTTCCTTCAATTCTAGACGTGCTTTTTCGATAGTTTGTCCATATTTTATCACATGGATTTCCTTCAAATGTATGTCTGGTATCAAAATACCATTATCACGCTGCTCATCCTTAATTTTTGGACACATTTATAGGTACATTTATACAGTTCTTTTCTGTTGTTAACATAGATCCATTTACATTATCTTGATTCCTACAGAGCAGGGAGCAACAAATTAGGTTTCTCTCAAATTCTTCTTTCTGTTTTTATTCTCATTGCTGTCATCCAGCTTAAATCTTTATTAGGCCAAACAAAGGTCATTGCCATCTTTATTCTGGGCTTTGTGTCTTCGGCTGTTCCCTTATTCAATTGCTTCTGCTGCTAGAGTAATCCTTTGCTTGGCTCTTTTTTGTGTAAACTGCTTAAATTATTGACTGAAATAAATCATTTAAATTTTTTACAATATAAAACTAAAAGCTCTTCTGCCTAACATCAAGGCCTTCAAATAAAAATAACCAAAGTTATCTTTTTTTAACCATTCTTTTATCCAGTATTTCTTACTTGCTTCTATACTTCCTTTTTATTTACTTAGAAATTAAATTTAATGGGGTGACAGTGATCTATAAGAGTACATAGGTTTCAAGAAAATATTTCTATAACATTTGAACTGTTGATTGTGTGTGTGCCCATCACTCAAAATCAAATCATTTTTTGTTGCAATATATTTGTCCGTCTTTACTCCTTTCTCCCTACCTACTCTCCCCCTAGTAACCACTTCACTTTTATCTATGTCCATGAGGCTCAGTTTTATATCCCACCTATGTGTGAAATCATACAGTTCTTAGCTTTTTCTGATTTACTTACTTCACTAGTATAATGTTCTCAGGGTCCATCCATGTTGTCATAAATGTCACTATGTCATCGTTTCTTTTGGCTAAGTAGTATTTCATTGTACCATACCTTTTTTATCCAATCCTATATTGAGAGACACTTAGATTCTTTTCATGTCTTGGCCACTATGAATAATACTGTGATGAACATGGGAGTGCGTGTGTCTTTGTGTACCAATGTTTTTGAAGATTTTTGGGTAGATACGCAGTAGAAGAATTGCTGGATCATATACTACTTCTTAATATTTTGAGGAACCACCATACTTCCATAATGTTGGCACCAATTTACATTCCCAACAGCAGTGAATGAGGGTTCTTTTTTTTCCATAGCCTCTCCAACACTTGTTTTTACCTGTCTTGTTGATAACAAGCAATCTAACAGGTATGCAGTGGTATCTCATTTTAGTTTTTATTTGTATTTCTCTAATAGCTAGCAGAATTGAGCATCTTTTCATATGTATATTTGTTGTTTGTATGCCTTTGCTGCGTAAGTCTTTGTTCATGTCCTCTCTTCATTTTTAAATGGATTGTTTGCTTCTTTGTTGCTATACTTTCTTCTCTAAAAGGTCTTTAAAGAATACACTTTGCCAGATCTTCCTTGGCAGTCACATGGTTGTACTTATCTACTCACACATGACTAGACAAGGGGTAGACAAGTGACCCCTTGGAACTCAACAACTCAGTTGGTTAATATTGCTGGTAATGTTGATGCAAGAGTGTGTGGCCATCATTTCACCACAGCTGTGTGGCACCTATAGATGCTGACAGATGCATAAAAGAAGCACTCTGAAGAGAGAAGCGAATCATGCTAAAACCCCCAAAATGTAAAACTAGAGGCCCAGAAAGAGAGAAATGGCAAGTAAATGCCTTGATTTTTTTAAAAATTATTATTATTAATTTTATTTTTTCAAATTCGTGGTACAGTTTCAAGTGTGAAACTCAAGAAAACATCTGCACATTACATCGTGTGTCCATTACCCCAAGTAATCTCTTTTCATTCTCATTTCCCTCCTCTTTGCTCCTCCCACTGATCCAGCACCCCCCTTTCATCTGGTGGTTATCAACACACTGTAGTCTGTGTCTACGTGTTTATATATATTTTGCTTAATCTTTTCACCTATCATCTAGTCCTTCAATCCATCTTTCCTTGACTCTTGAAGGCATACCTATCCCTAGTTGTACTCAAATATGAGGCCGAGGTGGTCAGTCTTCCCTTGGGTTCCATGTCATACTCTAGTTCTTAGAAAAAAATCTGCTTTAACTTAAATTTGAGTGAATTTCTGTTCTTGTAATTGAACAGCCTCTGACTAATAAATATTTTTTAGGGACAGCCAGATCAGCCTTCTGGCCAGGCCTGAAATACATCTTGCCATCTCTCACACCATCTGTCAGAAAGGCCTTCAACGTTCATTTCTAAGCATTCTTTAGTGTTCACCCCAATGCCATATCTTTCACTTGCACTTTAGTAATTGTTCTGCTCTGAGAGACAGGACAGCTTCTAGCAGTCCTTCAATCTGCCAAGTTAACTTCAGGATTGACTTCTGATCTATTGGATCTTTACATAAATTGTTCAGGAGAGAAAAACAAAGACAATCATCTATTTTGTTTCAGAAGAAGAAAAAACAATCCTCTGTCACTCATATTTAAGGACAAACCAATTTAATAAATTAAGAAATGTGTGGGGACATTGAACTGAATCTTCTGTCTTCAGTCCCTACTTGGCCAATGCCTTGCCACTAACTCTGCCTCTCTACCAAAATCCAATTTTCAGTTATTTTTTTTATTTTTTTATTTTTTTTTCTTTTCTGAAGCTGGAAACGGGGAGAGACTGTCAGACAGACTCCCGCATGCGCCCGACCGGGATCCACCTGGCACGCCCACCAGGGGTGATGCTCTGCCCACCAGGGGGCGATGCTCTGTCCCTCCGGGGCTTCGCTCTGCCACGACCAGAGCCACTCCAGCACCTGGGGCAGAGGCCAAGGAGTCATCCCCAGCGCCCGGGCCATCTTTGCTCCAATGGAGCCTTGGCTGCAGGAGGGGAAGAGAGAGACAGAGAGGAAGGAGGGGAGGGGGTGGAGAAGCAAATGGGTGCTTCTCCTATGTGCCCTGGCCAGGAATCGAACCCGGGTCCCCCACACGCCAGGCCAACGCTCTACCACTGAGCAAACCGGCCAGGGCCAATTTTCAGTTATTTTAATGATGCAATCCCATGACCCCAAGTGGTGCTATGGTTCTGGAGTAGAGCACACTCTCTCAGGTATGATGCTTCTGCTCATTCAATATATGATGCCTTGAACACTTTCCCCAAATGATTTAATTAGCATTGATTCAAGCTGAAACTTCATCTTCTATTTTTACAAATCCTGTTTTGTTTAGAAGAACAATTTTTTTTCTTTCCCTTATGTGTTAGAGAAACCCACTGAATCATGTACTTCAAGTGTTTGGTCCTAGATTTTACCTGACAGCTTTGCAGTATAAACTGGACCAGTTTGAATCTGGTTGTTGTTGTAAGTTCTTCTTCATCAAAAGCCTTAATTGAAGAAGTTTCATATGATTGCAAACATTAGGTTCAATATATATGCAACTTTTAAAAGTGACATACATTTTTAACACAAGTTATACTTTTATTTTTCTCTTCCAAATAAGCCTTTAGTTCTGTAATAACTATGTTAAAAAATTTCTGATATGATTTTACCCCTTGTTCCGCGGTGGCTGTTCCTGACTTGCTGATTGGTCTAGACTTGATATGTCATTTCATTTTTTTTTTTTTGTATTTTTTGTATTTTTCTGAAGTTGGAAACAGGAAGGCAGTCAGACAGACTCCTGCATGCGCCTACTGGGATCCACCCAGCATGCCCACCAGGGGGTGATGCTCTGCCCATCTGGGGCATCGCTTTGTTGCATCCAGAGCCATTCTAGCACCTGAGGCAGAAGCCACAGAGCCATCCTCAGTGCCCGGGACAACTTTGCTCCAGTGGAACCTTGGCTGCGGGAGGGGAAGAGAGAGACAGAGAGGAAGGAGAGGGGGAGGGGTGGAGAAGCAGATGGGTGCTTCTCCCATGTGCCCTGGCCAGGAATTGAACCTGGGACTCCTGCACACCAGGCTGATGCTCGACCACTGATCCAACCGGCCAGGGCCAAAATGTCATTTCTAAATGCCTTTCCTTGACTTCCTGGACTTGGAAACCTGTCTCTAGTCTTGTGGCATTTTTCAGACCCTCCTTTTTATCAACACTTCCTTTTCTGCCTTCTCTTAATCATCCTGCTTCTGAAACTTCCCATATTCTGTTCTTTCTGAAAAATAGTCATGAAATACACATGTTAGTGACATCTAAACAACATTTTCTCCAGTGTTCTGGAAGCCAGAGTTCTATCATGTGACCTTACTCCCTTTGCTGTAGCGGAAAAACCAATCCAAGTTAAACCATTTATCATTTTTCTTTCAGGAACTTGAACTGAGAGATACTAGGATAGGGGTATTCTGTTTATATACCTGTGGGAACAATTGAATGAAGAACAAATATTTAAGAAATTAGGAGAGAGAAGGACTCATTGGATCAATGTCCTTAAGGAAGAATGAATAAAATCTAGTCTACAAATAGATAAATGAAATGAGCTTTGGATAAGAGTATGGAAATGCCATGTGTTGCAACAGGAAGTGAAGTAGTATATATATATATATATATATATATATATATATATATATATATATATATATATATACAAAGGTTGGTAGATGAGTACATGAGATAATGTAGAATACATTTCTGAGGCTAACTCTTCACCTATGAACATAGTATATTCTCAATTCACATTTCTCTTGACTCTGGCTGTTGGGATACAAGGCTTAGTCAAAGTTTGATTGCAGACCTACTGTTTTCTCTTGTTGGAGATGATCTTTCTGTGAGTGTACATGGCCAATCATGAACTTTGTTGATGGACTGAAGGAGTTCAGTGGAAGCTGGCTAAGACCAAGAGCATAAGTCCTTTTTTTTCCTTTAAGAAAGAGAGAATTTTATTCATTAGATGTTTCTTATAAAAATATTATCCAGGAAAACAAAATGTTGCCTTTCTCCTCAAGAAGCAAGGAAAGATGGGTGCATGGAGTGATCATCCAGATCTCCTAAACTAGCTTGGTAAAGATAGAAACAGACTTCCTACAGGGAAACAGGGCAGCAAATGCAGGTGACAGAAGATGAAAGGAACAGAATGGGGAGATACAGCTGAATTAGGGTAAGAGAAAGTGATATTTAGAGAAAGCTGGATTTTGAGAATTTGGGAAAAAGAAAAAGATGACTAAACAAACTATTTGGGAAGGGGTCTCTGTTTTGGATGGCATAAAACTAGGATGACCATATATCTAGGTATGCTTGATTAATCTTGGTTTCTGCTTGTTGATCTAGCACAATTTTTAAAAAGAAATTTGTCTTTGTCAAAAGCATCCCAATTTGGACCATAGTTTATATATTCAATTTATTATATAAAACCCCTCCTCCACTGGGACTTACAATAAAATCCACAGTAAGAATCTTCATTTTTTAAGGTATATAGAGTTAGATTTATGGTTCCTTTGAATACCACTCTATGTAAGACTGGATTACTTGGAGCCCTGACTTATATGTGGGTCATAAAATCATGGTGATATTTTAAAATTTCAATTTGTAAATATTTGATTTTTATAGAAATAGCTTATGATCTTCCTGAAATCAAGTTAAGGTAAAACATATATAGAAATAAATAAATGCATTCTTATACTAAACTGAAAGTTGGGTATATAGGGATAACTTTTACTTGCTTTTATTGTAGTCTGTGATATGTTAGGATTAAAGCTTACTCAAAAGAATTTAAGCAAAATAGGAAATTATATTGATTTCATTTATTTTCCCATAGCCTATCAAGGGCAGAGTGTGTAACTAGGCCTTACAATGAAGAAGAAGGAACAGCTAACTACCAATTCATCAGGGACCAAAAAACTATAGTGACTCTCTGTCCCTGCATTTGCTTCGGTCTCTCTCTATCTTTCCTTTTTCTCTTTCTTTTTGGGGACTCGGTCTCTCACCCTACAGCAGTTGTCCATTCCCTGCTGGCTTTTCTCTCTTCCATTTATGACTCACACTCACTGTTCTAAGAAGGTGTTCTCAGTCTGAGTAACAGTATACTTCAGATTCAGCTTCTGGATATACTTGATCCACTATCTCTCTTTCCATATTGTCAGTTTGTGGAAAAGCTCCTCTGATCAGCCTATATTCAGCACATTTCAGTGGTATATGTGGGCCACTGTCCTTAAAAAAGAGCATGAATACAATTGTTAGTATGCCTATTCATTTTTAAAAGTACTAATTTAACATTTACTATAAGCATAGTGTTTGCTAATCAGAGCGTGTGTGTGTGTGCACATGTGCGTTAATCATATGATGTGTGTATGGTATACTTCTGTGAATGTGTACTGAACATGAAGGTTTTAGGGTGAGGGAACTTAACAAGATGAATAAGCTGTATCTATAGTTTACTGGAAAGAGAGAAATAGAAACATAGCTAACGTATTGAATGCTTTCCATGAGTCCTTGGGTTTATCTAAACACTTTATATACATTATATCTCTTAATCTCACAAAGCCATATGGACCTTATATTACTATCCATTTTTATATGTTACTTGCCTAAACTCATGTCAAAACACAAACATAAATTCAAGTAAACTTGTCTCCAAAACCTGTGAATAGTCTGCAATATAAAATTGGTTATGTGTTTAATGATCTGTTAAAGAGGGAAAGTATTATGAAAACATAGAGGAAGGCAAAAATAATATAGAAAAAACAATAAAACTAATGAATGCTTATTGACCTAATGCCATGTCAGGTCTGTCCTAAGGCATGTATATGTTGTAACTCATTTAATCCTCATATCTATTCAATGAGGTAAATACTATTATTATGTGTTTTAAAGATGAGAAAATTGAGACATAGAAATATAACTTGTTCAAGGTCATAAAACTAACAAATGATAGACCAGGATATGAATTCAGGCAGACTGTCTATAGCGGATGTACTTATTTTATTTTTAAAAATATTCTTTTAATATCTTTTCACTTATAAATAATTTTAGACTTCTAAAAAATGTAAAAATAGTACAAAGTTCCCACATTCCTTTCATTTGGCTTATTCTAATGTTAACATCTTGCATAACCATAATGCACTTTATTCCTTCCCTGGTTATTGATCTTGACAGTTCTGAAGATTACAGGTCGACTGTTTTTGCAAAATGTCCTGCAACTTGGGCTTACATATGTTTCTTCGTGATGACACATGCTATGCTCCCAGCACTGCACCGTCAGGTGGCCCGTGGTTTTGATTTGCCTCATTACTGATGAAGTTCACTTTGATTCTTTGATCTTAGTATCTTCCAGACTTCTCCACTGCATAGTCCTCTTTTCCTTTTGCAATTAATGAGTATTCTCCCCACCCCCCTCTCTTTGTGTTTGTGTGGTTAGGGTGAAGTGAAGGTTATCCTGAAACTATGTAAACAACTAAGCTTTTTTGTTTAATAATTTGTAATCTGTTGCCATCATGACTTCTTTTAATGTTCAAATTATCCCAGATTCGGTCAACAAAAGCTCTTTCAATCTAGCTTCTGTATTCTTTTCATACATCTCTTTCATTCTTTGAGCCTTTTTAAAAAAAAAAATTACATCTGCATTTATATATCATTTATCTATCTGTCATCTTTCAGCTCTGTATGTATCTGTCTATAGTGAAAAATATAAGTTTATACCAATTCCCTCTGATTCCATCTTAACACTATGAAATTCATTCTATTTTCAATATTTCTACATCCCTTCTCTATCAATGAGAAGCTTAGCTCCCATTTTTCTAGCATAGTTAGTTGCTCTGTGTCACTACCTCTCCAATACTGTTGCCACACCATGACAGGCTTCAGGGCCTCTTACTTTCATGGGCCCTTATGAGTGTTGCAAATATCTGGGGTCTCCTGCATGTTCCTGATGGGAAGGAAAACCAAGTCAGGACAATTTTGCATGTAAGCAGTTTTGGTGAATTGCTCTAAGAAATTTCAGAAGAAAATGACCTAAACCTCCAAGTCTCCTATTTTATGTTGACATCTTTTTCTCATTCTAAACAAACATTTCTTTTCATCATATTGCTCTTTAATAAAAATTTTATATTCTTTAACTTAAATACTATCCTCTAAACTGAATAATGTTTAGAAACCCTAAATTCTAGATTAACCAGTTTTGCTGTATATTTTATATGCGTTGTCTGACCTAATGCTCATTGTTAACCTAACTAGAGGTTGAAGAGCTACTTCTTTACACAGTTTTTAAATGCTTGTTGAAATGTGAGTGGCAAAATGTCTATTTTTTTTTCTACTGCGACTGACTGGTGTGGTCTAGTGGCAGAAAGTACCTACAAAGTGCGGAGATTATCATAGACACTGGAGCAGAAACTGACAAACAGCAGCTCACAAACCAAATCTGGTCTACAACCTATTTTTTTTTTACCCTGCCTGTTTTTTGTACAGCTTGCAAGTTAAGCTAGGAATGGCTTTTATAATATGTAATTGTTAAAAAAAATTTAAAAGAATAACATTTGGTAACAAAAATTACAAGGAATTTATATTTCAATGTTCATAAATAAAGTTTTATCAGAACATAGATATGCTCATTTATTTATATACTGTTTCATGTAATATTGCAGAGTTTGGTAGTTGCAACAGACCTCATAGGCCACACAGAGCCTAAAACATACTTATTATGTGGCCCTTTCCAAAAAAAGTTTGCTGACCTCTGAGCTAGAGTTCCCCACATACTTGCATTTGAGCCTTGGCTTCCCAATTTCCGAGTTGTATAATTGTGAGCATTTTATCTAAGTCTCTAAGTTTTATTTTCCTCAGATATTAAGGGAGGATAACAAGGATATCCACTTCAATGGATTACTAGAAGAATTTAGCATAAGAAGCCCTCTGTAAATGTTAGTATTACAAATATTTGGATGCTGAAAAACTAACATTTCTTTATTTGTACAAGACAAATGATGGCTCAGCTCTGACATATCAGGATTGGAAAGGGAAATTTCCCTCAACCATTTTGGGAGTGTCTCTTCCACTTCTTTTGGGATCATACAAGAATCCCAAGAGCATCCCTAAAGCGGTTTCTTGGAGAAGATCCCTGTGTCTCCTTGATCAAACCTTCATGGACTGTCCAATACAGGGAACTTTCATCCTGAATTCTTCACCACAGCTCTTATACCTGCGATCCCAGGTATCACAGCCCTATTATCTACCAAGATTTGGTCAAGCCTGGGACACTGTGCAAGTGACATCCTTTATTATACTATTCTTCCCAGGCTCCTCTATTTAACTTCTTCCTCTGCTCAGCCAGTCCCGACCTCTCTGACCCATGGGGCCTCCTTCTCTGAGAGTTCTAGTACACTAGCAATCCCATGTTCAGATGCCTCCTTAGTCCATACGGGTGAAAAAGCTGAGTGTGAGACAATCTGTGGAGGTGGGGGCTGTGGCAAACTTGCCCCTTCTAATAATAGTCACAGCTGCTCAGCTCCCAGAGATGACTACTCTTGAGGTCCAGTATCTCCAAATGTTTTATTTGTTCAAGGGAAGCTATAAATCTGGACAGTGCCATAAAAATTCCTATTAAAAATAATACATTGTTAGACCCTGTCCAGTTGGCTCAGTGGTAGAGCGTCGGCCTGGAGTGCAGGAGTCCCGGGTTCGATTCCCGGCCAGGGCACACAGGAGAGGCGCCCATCTGCTTCTCCACCCCTCCACCTCTCCTTCCTCTCTGTCTCTCTCTTCCCCTCCGGCAGCCAAGGCTCCATTGCAGCAAAGTTAGCCCGGGCACTGAGGATGGCTCCATGGCCTCTGTCTTGGGCGCTAAAATGGCTCTGGTTGCAACAGAGCGACGCCCCAGATGGGCAGAGCATCGCCCCTGGTGGGCATGCCGAGTGGATCCCGGTCGGGCGCATGCGGGAATCTGTCTGACTGCCTTCCGTTCCAACTTAAGAAAAATACAAAAAAAAAAAAAAAAGACATTGTTGAAAATAGTCTGGAAGCTGAGTCCTGCCCAAAGGTAGCCTAGTTTACTATCCATTATGTATAAACAGTGTATACCTTGCAAATAGCGCTTTATAAAATATACGTTATTACTATTGTTGCTCTTATCTCTCCACTGTATTTTGAAATATGTTAAATGGAGAGAAATCTCAAGGGACACCAGGACCGTGTGTGTGTGTGTGTGTGTGTGTGTGTGTGTGTGTGTGTGTGTATGTGTGTGTGTGTGTGTTGTGTGTGTGTGTGTGTGTGTGTAGACGGAGCAAACACAGTGGCAGAGCTCGGATTCCAGCCGCGAGGAGGCTGCAGGTTGACAGCGTTACTGCCACCTGCCGCCGGGTTCACCAAACTGTCAGGACTCACAGCCGCACCCACAGTGCAAGGCGGCTCGCCTGGCGGCCTCTCCAGTGCTGCAAATCAGTCTTCCCGCCACACACACACACACACACACACACACACACACACACACACACAGTCCATCACTGCCTGTCCCCTTGGGGTCAAACATCGCTGCCTTTTTTATTCTTCCTGACCCTGCGACAGGGGTGACCGGTCCAGCTGCCAGGGGAGGAGGGCTTGCGTGGCTGCACTGACCACGCCGACTGAGGGCACCCAGCCGGAACCTCTGGGAGAGACGTGGCTGCGCGGGCTGAGCAGGACTGCTCAGTTTTGCCCTCTCCCTTCCCTAATCAGAGGCAGCATGACTCTTTGTTTCTGAACTAGCCCAAGACGGATATCACCCCTCCCTCTCTTATCAGAAATCGCTTGCTTATTCGCTGCGTCCCACGGTGCAGCCTGGCACGCGGGCAGAATCCTTACGCGGGCTGTCAGCCGCTGTGATGGGTGACACGGAATTAGCAACCTTGCAGCCCCCTGCCAAGAACTCCAGGGTGTGCATCACAGTGATTCTCGCCCGTTGATGCGCGTCTTTGCCCCCTCCTGGCGGCTGCGAGCAGCGCAGCCGCGCCAACACCAACCCCAGCTTCCCTTCTCGGTGTTTTTCAAGGGAGCATTTTTACAGCTCCATTCAATTGTTGGCAATAAAAAGATGTGCTTTCCAGGTTAATTACTAATACATGAGAAAGTGTGTGTGTATGAGAGAGAGTGCGCGAGCATGTTTGTGACAGGATAATGAAGTGGAGAGAAAGGAATAGGAAAATGAGAGAAATTAAGAAGCAAAAGCGGCAAAGTGACAGTGATGAGGGGCTCCAGTGACAGCAAAGGATGCAGAAAGGAAGCAGGGAGCAACAGTTTGATGGGAAATAGGAGGGGCTTAAGCATGGGGGGGAGAATTTGACATCAGTAGGAGGTGCAGTTTCATTTGGTAAAGTGAACTTTGTGAACATGTTAATATAGCTCTCTCCTATTTTGTTTGGCAGACGCTAGAAATGAGTTTCCGTCTTTCTGTCGTGTTTTAGTATGTTCATGTCTCCCACATCACTAGGTCATTAGAGGCAGGAACAGTGATGCCATTCACTGTGACTGACTAAGCCCAGGTGCCAGTGGGCTTCTTAGCTCCCGCCGCCTTGCCCAGCCTCCATCCCCACATCTGCTTTTGCAATCTGGTCCAGGTGTGAAACGGGCGCTCTTTCCCCACTGACCTCTACCGGTGAGCTTGTCCTTTGGGAAATAAACCAATAGCTGCTCAGAATTCAAATATATGTGACAAACACTTCCTCAAAGACTTCTGCCACTGACTCATCAACAAACAAAGCCCCGCAGCAAAAACAAACAAACAAACAAACAAACAAAAAAACAACAACAAAAAACTGCCTCAAAAATTGGTTCTTTTGAGTCACATCTGCAAATTTTGATCTAATCCCTTTCTGCTCAGTCCCCACACCTGTGTGTCTACCAGAGCTTCCGGTCACTGCCCTCAGTTGTCCTGGTCCGCGCATCCCTTTCTCTGGTAAAACCAAAGGAGGAGGGTGATTTTGCAAGGTCTATGCCAGCTACGACTGGGTACAAACGGTGAAATGGTTGAAGGACATTTTTCATTTTTCAGTTTGGGTTATTACTTTGCCATCATTACTCAGTCTTGTTCCAGATTTGGGGGAGGGGTCACATTGAGAAAGCCTGGGCAGGATGGTACTAACTTTTGGCAGAAGATACATCAGTGCATATGGGCGTGGGCAGTAATGTCTAAGCTCATTTGCCACAGTTTCATAAAAATGTTTTGGCTTATTTTGCCACGTGGGGAGTGTTGCTCTCTGAAGAATTGAATGGAGGGGATGGGCTTATCACGGGTAATTCGGAGGGAGGGCCCTGGGCAGTGGCCATCCTTGGGGTGTGACATTTATTCTGGAACATGCCGGGTATATTCCAGGGATGCGGTTTGGAGATAAATATATCGAGTCCTCAAAATACAAAAGCTTTCTGTTACATGGTTATTGTCAAATGCAAAAAGTTATGTTATTATTATCTCAATAAGTTATTATGAAATTCAAAAATGACAATATATGTGGACATGCTTTGCAAAGTCGGAAGTTGGTCCGACTTTGGTAGGACAGCGCTGCGGGGAAGAGCATGTTTGTCACGGGGTCCTCAGAACCGGTCAATGCTATATCTTTAAATCATTAATTAATTGTTTAATTATACCTCTAACATTCAGACATTTACATTTTATTTCCTTAGTTTTCCTTTTATTCCTTTTACGTGTCTTTCCGTTCGATACGTTCAATGAATTTTCTTGTGATCTTCCATCAGGGTCTCAGCCAAGGAACCAGGCTTTAACAGGGTTTCACCGAAGCAGTGGCGAAGTTAGGCTACGCAGTGGTCATGGGGCGCTGCTCAGCTCCACGATCAGCTGTGTGCTTTAATTTTTTTTTTTTTTTTTTGCATTTTTCTGAAGCTGGAAACAGGGAGAGACAGTCAGACAGACTCCCGCATGCGCCCGACCGGGATCCACCCGGCACGCCCACCAGGGGCAACGCTCTGCCCACCATGGGGCGACGCTCTGCCCACCAGGGGGCGATGCTCTGCCCATCCTGGGCGTCGCTATGTTGCGACCAGAGCCACTCTAGCGCCTGAGGCAGAGGCCACAGAGCCATCCCCAGCGTCCGGGCCATCTTTGCTCCAATGGAGCCTTGGCTGCGGGAGGGGAAGAGAGACAGAGAGGAAGGCGCGGCGGAGGGGTGGAGAAGCAAATGGGCGCTTCTCCTGTGTGCCCTGGCAGGGAATCGAACTCGGGTCCTCCGCACGCTAGGCCGACGCTCTACCACTGAGCCAACCGGCCAGGGCTAGCTGTGTGCTTTAGAGGAGCTCATCACGAAGAATTCAGATGAATCAGGGAATCTGACCATTTATGGAGTGGCGGTAGGAATCACTGTAACTGTATTTTCTTCTGATAGAAATTGATTAAAATGCAGTGCAATGCATATATATTTGTATATGTGTCTGTGTGTGAAATCTCATAGTACATACATTTACTCCCTCTCTCACACATGCACACATGTAATTTTTTACACAAACACACACTTCCCTCTATTAATGTCTTTTACCACTACACATAAGATTTACTACTTTATGAGATTCAGTGGTTTGCCTTCAGATTTGGAGTGAGAAGAAAATTGCATATCACCCTGGGGTTGAAAGCAAGAACATTTAGCAAAACATCTCATGGTCCAATGACTTTGCTCATTGTATTAGGTTGCTCATTGTATTCCGTTGCTCATAGTATTAGGAGACTGCTGTAACAAAATACCACAGACTGGGTGACTTAATCAACAGAAATTTATTTTCTCAAAGTTTTGGAGCCTAGAAGTTAAATTTCAACATGCCCGGAAGGTTGGTTTCTCCTGAGGCCTCTCTCCCTGCCTTGTCGATGGCTGCCTTCTTGTTCTGTCCTCACATGGCCTCTTCTCTGTTTACATGCATCTCTGGTGTCTCCTCTTCTTATAAGGACACCAGTCACATTGGAGTAAAGTCCCTACCTCATGACCTTATTTAACCTTAATTACTTCTTTAAAGTCTTGAAACAAAGTTACATTCTATGGTGTACTGGAGAATTCAACCTTCACATATGAATTTTTGGGGTACACAATTTAACCCATAATTCTCTCAAAGCATACTCATGTGGGCTACTGAAACTGGCAACTGTGAGTCTTCTACCGGCCTCCACAAAGAGAGTGGACTGTAGTAGAAACCACACTAATATTGGACCCAGAAGGCCTCGAGGCCCGGTGTTGGGGTCCCACTAACCAGCAGGCTGTGTGGTCCTGAGCCGAGCAATTTTCTGAGGCTCAGTTCCCATATCTATGAAACACAGACTACTATCACTAATTATTACTGCATTTATTATTACTCTTTAGTACCATAGGGTAACTATGCAAAGCAGTCCTATGAAATGATGTGTTGCTTCAATATGTAGTATTTCCACAGTGATTCTTCTAACGTGTAAGTAAGAGACAATGTAGTCGTTAAGAAGAGTGCCTGTGGAGTCCCAGGGGTCTGAAGTTGGACTCAACTATTTTTTTGTTTTATGTCATTCTTTAACTTTGAAAGACTCAGATTTTTCCTATGGAAAATGGAACTAATAACATAAACAACATCATAAATGTCATATGAAGATTTTAAAAAAATAATACATATTCCATATAAGGGCTAAAAAACAGTTTATCATCATCACCAATAATTTATTTCTGTAAAATCTTTCCTTTACACTTTTCTACACTTTTTGTAACTTCCAAATGAAGTTCAACCTTATACCTGATATGAGTTCCCTGAATGATTGTTGTAATACTCTTCTGCTGCCTATGATAGCAATTTATTCTTTATTAATTTCTCTCTCCTCTTTCTCCTTTATCTAGACCAGCTTTCAAGAGCTCTTATAGAGCTTTTATAGAGCTCTGCACATTTGTGAAGATAGAAAAGGTATTTGTATTTTCCCTTCAAACCTGTCACCTCCTCTCCTGTGACATCACACACAGGAGTGTCATAGGCACTTTCTTTTAGGTCTTTGAAATTTCCCAAGTACAGCCATTCCCCCACTTGCAATAGTTCAACTTACAATTTTGTGAAAGCAATATGCATTCCGTAGAAATCATACTTTAAATTTGGATCCTTTCCCAAGCTAGAAATATGCAGGACAATACTGTCTTGTAAAACTGCACAGTAGCAGGGAGCCCCAGCTCCCAGTCAGCCCTGCGATCACGAGGATAAACAGCTGAGATTACAGTGTACTGTGTTGCCAGAATTTTTTGGATATTGTGTTTTGTGTTCTTGTAAGCCATCATGTCTATAAAATGCCCGCCTGTGTCCTGACTCCACAGGGAGGAGACAGTGGAAAGTTCACATCTGGGACTCTCAGACATTGCCCTATGTGTCTCTCTCTTTGACTGGTTCTGATTTCCATCCTTTTGCTATAATAAAACTGTAACAATATGTGTAACACCTTCCTGAGTTCTGCAAGTAATTCTAGAAAGTATTTAATTGGAGAGAATAGTTTTGCCAGCTGAGGGTGACTTGAGGACCCCGACCCTGCGGCTGGTGTCTGATGTGAGGGCTGTCTGGTTTGAGTACTGGTTCTTTAACCTTGAGTTGAGCAAAGTCATTGAGGAAAAGCATTTCAGAATTTTATATAAAATTTACATTTGGAAAGACTGTGTTCTTAATACTGTCCCTTTGAATCAGAAGAAACCAAGGGTTTTGCTTCTGAGACTGTTTTTGATTATTGAGGCTGATCATGAAGGCTCACTTTCCCATCCTCTACCCCAGCCACCCCCTGGGATTTGGAATCAGTTCTCTTGTTTATTCTTCTGAACCAATCTGGCTCTGGAGAGTCAGTCAAACTTCAGACCCTCCCCGTCACTTTTGACGTATAGTTTGTCAACCTCACCTCTTTGGATTTTGGATTGCTTATGTCTCATCTTCTCTCGCCACTTCCTGTCTGTTCTGTACAATACAAAGATTCTAGGAAGATTCTGAGAACATTTTTTGAAAGTAATAAATCTCAGCAAGAATAAAAAACAAAATTTTTTTTATAAGTAGAAAAAATAGGTGGCTTTAGAATGTAACTTAGTTCCTTTTAGTTCTATCAGGTAGGATCCTCTAAAAATGAACCCTTAAAGATAACCCCTAATGGAGACTTAAAGATAAAGTATTCCCCTTAATGTTTTTTGAGCATGTCTTAAGGTCTCTCTCTAGTCTAACAATCAAAAAAATAATGCTTTGTCTGCAGCTTTTTAATGGTAATTGGTACTTATTTTTTTTATAATCCTTTAAGGGAGAAAAGCTTTCAGATAATCTTTTTGCTTAAACAAAAACAATGATTGTAAATAGCACATTTTTTTCTGTGAGAGAAAAGAGACACTGATAGAGAGCTTTTCAGTCATTCTTCAGGATTTGCCCACTTTTTGCTCACATGATTTTTATTATTATTGGCTTCATTCCCTATCCTATGCATGAAAATGTCCAAGAAATGGTGCAGTCTACCACAAGATCACTGACTAAGGTCAATGAAGACACATCTCCTTTTCACGTTTATTTCATTTTGTTTTAAGATCACAGAAGAGCAGAGCATTCATACATGTAAAGGAACAGAAGAGAGAAACAGAATTTAAATACATTGAAAGAAAAAAGGAAAACAGCGCTTTTTTTTTTTGTAATTTAAAAAATTTTTACACACACTGCGATTTTTCACAGAGCTAGTATCCAGGAGAAAAAGAATCCACCCAATAAGCAAGAATTAAAAATCTCAAACAATCAAAAAATACCAAAAAATGGCCATGTGTTTATATCAAGGAAAGTTCTGTTTATGTCTACAGGGCTGGAAAAAAAAAGAAAGAATATATTTATATATATATTTATATGTATATAACACTGTTAATAAGGAGAAGTCTAACCAAGAGCAGGATTTACACACCATTCAGTACAGCAGTGAGAAGGAAGGGTGAAGCACTGGGGGGCGGTGGGAGGGAGTTGGAGGTTTTCTCCCATGCTTCTCTCCCCCTGCAATTTCTTCCGTTTAACCTTTCCCCACTCCCAGTAAATACTTAGGTTGCGGAACATGGCCATAACTCACCAGAATGAGCCACATACCTTCTCTGGTGAGGAGCAAGTGGGCTCAAAAAGGCTCCAGGTAGCTTGGAATTACTGCCATGTGCCATGAAGCTAGCAGTTCCAAGTGTTTTCCGTTTACAAGAAGCAGATTCTACCTCTGTGCCTGGCTTTCCACAGAGAGGGATTGTGCAGAGAAGAATGCAGCTGTAGGAGTAGATAGATCCAGGATCACCACTCCAAAAGAGGCACCTCTGAAATATCCGTGGAAATGAGGAGTTGTCCTGTGGGCAGGTCAGTCTCCCACTGAAGGAGAACTTTGTGAATACACTGAGTTCATAGTGTTTCTTTATCTACGTAAGGTGATAGTGATGCTGGGAAGTTATGTATAGAATCCCTGCTCTTCAGTGTACAGGAGACCTGGAGTCTCTCTGTTCTCTTAGGCAATGCGTGGAAAGCGACCACTGGCCAAATGCTAAATTACGCTACTAGGATAGTGCGGGGCTCTATGTTGATGAGTTGAGGAAAATGCGTTTATGCCCATGCAATGCAGACCATGGTACATAAAAGTAATTCCTCATTAACCAACCAAGAAACCATCCTTTCTGCTGATCCTCTTCTCAGAGGGTTTTGGGCTTTACCACAACTCTTTCTATATTTCAGCTCTGTAACCTCCAAAAATGTGTTTATTTTGTCCTATTTTCAACTTGTCTTTTTTAGATGGAATCAACTTGTTCTTTTTGAAAGTCTCTTCATTCATTTACTTGACTTCCTAGCCCATAAGTCAACTTTAGGGAAACATATGCCATGAGAAATACCTTCTGAAACAAAATATATTCTCTTGCCTATTTCTCACAGAACTGCCTTTTGAACCTGCCTGGGACCAGATACTTACTGTCATCAGCACAAAGTGTTTTCAAGGAAATACATCTACTAAAGTGAGGCACTAGGCCCAGGATGAGAGAAAACGGATGTTTCCTTTCATAAGTACAACCTTCTTATTTGTTACATCCAGTATTTTCCTCGGATGAAAGATCATTAGAAATAAGGAAATGACTCTACCTATTTCAGTGCCATCAGTTTAGTCTGAATGTGCCCCTTATCAACATTGCTAGAAAGTTTTGATCAGAAGAGGATTATAGAACTTGTCCTCGGATCCTATATTCCAGGCTTTTGAAATGGAGATGATGGAATGATGGCTCTGAGGAGTGAAGATAGTCCAGAGACCGAACGACAGATGACAAGCAGCCTCTCGGAATGATTAGCTGGGCACAGCACTATAAGAGCATTAAATATTCAGAATCAGTTTAGAGTTGACAGAGGTTTTTGAGATGTCACAACAGTTCCTCACTTTCAGGATGAGAAAATCAAGAATCAGGAAAGTTAAATAACTTGCTTAAAGTCACATAGCTTATTTGTGGCCAGATCAGGGCTAGAACCCAATTCTCCTGACTCCCAATCTAGTCCACTTTCCACCTAACTTTCAAGTTGTCATTTATCTTGGGTAGAGAAGTTTATTTAAAGCATATTGTTAATTTTACCTAAATGTCTTTCTATAACAGCCCTTTCAGAAAATTCATGTGCTCCTCGGTCATCTCTTTGATGACTCTTTATGTATCAGTTGTTTAGATTTTAGAAAATGTATATATTCTGTTAGACACATCAGATATTTCAAAAAAGACTTCAAGGGAATGTGGCTGAGAGAAATACCCCCAATTAAAATAACTTCATCCTCATTTGCAATATTCAGGACAGATATGTAAAAATACAGGTCTACTAGATTAAGTAAAAGTAATTATTTCCTAGGGTGACTTAGCAAAGTATTTCTCAAAGATAACATATTTCTTATATTCCACAATTTTTTATGATGAAGATGACAAGGAAGTTTTCTTAATGGCTTTGATGGATGGACAATAAAAGCAGAATAATATTTGATTTGTCAAGGTGTAAGTGATTTCCTTTGGAGCTATTTCTATAAGATGTCTTGTATGTTAAGTAAGAAGTAACAAGAAGACATTTGGGAGTTAATTCACCAGACACATGATCCTTGAAACTCCTTCCTCTCTCATTGGGTGAAACAACTGTGGGAACATTTGGGAGAAACTCCACGTAAGTCCTGAATGAACAAAGAATGGACTTCTTTGACTTGAGCAGGATATGAACTTTTAACAGTTTCTGTGAGTCTGATACCTTTTGTGGGGAAACTTCGAGTTTGGCTCCTTAGTCATACTTCTTCCCATCTGACCTGTGAAATGTTTTGATTTTTATTTATTTTTATCTATTTTTTTTTCTTTTAGATTTATAGGTTTAGCTGAACTTGGGTCCTGCCTAAAAACTGAAGTTTACATAGTTTATATTATGTATGTACATAAACTAGTGATTTACCTTGATTTACACATGATTGGTGCCTAATTTATTAATCAGCACACAGTATGTAAATATGCTGAAAGGAAATCAAGATTTTAAAATAAAATTTCCGTAATATCTATAAACATTGGCACTGATGTAATAGTCAATCTAAATCTAATGTTAACGCCAGCTTCTTGGCCTGGAGTAAAGTACATAGCTGGGTGAAGAATTCAGTCTTGAATTTCCATTGGCCACATTGACAACATAGCTACATGCAAGTGAGAATAGTTTACTTCTCTTCCACTAGCACGCACATAAAGGTAAACTCCATTTTGCATTTAGGAATATGTTTACAAACATGCCAACCATGGTGGAAATTTTACATCACTGGGGCAAATTCAGTGTTTGGAAAAAAAAATTTAAATACTTAAGGAGGAAGGATACTTTCTAAACTTATTTGCATTTCTTAATGAGGGGTCTTATCTCACTATTTTGCATATATTTAACATTTGTTTCAAAACAATAATAGTTTTTATAAGTCAGATTACATTTATATTTTATAGATCAGACTGCATTACACTTACGTGTCTATACAAATGATAGTTATTGAGAACAAAGCCTAAATCTAAGTTAAAAGTTAAGAAGATGAAGAAAAAATAAGGCAATGGTTAATCCCATGGCACATGATCTATGAGTAAATTCCTTTTAAACAAATAATAACAAAATGGAAAATATAGGGCTCCATGTATTGCAAAATGAGCATAGCTCTTTTTTAAACCAAGTTCAATACTTTTTTCTTTTATGTTTAAACCATTATTATAGATCTGTCCTCTAATCCATATAATATTGTAAATATAGCATCTTTAAAGATTAAAAATAATACATAACACATATATTATTTTTTCACAAATAATTCAAGGTCTTCAAAAAATAACCAAACAAACAAACAAAATAAATTCTGGGAGACAGGCCAATAGTCAAACCACAGCTAACCTAAGGATGGAAACTGTGACTCTGGAGTAGTTAAGAAGCTAACAAGTTGGAAAGTGATAACTCAGATACAATTTCATGCTGAGGGGTTTAGTTTTTGAGTGCAAAGGAGGTAAGTCCATTTTTGGAGGAGAAACAGACTTGTTTCTGTCCTCCAAGAACATGAAAATCACGAGTACTTTTACAAGGTCTCTATGAATAGCCCCAGTTATCTGAATATGTAGTTTAAAAATGCCCATAACAAGGGAGAATTCTGTCTGACTTGGAAGAGAAGGCAAAAGTCGATCACAAAATTCGTTCCAACAGATAACTCAGTGATTTTCCCATAAGCCTCAGTTCTTTTAAGGAAGAGGGATATTGTAGCTCAAAACAAGTAAGACAAAAAATTTTTTGATGAACAATTTGTTCAGAAGGTATAATTCTGCAGTTGTGAAACCTTGGATTAGTTATCATTCTTCAGGAAGTACCTTGGTTCAGGATTATTTCTTTTTTAACTTGAAAATGGGACTAAGAACTTTGTTTTGTGAATAGTGACATTTTATTTTGCATACAGAGAACATTAAACCTATTAACCATTCAGATACATTGATGCACTTCACTCGTCTCAGTGTATTGTTTCTAACCAGTATGTTATTTTCCGTTCAGGGTTTAAGCTTTGATTCCCAATGGAAAAGAGCCATGAGGGGAATCTATAGCAAAGTGATGAACTGATGAACTAAATTCCAAGGAGTCCCGTGTTCAAACTTAATGTCTTGATGACAATCCTCTGGCTTTTACCTTTTTTCCTGATCTTTATCCAAACTGTGTTTCTCCAGTTTTTACAGTGCTTAGAGACATTCTCAAACCTATGAGCTTTCTGGGATCAATATTTGCTTTGAAACAGGAGCCAAGACAATTTTTTAAAATTCCAAGATCCTGTCAGAGATATGTGCAAACACCACAATATTCAATATATGTTTAATTATGTTTAATATATGGTCTATTATATTAAAACTCAGGGAACAAATGGTGCTGACATGGCAAAGACATTTTCGATGGAGAATCTTCTATAAAACAAACCTTGTCCTTATGGTAGGTTGGGGACAATAAAAAAATCTGGGTGTATGATGAAAATCTTTGACACGCCACTGGGTCTGTTCCTGAAACTGATACTAAACTGAATTAACTTGTTACTTTTCTCTTCTTATGCATCTTTAGATTAGCATGTATTCCTCTGAAGCTTCCACTTATGGAGGTGGCTGGCTCTTCACATATATGGGGGACTCTATCACCAATGATGATAAGCTTTTAATTCTGTACTAAGAAGACCAAACTGTTAGAGAAATCTCTGATTGTCAGTAATTTGATGCTGTATAGAATATGAGCAACGTTCCCTATATTTTAGTAGTTACCTGTCCCATAGCAGGATCTGCCATAAACACTCTTACCAATCCCCAAGCCCAATTTGTTCTTCTGTTTATGTCTAAACTGAAAAATCATCAAAAGAAGCTGGTGATAAACTTCTAAAACAAACAACAGAATTTCTTAGAAGAGAATAAATATGCTGCTCATCATAGGCTCATTGCAGACCTTCAATAAAATCTTTTAAAGAAAATCTCCTTCCTTCCTTCCTTCTTTCCTTCCTTCCTTCCTTCCTTCCTTCCTTCCTTCCTTCCTTCCTTCCTTCCTTCCTTCCTTTCCTCCCTCCCTCCCTCTCTTCTGTCCTCCTTTTTTCCTTTCTTCTTTTTTGAATTTGCAATTATGAATTTTTCTGTTTTATATCACATGACAGCTATTTTTCAGGTTTCAAAACTTGGTGAGGTTTCATAATTGGCTCTGTTAAATTACTTTCAATTATAAGCTCAATAATAATCCTCTGTCCTTTCATAAACTGAGTCATTTCCAATGTCTCATGTAGGGTAGGTTTCCTGACAAAGATCTATGCACATACAGCCACCTCTCTCTGCGAGGCCTTTTCTAAGAAAACCCTTCTGGGATTGCGATGACGCCAAGCTTTGTGGTAAGCATACAACTTCTGTGCAGGTATTACAAGTTTCCCAGCTGTTTTGGTTAAGATGCTAACTTGCATTTCAGTGTTAATGCCAAGATGATGCTTGGAAATATAGACTTAAACAGCATATCCCCCACTGTATCTTTTTCAGAAGACTAGAGAAACTAAAAGTAAGCAGGGAAGTTGGAATACAGCCCCATTCCTAGTGGTCTGGCTGGATAAAGATAAGACTACTATGAACAATGGTGCTGCCAATACCATGCATAGAACAGAAGGGAGATAATGTTGACAATCAAATAAAGTCTTAGCCTAGAACACCAAGACAAAAATCTGCAAAGGAGCACAGGAGTGGATTCCTTTTCGTTATGGTCAATCCTTTGTATAAGAGCTCTGTCAGTATCTTTACAATGTAAGAATCTGAGCGCCTGTCCACTTTTCCTGCTTAGTTCACTCTCACTGTATTTTCTCTGAAATAGGAAATAATCTCTGCTCAGGGGACTCCATGGGGCAAATGCAGTGTTATTTAAAGATTAGGGAGGGGGGCAAACCAGGGCTGCTTAGGGTCTTCATGTGGTTCCTCATCCTTTCATTTGGAGTTAACACTTGGAGACCTTCCTGCATCTGGAATTTACTCAGTACATGCTGCTTACCCCTGCAGCAGAGCAGGACCCAGCCTGCAACAAACCAGCAAATCGGAGAATCCTTCAGACTCATGGAACAAGAGTGAAATCAGAAAACTTCTCTCCTAGGTCACCTCGTCACTGATTCTCTCTACTGTTCGCTCACCTTCGTCAATAGTAGGCACTTTCATGTACAGTGATATTCTGAGTGACTCTCGACTTGTTTCTGATGATTGGACTAGGAGAAATATGAGGTTCTGTCCTTAAAAGGGGCACAGCTTGGTTTGAATACACACTGATGCCATGTGACAGCCATGGATGGGGAAGGGTGTCTGTT
The DNA here is from genome assembly GCF_036850995.1 of Saccopteryx leptura. Lineage (NCBI taxonomy): Eukaryota > Metazoa > Chordata > Mammalia > Chiroptera > Emballonuridae > Saccopteryx > Saccopteryx leptura. The sequence goes on from NC_089510.1 coordinate 44,873,159, forward strand.
TCTTGCCTCATTCCCCACCATGGCCCCCAGCAATGTGTCATAGCCGCGTCTCACAATTACAATGCGGGACAGTATCTACAGCACAAAGTCTATGTACACATGGACCATTCCCTTGGCATGCTTTAGAGACACACACACGCTCACACACATGTACACCCACGTGAGAGCGAGAGACATGAGCACGCACGCACAGTGGAGAAAATTAAAATGGCACTTCCTAGCATTTGCGGCTTGACTAGCGCTCGCGGGTGGTGGGAGTGAAGTGCTGGTGGTGGGGGGTGCAGAGAAAAAGGGACTATCGGGGTGAATGTGGGAAGATAAAACACACTGGATGGGGGAGGAGATGATCTTAAAAGGTGGGGATCGTGGAGGCAGAAAGCCAGATCAAGGCTCAACACAGGACTCCAGCTTGGATTCCACTGATAGTCTGAAGTGGTCATGAATCAGCTCGAATTTAAAATAGAATCAAGATGATGGAAATAGAGACACCAAAGGCAAGACCTTATTTTCTTTTTCCTCATGGATGAAAAAAGATAAAGGAAGGATCAAGTGTGTGTGTGGAGGGTGTTAATATCCATCTGGTACTTTGTCGCTTGTCTTATTTTTATAACATCTGGATGTCCTTAGCATGATGTCGTCTTCACACAGCATACATTTGCTTAGATTTACACATATCCTGGTAGAATTTTTTCCCACCCTGAATTATACTCAAATGTGTATTGATGGACTCTGAAATTGTTTTAAATGTATTTTCTTCTTCATTTTCTTATTTCCCCCTTTATTTATTAACACACCAAGTTGTGAAATAAACAGTCTCCTCCCATCTCTCTCTCTCTCTCTTTCTCTCTGTATCCTGTGTGACACAATTTTGTGTGTGTTTTTTTTTTTAAATTATTCTAAAATTTTTATTCTATTAACATTTGCTGAGAAGGCAGAGCAGAGATGCCGCCAGCAGCCACAGTGGTACGGCCAGACTGATGGATCCGTTGATTCCTCTCACCGACCCAGGTCCTGCAGTGCAAATGAGAGAGAAAAGACAGCGGTTACATTCGGCCACTCTCTGTCACAGCTGCCCGCCGGCCTGATCAGGTCAAGACCAGGCCAGGCACCAGCACCACAAAGTCGGGGCGCTTATGGGCAGCCCAACAAGGCTTCACAATCTTTTCTTAATCCTTGAGCTGTAAGTATCATTGGGTGAAACACTTCTCAGATGCTCTCATCAGAGAAGGCCCTGAACCGGCTATCGCTGATGCGTCTGACGGCGCGCAGGCGCCTCCTCTCCCGGCCTCCTCCTGCGGACTGCACCCGCTCCGCAGCCACCCAAGGCGATGCCCGCGCTCATTAAGATTCCGAGCATTGGCGAGGGTCCTTCAGCACGCCAGACACGGGCTCCTCCAGCCGATTCAGCACAGCATTTCCATCAATAAAACATGGAACCAATCTGTGACTCTCTTGTTTCTCAGAGGGGAAGCAGTAATTATTTATCGGTTGTAGGGAGGGGACCTGTTTCATAGTAATATTTATGACTTGGTGACACTAGCTGCAAGGTGGAAAAGTAAGTCAACTCATTATAAAATTTTAAGCGGCAACAGGGGTTCATCTGGTCCAAATTCTTTACTTGACACTTTAAAAAATCAAAAGCAAAGGCAACAACAATAACAGCAGGACACCACAAACAAACAGACCTAGAGATGTTAAGGGACAGGTCTGAACCAGAAGCAGAAGTGAGACACGTCCTTGCCCAGAATTCAGTCTGGGGTGGCAGTCTGTGTGCTGCCTGCTGACACCCTCGTTTACCCCAGGTGAACCCTTGATTTGGGGGGTGTGGCTAGAGATACAAGAGGGAGATTGGATCAGAGAGGAAAGTGGAGAATTGATCATGTGTTGACAGAAAGAGAATTGGGGCAGAAAGTGTAGGTCTGAAGAGCTCATCGCCTCTGCTTTGCTTGTCCACTCTCTCCTTTTGTATAGTTCTGTTCACACATATCCATTAGGATTTAAGGCTTATGCTTAGATTATGACATTCAAAAGAGAGGTCAGCGTGACTGTATTTATGGATCACTTTGAAGTTTTGAGGTCACATATGCAGATTAATATGTGTATGTGTGCATGTGTCTTTAAATTTATGATAGTTTGCAAGTCCAATGAAAGCATCCTCTGGCATGTGAATGTTGCCAAAATCGCCAACGAACATACCAAATCAGAGGTAACAAAGTGTTGAGTTCAACACTTTGCCTGACCTGTGGTGGTACAGTGGATAAAGCATGGATCTGGAATTCTGTGGTCACCAGTTCAAAACCCCAGGCTTGCCTGGTCAAGGCACATGCAAGAAGCAATTACAATGAGTTGATACTTTCTATTCCTCCCCCCTTTCTCTCCTCTAAAATCAATAAATAAAATCTTAAAAAAAAAAGTGTTCTACTATTGTATGTGTTTTGTAAATGATAATAGCAACAGCAACCAAACAAAACCAGTAAGCAATTATGTAGCTCTAACTACAAGGTAATGTTATAAACACTTTACAAGTATAAGCCCGCACCACGCTGGGAGGCAGGCAGTGTCATGAGCCCTATTTTGCAGCAAGATGACAAAGGCAGAGAGAGGTTGGATCCATTGCACAAGTTCACACAGCTGGGAAGCTGGGGTTTCACCCAAGCAGCTGGCTCAAGTCTTTGCCTGTCACTGCTACACAGTGAAGTTACCCAGTGAAAGGGTGTGAATGAGTCTCTCATCAAACATTTGGCAAATGAAATTTATGTTTAAAAACAATAGCCAGCACAAACAAAACAATATGAAGGCATCTATTATCTTTAAAAAAAAAAATGATTTCAATAGAATATTTGGCCCAGAATGCCTTCTTGAAAATATGAAAAATACTACTTACTATAAAAAATAGGAATATATTCAAACTTCAAACAGATTGGTTAGAATGTAAAATTAGCTGTATTATATGTAAAGATATGGAAATACAGATTAAAATTGTCCATATTCAGTCAATCAATATTTTAATTTTCTAAATGGCTGTAGGGTCATATTAACAAAAAGGCACTTCACTCCCCTCAGGTTCACACCTTTCAAGGGGAATTAAGGTTCAAGAAGATCATATATCCTGCATAAAGCACCTGCTGAGTAATTATGGACCAGGCACTAGAACCCAGGTGTTCTGAGGCTGAGCTCAGTGCCCTCCCTCACCCACCCCATCCCTGCCCCCCTACCACACCTGTTTTGGCCTTTTGGTATCTTAAGTCTCTTCCTGGCAGCTCACCATTGCCTGGTGGCAATGTGTCTCCCCATCATTTTCATTCCTCTCTATGCTTTCGGTGGCATGAGCTCTGTGGCAACTTGTTTGAATTAGTGTGTCAGTGAAGCTTCTAAACAGAGAAAGACTGCACGCAAATTGAGGCCACACATGGTTGAACAAAAATGATTTTTGTTTTTCTCTAGGGATAGTGTGAAACAGTTTTCAGGAAGAGTCTAATTCTGCTTATTCCTTAATCTTATTTTTAGTGATGGGACAGGCCAGATTATTTTTCAGACATCTTGGAGTTGAGTGGTATCTGGGGAAGAAGTCTGAAAAGCCTAGTTTTACTATGTTATTTGAAGGGTAGTAAATATTTGAGAAAGTAAAAATTCCATCATTGAAATAGGGACATAAATGAGCCTAGATAAACATATTCAATATAACATTTTGCTAATGAATGTATACACACATATATATGTAGATACAAAGAGAAGAATATATGTTGTATGCATATTCATATATACAAATACAATATACACAGACATCACTGGTCTTCTCATACACGCATTTGAAAATTAACTATTACTTTAACATGATTTTCTATGTTTTATATATATAGGGAATCCCAGTATATGACTGTGTTAATGATCTTTAATTTTGTCCTTAACAAAACTATTACATATTCAAAGTGAATTTTGTGGATTTGTTAAAGATATCTTCATCTCATTCAATTATTATTTATTAAGTGCTCTCATATAGCTACTTGATGTACTTGTTTGACTTGCTCTTTTCACAATTGGTTTTGAGGGTAAATAAATAAGCTCAAAAATGCAAAGGTAAATAAGTGACAGTTAGGGAGTCATCATAAGTGTGTGTGTAATTATAATATGTATATAAGATTATGTAGGAGAGTACTTTAGTTAATGGCCATTTCAGGGAAAAATATTCAGTGAAATCATTAATTATCTTTTAGCTCATATTTATAAAATTTCTGCTTATTTGTGGAAATGCAAATGATAAATCTTATTTCCCACACCAGATGGTCAGGCTTAGCGAATGATTTTATATACAGACAGATACAATAAAAGCAAAAGTCTGCAAACATAATTTAGCTTTAAGAATAGATAGATGAATAGAACCACAATTTAAAAATTGCTAAAACTTTTTTATGTAACTGACAAATATCATCTCTTGGCCTTTAGCCACATTCTGTGTGTGTGTGTGTGTGTGTGTGTGTGTGCGTGCGCGCGTGTGCGCACACTTACATATGTGGTATCCAGTAAACATTTAACAAATGGTAGCAGAATTATTATATTATTAATTATAAATGTTTGGATTACGGAAAGGCACAAAATACTCCTGAATCAAAAGGTTGGTTTGAGAACTGGGTCAAGGCTTTTAATGTCTGATTCAAAGGGGCAAAATTCCGCTACAACAATATTGGAAACCTTGAATTATTGTACCAGGTCAAGGTTCTCAACCCCAGGACAGGATGATAAGTGGGACAGTATCAAGGTGAATGCTAGGTTGCACTTTGCCATGAAAATGCTTAAAACTGGAATTTGTGACTAAGGGCAACATTGATAAATCAGCTTAAAATTGAGGAATATGAGTATTTTGGGCAAAGTCTACACATGACAGACCTGATGCAGGATGCTGAGTCAATTGATTTTTCTTTCAGTGCAATCTCAAAGGAGAGGAGATTTTTAAACACCTGCTTTAGAGAGAATGCTCTTAGAGGCACTTTTTTGATTCAGATCTGGCCAACACAAACATTTCTGTTGCTTTTCTTAGGTATTTAGGGTTCATTTCCTGGATTGGGGACTAGATTTATTCAAAATAATCATTAGTCATACGCTCCATGATTGCTGGGCAAGCCCTTCATCCATGAATCAATTGAGGCCAATCATAATTTTATTTTTTGTACATATTCAGCTATACAAGAAGAGAAGAAAGGCCGGGCAGGTTTAAGTTTGAATTATCCTTAGAATTACTAAGAGCTGACTGGGGGAGTGAAAATAATACAAAAACATAAAAAAATATGCAGAATAATTACTAAGATAAAGGAAAAATAATCTTCTAAATCTCTCTAAGATATTATCCAGTTGTGCACACTAAGGCACCTCCAGTTCTGGGGAAGCCATGTTTAAGGGAAGCCTGAAAACAATGGCTTTGGTGCCACCTGCTGTCCATGTTCAGCCAGTACAGCTTCCTTTTGGTGAAAGATTTGGAGATTCAAGTCTATACTGTCGTCTTGGCTGGAACAGATTAGAAGAGGAGTTATACTGATATTATCTTTGAGCACTGTGTGCTAGCATTATATTTGGGCTCCTCCTACATAATTCTTTATGAGTTACCTCCCTTCTCTATAAAATGAGTCTTGGGTAAGGCTGAAATAGTCTCACAGTAAAATTGAAAATAGCACATCATTTCTACCAAAACTTCATCAAATATTTTGATATGAAAAATTCTGAACTTTAGGCTGATACTTAGAATTCACTTTGATGACACTAGGAATTTATGTCAATGGTCTCTGAAATTTAAAAAAAGGGATAATATCCAAAACCAAAACGCACGCTATGCCTTATTTCTTTATCCACACTGAAACCCTGAGGTAGCCTATGTTCTACTTAACATTCACTGTAATTGATAATCACAGCAGTGGGGAAGGAATGGCTTAGAGGGCAGGAGCTTATGTCTTTGTGCCGCAAATGTCATTGGTTCTATGTATACACTTCTGGTGGCCTCTTCCTTGCCGTCTTCTGTGAAGACTAGCCAGCGCTGGCCATAAGCAAAGTGCTGGCCCTCTCCAGACAGTAAACAACAAAGTGTCCATACCTCTGTAGTTCCTGGTCCCTGGTGGGGCCTAAGCCCCATAAGAATAGGTTTTGATTATTGATAATGATCTTAGTTGTCTCATCTCCTTTGAGGTTCAGAGAAGAAGCCATCTCCCTATGAGACAATGACCTATTCCAGCGAGTGGCCATGAGGACTTAGGAGGGTATTGCCTGGACACAGAGGTTCCTCTGTGACTCTGGTCTGGAGATTTCTTGTGGCTCTTGTCTGGAGACTTATAGAGAGGGCACTTCAGAATTGGTAATTATTTGTATTGCAGGGTCCTCTTATTGAAGCTTTACTCTGATTGCACTGTTTTTGTATGGGAAAGTATGTGAATGACGTGCCACATGGCTGGTGGAAGTACAAGTGCAGCAGGAGGGCAGCAAAAGGAAGTTCCTGGGAGGTCCCAGCAGCCCACGCGTGCTGTGGTCAGGTGACGTTAGATGAAAACCTGGGAGAATGCTGAGGCAGGAGGGAGTATTAGATCCTCAAGTGTTTCATTTTAGGAGACCCTGCTCTTTTTCATTTAGAAACATATCTACTTGAATAGCCAAAAAGGAACGGCAAAGCAGGCTCTATGTCTCTTCTGAGGGTCCTGCAACTGGGTAGTGAACATTTCCAAAAGTACAGCTTTGCAAGAGTTAACCATGGACACTTAAGATAAGAAAAGTGGGAGGGAAATAATTTGCTCAGTTTCAGAGATTTAAAAATGAACAAGTATTTAACACAATAGAAAAGAAATGGGTTGGACCAGGGGCTTTTTGTGAAGGAGAAAGTTTGCAATTTGAGAAAAAAAATAGTGGCAGATATGTTATGAAAATTATTATCACAAATTGTTGAGATAAAATACACTCCACTGTATAAGATTCCCAACACACTGTTGTGAAATTCTAATTTTAACACGTAGAAGGTAATCAGAAATAAGAACCATACCTTTTTGCTTGAAGTGCACGGTGGTGCCAATTTCTAAAAAAGAAACATTTAGCAAAACAAAAACAGATAAAAAACTTCCATCAATTGAGAATAAGCACAAAAGTAGTTGGGACTCTGCTGAAAGGAGAATGAGAGAAAAGGCGGAAGACATTCTAGTAGAAGCACATATTTTAGATTGAGGAAAGGCGCATGGAAAGAGATTGGTTGGTTGAAACAAATGACCAGTTGGAGGTGGCAAAATCAATTTGTAACTACAAGCACTTGATGTTATATGTTATATGTATAGACAAGTGCAAAAACTCCGAGTATGGCATGTAGGTGAACTCTTGACTGCAATTTAGTGAAATAATAGCATGTGGTCTGGCTCCCGACACCAACCTACCATTTTGCCTCTGGTGTGTTCCACTCTTTCTTTTCTTCTAACATGCTCAGTGCATTTCAGCTTTTGTACCTGCTGTTACATCTGCTTGGAATTCTCTTCCCCCAGTTCTCTGCATGGCTCACTAAGTCACTGCATTCAGATTTCTGCTGACATCTGAGTGTAGTAGTTGGTTTTAGTTACTAACTCAGGAAGGACTTCTCCCATCATCTTCTCAAAAATGATACCTTCTGCTTTACTTTCTGTTCCTTCACTCTGATTTGCTAATATTAATAGTACTTATCACTACTTGCCATCATGTTATACATTTACTTAGTTGCTTGTCTAGAGTTTATTTCTTCCATAACATGCTTCAGAAAGCAGACCAATGTGTGTCCTGTCCGCTATTGTCTCTCTAGAGCCTAGATTAGAGCCTGGCATACAGTAGGTATACGATATATATTTGTTGAGTAGATAAATAAATCTTAGATTTGGAAAAGCTCTAATAGGTCAAATACTTGCATTCCCTTTTAAGTGTCCTTATCAACTAAACCACAATACTTTGAGATCTTTAGAACTAAATATGGGAAATTTCTGTAGTATACCACTTTGAATCTGAGAAACAACTGAATGTTTGGTCAAATATAGGAGCCCAAACCATGGCTGTGAGGTACAATTTTCTTCTTGAAGGTCAGGACATAGCCTTGCATCCCTGAATAATATGCTTTCACTGAAAAAGTAAATTTGCTGAAGCCAAAGAGAGCCTTTTGAATTGGACATCTACTCACCTCACTGTACTGCTGGAAACTTGTTCATGCTTTCTTGTGGCTTCCAGGACAAACACCAAAATTTTTAGCATGGTATTCATGGCTCTGACCCAACACCTCTCCAGCCTTCTTAATGTTTATCATCTCTGCATTCCAGACCTCAAGTCTTGCTTTATTCTCCGTGGTACCATGCACTTTTCATCATCGAACCAATGGCTCAATAATATCTCTCCTAGAAATTCACTCATCCTTCAGAATTCAGTTATCACTTCCACAGGGAAGTTAGTCTTGGTAAAATGAGATCCCTTTATCGCAAGCTCTGCTCTACTGCATAATACTCTTCTTATTTAAATTTCATCTATATTTGAAGTTTTGATTAGTGCTTGTCCCCATGCCTGGAGTGTGAGTGCCATGCAAGCGTGGGCTGTATCTGTGACTGATCCACGTGGGAGCCCAGCCAACGCGTGGAAGTGCTCTGAATGCTCAATGGGCTACCGCGGAAGGTCTAGACCCACTGAAATATGAGGAAAATAATATGTGCCAAGCATCCCCCTAACAGAGGATCTGAGACTCTGTTAAAACAACAAAGAATCTGAGTAGCTAAATTCTTTATTCTCTGACTTAGCCCACAGGGGTCAGATCTGCAGAATCAGGTCTCCAGACTTTCTGAGGTTCAGTGCAATCTATCAGTCCCATCCCTTGCAGATGGGACTTTGTCACCTCCAAAGAATGTGACAAGAAGAAGCACTTAGACAGCATGCTGTTTTCTGGAATTCTTAAGGTGGCAGTAAGAAAGGCACAGTTATCCTGTGTCTGAGGTCTCGAAAATGTTTGGCTGCAAATTCAGCATTAGCAAAACTAAAGTCAGCCAGGCTATTCATAAGAGAGCAATCTGACTACACATGAGGATGGTTTCGCTAAACTAGTCAGATGCGTGGACTTCTGTTTGTATCATGACTTCTGGTGCAGCTCCAGGTGCATTTCTGAAGATGCTCAGTCATCGCAGCCAACCTCCTGTCCTTGAAAAAGCTAGTCCATCACTTGAAGAAGCAATGGAAGTCTTCGGTATGAAAGTCCATACAGAAGGGTGGAGAGAGAATTCTGTTCCTCTTTTCACAGAAACTGGCAACTGATGTCACACACTCACTGTAGATGTGAAGTCAGTTTCTATCCAGACACTGGTCTCTACCTACTGACCACACTGATCATCTGCACACTGATGTTTCAATTGTATGTTATACACACCGCCACTTGTTTCTTTCATAACACCTCCTCTGACAACACTTTAGTTTTTGAAATCAACATATTGCCTTCAAAATTGTTGAAAAACTACTATAGAAAATATGCCCATCACAATATGATGAAACTGAGGCCCAGAGAGACTAATCAGTTACCAATGGTCACACAGCCTGAGGCAGAGCTGAGATTTTATATAATTCAAGGTTCCCAGTTGTCCAGCCGGAACCGTGTCCATCATTCCCCAATACCCCTCTGGTATTTTCATAAAATCAAGGCTATATAACTATAGTCTGTGTAACTCTAGGGTTATAACTGGGACGTTGAAATGACTTAGTATTGACTAGGGAGAGTTTGGCTCTGCTCTTGTGCAAAATGCAATTTACTGTCTTTCTTTGGTCAAACTTTTGGTGTATTGTTCTTTAGAATTTTTAAGGACCTCTCAAGGTCATAGAGTGGTGTTCTTCACCCAAAGGAATCCAGATTCCTGATGAGAACATCTTTATGCAAAAAACACTTGATTTCCCCTGATTGATCCCTGGTCCACAAGCCTCATAGGAACAATTGCAAGGAATTGTTCAGGAACCTGGGAAGATAGGAGGACCAATGGTTTTGCTTAAACTAGAAAAATAATCACTTAACCTCTGTTTGCCTCAGTTTTATCATTTGTAAAATAAGTTAAATTAATATGCTTATAAATTTGTGTTCTCAAGTAGATAAATTGATTATCATACTAAGAATGCTGCCAGACTCATAGTAAGTGCTTAATAAATAGCTTGTCAGGTTTGTGGGGAAATGGCTTCTACAGGGGACTATCAGGGAAAGTTTGGAGGAAAAAAGAAAAACATATTTTAATAAGTAAGCCATGGCAGTATAGGTCTAAAAAATAAAAAAAAATTTTTTTAAATCTACTGCAATGATTCAGATGTAAAAAACATAGTACCATAAAGTGATGGGGAAGCAGACTGATTAGGCAGCATTTTAGTCAGAAGTAAACTACTAATGTGCCTGGGTTAACCAGTCACTGGCACAGGCTTGGGTAAGAGTCTATGCTCTAAAGAGATCTCTTAATTGATTGCTAATCAATCTGAAGAGGTTCATTAAAGAAAGACTTAAAGTATTACCAAAATAGCCTGGCCTGTGGTGCCACAGTGGATCCACATCGACCTGGAATGCTGAGGTCGCCGGTTCGAAACCTTGGACCTGCCCAGTCAAAGCACATATGAGAGAGGCAACTACAAGTTGATGCTTTCCGCTCGCTCCTCCCTCCCTTGCTCCTTCTTTCTCTCTCTCCTCTTTCTAAAATCAATAGATAAAAATCTTTTTAAAGTATTGCCAAGGCCCTGGCTGGTTGGTTCAGTGAATAGAGTGTTGGCCCACTGTGCAGATGTCCAGGGTTTGATCCCTGGTCAGGGCACACATGAGAAATGACCATCTGCTTCTCTTTCCCTCCCTCTCCCCTTGTCTCTCTCTTCCCCTCTCACAGCCAGTGGCTTGATTGCTTTGAGCATTGGCCCCAGGTGCTGAGGATAGCTCAGTTGATTCAAGCATTGGCCCCAGATAGGGGTTGCCAGGTGGATCTGGTCAGGGCTCATGTGGGAGTTTGTTTCTCTACCTCCCCTCCTTTCACATAAAAAAATAAAAATATTGTCAAAATATTACACTATATGAAAAAATTTCACAAAAATTATACAGTCTGACTGGTAGTAGCATAGTGGATAAAGTTTCAACCTGGGATGCTGAGGTCCTGGGTTCAAGCCCTGAAGTCTCCGGCTTGAAGCCCAAGGTCACTGATTTGAGGCCAAGGCCGCTGGCTTGAGCAGAAGGTCGCTGGCTCTGCTTGAGGCCCTGGTCAAGGCACATATGAGAAACAATCAATGAACTAAAGTGACACAACTATGAGTTGATGCTTCTCATCTCTATCACTTCCTGTCTCTCTCTTTCTCTCTCTCTGTCTTGCTCTGTCTCTTTCTCTCACTAAATATATATATTTGTTTGAAATATCTTTATAAAAGCCAACTAGCTTACCATTTCAATTTTAGGAAGTTTTACCTATTGCAATAAATGAACTGGTTTGTAAAATACTAATGATCTTAAGACTTGGAATTCCATTTACTTTTAGGAAAAGACGGAAGTGTTCATTTGGTACTATGTCATCATCTCTTGAAATAGAACATTATTGTCTTGAGGAGCAAAATCCTGATCTTTTTGTGCTTGGTTCCTTGAAAACCTGGTTGTGTGCTGCCATCTTGTGGTAAAATTAAGACATGGTCCTATGTACTGTCTAAAGAAAACACCTTTGTCCACCAGGTGGCACCAGTTGGAAAAATAAAAGCATCATGACTTTTTTCAGTCAGAGTAGGACTGAAATGTTACACTCAAAAAAAGGAGTCCTTCCTATTCTTTTTTTTTCTTTTTTTTTTTGTATTTTTCTGAAGCTGGAAACAGGGAGGCAGTCAGACAGACTCCCGCATGCGCCCGACTGGGATCCACCCTGCATGCCCACCAGGGGGGATGCTCTGCCCATCCGAGGTGTTGCTCTGTTGCTACCAGAGCCACTCTAGCGCCTGAGGCAGAGGCCACAGAGCCATCCCCAGAGCCCAGGTCATCTTTTTGCTCCAATGGAGCCTCGGCTGCGGGAGGGGAAGAGAGAGACAGAGAGGAAGGAGAGGGGGAGGGGTGGAGAAGCAGATGGGCGCCTCTCCTATGTGCCCTGGCCGGGAATCAAACCCAGGACCTCCGTATGCCAGGCTGACGCTCTACCACTGAGCCAACCGGCCAGGGCCAGTCCTTCCTATTCTTATACACAATATATAAATTATTGTTCTTTTTCTAGTGCAAAGTTGATCTCAAGTGTTTGAGAAAAATGGCCTAGCATTAATATAGGCATTCCCTGGGTGTACTCATTTGAAAATACCTAAACCATATGATATTCATGCCCTTCAGAAAAACTTCTCTGCACACATCTGTTTTGCTTTAGCAAACACACTTAATAAGTGTGGCAGTGCAGGTCCAAAGAATAAAACAAAAAGATAAATCTATTGCAGCTATGCAATAGATAAAACTTTGGGGAAGCCTAGTACAGAGAATGTTCTAGAATTCTCTGGAAGCATTATTATCGTATGCCTTATATTGCCTCCTGGTGAGGGCATACAAGGAGGTAATGCGAAAAGAATTAATACTAGAAAAGGAAAGTGCTTTGACAAATTTATTTATGTTAATCTGTCCTTGACTTTTGGTTTTCTGATTTATTAAACCCAGCCATGTTAGACAAACCTACAGCATAAAAAAGGGTTGATTCATCCCTCTCTTTGGCACATATAAGGTATTGCTGTTCACTACTGTAGCCTCAGCTTAGTATCATATTTCTCTAGCACATGGTAAGTGTCTAAGATATGTTTTGAATAAGTGTCTGGGTGCATAAATGAATAAGTGAGTGAGTGAGTGAAGTGAATGAATCAAGGCCTCAAGAGCTGTCCTCGCAAGATTCTAGGCAGGGGAACATTCTGTTTTACTTTTAGAAACACCATGCCTTAATCCCAAAGCAAAACTGTTTGTTGTTAGAAATTCAGCCACTGGAGGAGCTATGGGAGGCCAGGAGGCCCTTTCATTAGTCCACAAGTCCTAGAATATAGAAGTTTTTCTGGAGATCTGAGCTTTCTTTAAGAATATCTTCATGACTATTGAAACTTGAAGTCTTAGAAAATAAAAAGTCAAGCTTCTTTTTTGTTCAGAGGCCAGAAGATTTACTTTTCTCGCCTTTCATCTCCTATTATGTGACATGATTAGTTTTCTCTCTCAATTAAAGTGAGTATTGTGAAGGTGAGAGATGTTTAATTAGAAACTCTGATGAACTCAGTTTGGTAACTCCCTTATTACTAGAGAAAATATTCATTCTTATCTTTTTTTTTTTTTTTTTTGTATTTTTCTGAAGCTGGAAACGGGGAGGCAGTCAGACAGACTCCCGCATGCGCCTGACCGGGATCCACCCGCATGCCCACCAGGGGGCGATGCTCTGCCCATCCGGGGCGTCGCTCTGTCACGACCAGAGCCACTCTAGCGCCTGGGGCAGAGGCCACAGAGCCATCCCCAGCGCCCGGGCCATCCTTTGCTCCAACGGAGCCTCAGCTGCGGGAGGGGAAGAAAGAGACAGAGAGGAAGGAGAGGGGGAGAGGTGGAGAAACAGGTGGGCGCTTCTCCTGTGTGCCTTGGCCGGGAATCGAACCGGGACTTCCGCATGCCAGGCCGACGCTCTACCACTGAGCCAACTGGCCAGGGCAACATAAGTGGCTCATTTTTAAACCTCCCACAGCCATTTAAACAAGGGAACATTCTCTCTTCTGTGTTATGGCACGATTCTTTCTAGAAGGCCAGTCTTCTAATGTGCCACAGGTTTTGAAAATGACATATTAGAGAACGAAAATAATTAATGGAACTTGCTTCTTTTCTGGGCCAGAATGAAGACCCAGGGGAGAGGGAGAGGCCACATTCATTAGGGATTTTATACTCCTGGTGTCTGGAGAAAGTGAGGTAGGGACGGAGTTAAAGTCATGAAGAAATTTAACAAAAGAAAAAAAGACGAAGACTCCATGTGTCGCTTCTTTCTTCCTCTCTGATGCTGAGGACCTGCAGCATGACCCTTGTAAGATTTCTCCAAGGGACTGTATGGCTTTTGTGCCCTGACTTTTCTTTTTTTGTCAAAGTTTTAAAAAATAAAACCTTTATTATTATAGCGGCTTAAAATGGGGACATTTTTTTATTCATTCAGTTTTCAAAGCCACATTTTGAAAGTTATTAATTGCTTTCTCAAAAGTTTCTCCACTGTACTCAGAGGCTTTAGGAACTAGTGGTTTCTACTTACAAGTATTATTATAAATTTTTCTTTTGACATAGAAAATGATATGTCTGTGATTTCTGTTTGGATTGCTGAAGTTTTTTATTTTCTGCCATGTACTGTATTCCTGTTGTATAAACGTCAATGCTTAATGTGTTCTGAGTAATGTTCTTTGAGAATCACAGTAGTTAATTCTGAATCTAGTTCAGGAACAAAAAGCTAAAATAGAGAAATAAGTCTAAACCTCAATGTTCAGGTTATTCCTGCTTAATTAGTTAGTTCATAGATGGACCATTCTTGTAACTACCAAGAGAATTTATCATATTTGTTTGGAAACTGAAGAAGTCTTACCATGTCACCAATATTTGAGAAAGGAAGTTGATCTCCCTTAGCTAGATTTGGGTCAAAAAGGAATCCTACAGTTTACTTTCAAATACTTATAAGGGCATCTTCTCTTACAGTTGACTTCAGATGTTTGATGCTATTTCAAGGTATGTTAGGGACATGATTATCAGTTACCTTGGACATACAGTGATAATACCTTGTGTAATGAATTAATAAATACAAATCAAAACTAACACTGACATAATTTCTCCATATATAATGTGAATTAAATATTTGAGACTCATTCCTTTTTCTCATTATTAGTGGACTGTCTACAAACCAAATGTCCTATCCTGAATCAAATCAGAATTAAAAGAAAAACAAAACCTTTCTTAAGTAAAAGGTCATTTCACTAAAAAAAAAAAAGACCAATTAATAAGAGGAAAAATATTATTACACCAATTTAGAGAGAGAATGTATGAGCTCTCACATCTGAAAAGGAGATTCTTACTGGAATTCCTGGAGGTAACACAAGGAAAACCTCTTTGAAGTCAAAGGAATCCTCTTGTAGAATGAGTCAGGTTTGATGTAGGGCCTGGAAGAACTGTGAGTGAGCCTGTCACTGTGAAGAGAGCCCCGGCCCAGAGCAGGAGCCTCTGCTATGACCTTGACAAGGTCACAAAAACATGCCCAGAGAGGGCAGAAAACAAAGAACAATTTAGATGTTTTAACTTAAATATTTTATAGTACACTGACAGCTCAAACTTTCAGACAAAACACTTGTTTCTATCATATCAATGGTGTTATCTCTGAAGAAAGAGCTTGTATATGATCTTTAGAGTTTCATAAATTTTCAAGTTCTTTCATAATGAAAATGAATTAACATTTATTATCAGAATAGAAAATTATCTCTAAAAACAAATCAATGCATTAAAAATACCCTGTCAGTCCACGGGGAAGTTAATAATCAGTTTTTGATTATTTGGCTTCGGATTGACATTATTACAAGAATGAATCCTCCCCCACCCCCCTCAGGTTTTAGCTGGCTGGTATCACATAGTAAAAGCAAGGAGAAGCTAAAATAGATGAGGTCTAATTTTTTTAAGGAACATAGTCCTAACAGTATGAAATTATGGTGCAATAAAAAATGTATTATATGGTTTATGAGGTCCTTCCTACTGTAGGCTTAATGTAATTGCCCTATAGGGTAAGTAGAGGTGAATGATTTGACTTTAACAGCCATGGGCTATGTTCAGTGGTGAAAGGCGTTGTTCCGGAAAACACAGCCTCGCCAAGCACTCCCGACCTAAAAAGAGGGCTTCCTCAAGTCTCTCACAGCAAGTCAGCTTTCTCAAGTCCTGCAGTGTTAGCCTGAGATGTTTAATTTTTAATAATCAAAGAATTAAAATGCTAGAGAATGCTCAAGAGGCTAAGTTTAATAAAAGGGTTTCCCTGGGCCATTCCACCTAAAATTCTGTAAAAGTTTGGAAAAACTCAAGAAGCAAACTCATTTGACTCAACTCTCAGTCAGGTATTAGGGCCAGACAGGAAGCTGCTGTCTTAAAGAAACAAGTGCTTCTGCCCTTGTGCCCTAGAATGTGCCCATTACACCTGTGAGTATTATCCTGGCCTTCTAACCCTTGTTGCAATTAATGACCAGTCATCTAATAACCAAATGAGATTAAAAACCCTCTCCAAGAAGTGACCATATGCTTTTCCACCCTATCTCCACCCTTTCTCTCTTCCCCTCCTGCAGCCATGGCTCAAAGGGTTTTAGCAAAGTTGGCCCCAGAAACTAAGGATGGCTCCATGTCCTCAGCCTCAGGATGTCAGATAGCTTAGCTTGGTTGCCAAGCAATGGAGCAGCAGCCCCAGATGGGCAGAGCATCACCTGATAGGGGGCTTGCCAGGTGGATCCCGGTCCAGCGCATGCAGGAGTCTGCTTCTGCCTCCCCTCCTCTCACTTAATAAAAGAAAAGAAAAGAAACCCCTCCAAGGCCCAAATCTACTTAGTTGTTGGTGAACATATATTATGTTTTCCATGTTTAAAAACATACATTTTAAAGCTTCTCCTGCTTTCATTTATTTGAATTGCTAACAAGGATTAAAAGCATAGGTTTGGACAGGTCTCTATAGATCTCCATCCTTTCTGGCTTTCTTCTTCTCTTTCTATTTCTTAGCCCCAAATTGTTTTTGAAATACATTTTAGATTTACATTCTAAGTGATTCAGGGCTGTCTTTAATCTATGGAGTGTGTATTTTTATTTTGTGTATTTCAAAATCAAATACATTAAAAAGCAAGGTAACTGGCATATGGGATTCGAATGCAGAGATAACAAGTGAATTTATGGGATTTCCTGGGGTTTTAAGGCTCTTGGAAATAAGAAGATAAGGGATTAAAAGGGGTAGTTGCTCTTGGGCCTACACACATGGCACTAATAACCACAGTGCAGAACTTGGTAAAGGCAGGTGTGCTTTGGGCCCCTCCCAGAGATTTTATTACTCAGAGTGGCAGAATGCCTCAGTGACTTATTTACAACTCCAAATATAACATCATAGCCAGGTTGTGGGGCAGCTCCTGGAAAATACTGATGTCTTCTTACAACTTGATCATTCATATAAATAAAATAAAATCCTACCAGTTAGCTTCCCTGTAGAGAGGTTCTGCAAAATAGTAAGCTCTCAGTATCCAGAAAACCAACTCTGAATATCGCCTCCTACCATACAAAATAGTAAGCTCTCAGTATCCAGAAAACCAACTCTGAATATTGCCTCCTACCATACAAAATAGTAAGCTCTCAGTATCCAGAAAACCAACTCTGAATATCACCTCCTACCATACAAAATAGTAAGCTCTCAGTATCCAGAAAACCAACTCTGAATATTGCCTCCTACCATACAGTATGCAGTTTCACCTTACGTCCATATAGTTAAGCCAACAGGTAGTCTTTCTTGTCCTAAAAGTCTAACAAAGGTGGAAGGAAATGCTAATCTCCTTTCCTTTAACTCAACTGGCTTATCAGGTTGTTTTTTTTTTTGGGGGGGGGGGGGTGTTGTTTGGTTGGTTTTTGTTCTAAACCGGCCAGACACAAAGGAGAAGAAATAAGAAAATTTTATGGCAAAAATTGTTGTTGTTTTTTGTTTTAGATTTCTAAAATTAGACTTAATAGTGCTCAGCTCTCTTTGGATTCTAGACCTTTGTATGTACTGGAATATTCTGCCCCTCTTTCCCTTCTCTCCTTTTTACCTTTCAAATTTCGCTGTCCCCTGGAAGCCTTCTCTGACCAGCGCAAGCTAGCTACGGTGCCCTGCTCTGCGCTTCCCAATACCACACCGGTATTGTAAGGTTAGCAAAGCTTGCTGCGATTGCTGAACTCATCGTGCTGCCTGCCCCACCTGTCTGTAAGCTCCATCAACCGAGAGGCTGTGTCTGGCTCTTTTCCCACAGTCTTTCCCAAGACCCAGCTCTGAGAGTGGCACATAGAAAGTGCTAGAATAGTGTTTCTTTTTCTCTCTCTCTTTTTTTTTGAGTGAATTAATGGTGTAATCAAAATATTGTGCATTAACAGATAAACAACGTGGCTAGAAACTAGTTTTTCACTGCCTGTCAAGAATGAGGGCTTTTACTCGGACGCCTAATGATTAGCAGTCATAAGGTAAAGAGAACATGAACTCTAAAAGAAACTCTACAAAGCAAAAGCAAGTGAAAGAGTACATCTACATGCAGAATAAGAAGCCACGCTGCTAGCTGACTGACTCAAAGAGGAAGGGTGGATCCACTCAGGGAAGCCCAACCTCTAGGTTCAGTCCTCCAGTTTCAGCGCTTGCAACACTAGCGGTGTTCCATAGTGAACTTACCTGTGCTCCGGAACTCCAGGGACGAAAATAGAACAAAACTCCCAAGTTACTCTCTAACTTGCTATTCAAACAGAGAAGTACAAGCTACTGCTTGGTTTCTATTATTTAAGCTCTTTCTGCTCTCCGAACATCCCCTGCTTCCAAGTCATACAAAATCCACATGTATAATTGAGAAAGCATTTTAGAATGGCCAAGCAACTAGCCAACATAGCACGTGGCTGCGAGTGCCTGGTGCTGTGTGGGCTGAAGAGGAGAGGACGGCACCCAGGACACACTCAGCCAAGGCACAGTTACCTCCTATGGCTTTTCCTTGTTAAACCACAAGGTGCTTGCTGTTTTTGCCCCACACAATGCCCTCTTCGGTAAAAAAAGTCATATTGAAACTGCAAGGTGTAGAAGGTGAGTGTTAAGTTAGAATCTTTGTTATGAGTATAGGGAAGATAAAGTAGAAAGGACCTATAGTCATAGTTTTCAGCAGGGGTCTCAAACTCAACTCAGCATGTGGGCCGCAGAGCAAGATCACAGCCATTCGGCGGGCCGCACTAGGTCTACAAAAGGCAACTGTTACGCAACACTTTTCTCACTGCAGTTGAAAACAAAAAAAAAATCAGTACAACAAGCACAATCGTACATGCAGTTTACTCAGTGTCACAAAACGACCAGAAACTGTAGTTCGCATCACAACTGCTGTTAACTAAGCTAATATCTAGCTAGGATGCTAGAGAAATGAAAAATACAAGTAGGCCCCTAGGCTTACTTAATTTTATCCAAAATATTTTGAACTTTGTGGATTAGTCTGCGGGCCGCACAAAATTGTTCGGCGGGCCGCGAGTTTGAGACCCCTGGTGTAGAAGGTGAGTGTTAAGTTAGAATCTTTGTTATGAGTATAGGGTAGATAAAATAGAAAGGACCAATAGTTATAGTTTACAGTAAAGATACTCTGTTAGTGGTACTGTCTAGGTGTTAAAACATACACACATGTTATATAGATGTGGCAAGTGTCCTTCTTTCACAATCACCGTGATAAGCAAAACAGTGCAGTAAACTATGACAGCGATGGCTCTCCAGGGTCCAACTAGGAAGCATGATAAATGACTTGTACAGACTCTCCCTGCACCCACTGATTTGTGGTAAATACAAGCTGACAATTTTTAGCAGAGTCTCAGTGAGTGGTTTGCCTTCTCCCATCATACATCTGGGTACATAGGAACACCTCAAAATGGAATTCCAAATTCATTATGTCATGCTGTGTTCTTACTTGGCAGGCTTGCTTCTTCACAGCAGTACACAAGGGGAGATGTAAGGTGGGAACAGTGAAACTGGTTTTTCCCACCATGGAAGGGCTCTTTTAATTTAATACCTATACATGATTTGTGATGATGAAAACTATTGTGAGGACAGTGATTTCATAAGGCAAGTTCTTGCTGAAGTTAATTTGTGTCTTGCCTCTTTAGAAATAGATGTTTCCTCCAGAAGGAGGGAATAATGGCTTTGTGATGCTTGTATGACTGATAACTAGCGTTTAGAAGTGAATGCTAATACTACTAAAGCTTTTTCTTTGGTTTTATTTGAAGGATGTCAAAGAAAAATCATATATGTCATGCAAAGTGAATATGGTGGATTATGCGGAGAAAAAATATTTTAAAAAAAATACAAACCAAGAATAAGAATTTCAAATAAAAAAGAAAGAGGAAGTCAACAGACAAACTAAAATTCAAATTTCTACTTGGCGGGGGCTAAGATAGGATATTTGTTAGGAACTAAGATCGTACTGATAATGGAAACCTTGGAAGACTACGTATTATTATTTTTCTTTTTGACTCTAAGTCGTCCCACTTCCTCTCAGGATTCTTGCCCCACCTAATGTCTCTGATCTTAGAGCTAAGCTCCCACAGAAAGGACCACCTTCTTGGCCACACCCACCAATGCTCCTCACAGTAGACTGTTATCCCCTTGGTAAAAGACATACTGATGTAGACACCAAGGTCAGCTCTGCTGGGGGTGCACTATAACAACTAGAGGAGCCTGCATCAGCTTCTTCTGTCCATTCAAGATTCTGGTCTTCTCACACTTAGGGGCAGCATGCCAACATTTTCTGCTGCAAATCTCATTGAGCTCTTTTTAGGCAGTGTTATTTCTTTTAATTAAAAAGACAAGACTGCCAATTACTTAAACTTAATCCCCAAATGTAATTGTTACTTTGAAAGATTTTTTTTTCCCCTTTAAAGCTCACAGACGAGAAATATTTCTCTCAAATTAAAATGTAGTGTGAGCTTGGATTTAAAAAAAAAAAAAAAAGAAAAGGTTCATCTTCAAATCCCTGCTGGCTGGCTGCAGAAATCTAAATAGCACAGCCACCCATAGCACAGGGAGAGCACCAGGAAAGGCTGACTGGGGGTAGGCAGGTCCAGATTAGAAAATAGGAAGAGGCATTAGAAAAAAGTCCCAATCACTAAACATTCTCCTACTTTTAAATTGATGCCGTAGGATTTTTAGCCATTCAGCCTGAAGCTAATGTAAATTCTGAGAGAAGTAACACTTCCAAGCTATTGTTATACATTGAAACAACAGTGTCAATAAATTTCAGATTCATTCTTGCTACAAATTTTAACAGAGAGCAAACAAGAACTGTTTAGGAAACAGAGCAGAAGGAATGATAGAGGTAAGAAGAGGAAAACACAAAAATGGATTCAAGAAAGACAAGTGCCTATTACAGTTGGGTCTAAACACTGGATTGGCAGGTGAGTTATTGATTCCAAGTGGAGTATTGGCACAACTCTTCCACTTGGTTCCCAACCAATAACGAAAATCAGGAGAAAGTCAGACTGCCACTCCCAGTAAAAGAGTCTAGAGCAGTGGTAGTCAACCTGGTTCCTACTGCCCACTAGTGGGCGTTCCAGCTTTCATAATGGGCGGTAGCGGAACAACCAAAGTATACATGAAAAGAAAGATTTAACTATAGTAAGTTGTTTTATAAAGATTTATTCTGCCAAACTTAGCGAAAATCTGACATAAAGTACTTGGTAAGTAATTATTATTATATGCTTTAACTTGCTGTAACTCTGCTTTATAAATTTTATAAAGTAAAGTTACTTCCCTACTTTATAAATCACCATGACTGTGGAACCGGTGAGTGGTTAGAAAATTTTACTACTAACAGAGATACAAAAGTAGGCGGTAGATATAAAAAGGTCGACTACCCCTGGTCTAGAGTAATAATGTTAAGTCTTAATTATGTGTATTAATCAGGGCCTGTGATTTTTCTGTACATTTGTGTTGACATAACCGCCAACATTCTATCATTAAAAACAAGGCCCTGTTTTTAGCACTCCATCTAGTGCGCAAGGAGTGATGGATGTAAAAACTGAAATCTTTCCTAGAACATGTTTTCTACCTTTGACCAGAAAGAAGGGCAGGTTCTTTCAATTGATGACTTTGAATTAGTCTGACAGTTGGTAATGTGCATGACAGACATTCACTGGCGGCGGGAGTGTTAGGTGCAGATGCCGTGCAACAGGAAAATGTGCACCTTGCAGCTCCTCTTATGTGTGATATTGTGATATTGATGAAAAATAATAATTTTTTTTTTACTTGGCCTTAGGATACTTCTATATTTAAACTTGTTAGCACTGTGGGCATTTCAGATATCCCCAGAACCTATAATACATCCAACTATAATGAAAGTTGAATTTATATTCTGGTTAATATCCAGACAATGTAAAACAAGTCCATCTTTAAATATTGGTAATTCTATAAATCATGAGAAATATGTGTATCTGAATATGTGATTATTTTAAATCCAATATGCTTTCTTTTTAGGAACTCAAAAGCTCTCTTTAATTTATTATTTAAAACACCACTTTGAGCTTGTAAGCATGAAAAACATAATTTTTTTCCCCATTTCACAGTTGGAAAAACTGAATTAAAGAGAACAATGCTAGTAATTATCCATGATTAACAGAGGTGTGTATGTAAATCAGTCTGAATAAGTGTGTGAAATTAGATGTGCTGATGCCAGAGAGCTCTGCTCATGTTTTTTAAAGATGAGCGCTTTCATATAAATCTCTGTGTGAGTTGGGCATACATTCTGTGTGTTGGGTATATTTGGAAATGGACTTAACAAAAGTGTATGGATATTAAGGTAACTGAGTATTGTGTATTATAAGCATTATAATACATAAAGTATTAGATAAATTTTTAAAATTCATTAGACAGATATATATCTAATGAGCAGAAATGCATACATAATATAGATATTTATTTGAAATGTACTATAGTTTTATATAATATATGTGCCCAGGAGCTGTGATGGGTAGACTGGAATTTGGGCATACTATGATGATTAAAAAGTGAGTGAGGAGGTGCATGTTAGTTTCTTAGGGGTGTGGGGATTGAGTTAATACATGCTAGAAGCCTTAGAACTCTATTGCTACATGAGAAGCCCACTATCGATGTTAGCCATTATTATTGTTATTACCCTGATTTAACAAATCGAAAGGGCTGTCATAATAAGCAGCAAAAAAGAGGCATTTTTTCATTGACATCTAGGATAACTTTCTACAAAAAAATAAACAAAGTTGTTGGATTATCCAGGCATATTCAGAGCATGGGATATTTTTAGGCTTTTTCTTTCTGTCCCAGAGAGTCTGATTTTGAGAACCCATTCCTGGGAGCGCCACCAGGGGGAAACATGCCAGGCAGACTTCAGATTTCCGCAAGCCTGGTTTGTTTGTGGATTGGATTTTAACTTTTTTAAAACTTTAATTTTTGGGGGGGGTTGTTTTGTTTTCAGAGTAAGCTTTCGACAGCTGTATTAATCATGCAAACTCAGCCATGTGCAATGTGTTTTATCAATGGAAAAACAGGCACTGAATGGCAAGTAGCTGCGAACAAACCCAGTGCGATGCCTGAATCTGGAAGATAATCTCAGTATTTCCCAAACCCACTCGCCACACGGGGTTAGTGAATGGAAAGGCTGTTCACCTGGGAGAAATAATCAGATGGGAGGCAAACAAGTGAGACATTCCAGGGTTATTAATTTTTTTTTTAAGTTGCAGTGATAGGGAAGGATGGGCTGACTGAGTCCAGAGAGCTCCGACACAAGGGGAATCTTCACTTGAGCGTGAATAAAAATAAGACAATGGTGTTTGTCCTTGGGCTTTTGTCTTCTTTCATGTCACTTTAATTTTTTGAGGCTGGTTTGGTCATTCCGTTTGGATCCTGCAGTCTTCCTCAAGGTGAGGGCATCTCTAGGTGCGCTTTCATAATGATGGACAATACACCAGGAAACTCAAGTGTTCAGATGTTTCAGGAAACAACTTGAGCCTTATAAAGTGAGGCAAGTTCCCTTAGAGGTTTAGAGTAGACTTCTTCCTCATTTCACAATTCAGTGGGCTTTCTGCAGTAATATATTCTGGGATAGTTATGCAAATATATACTATTCAGGACTCATTTCAGAATAAATAAATCTAAATTAAAATTAGCAAGAAAAAATACCTATCAGGAACAGATCAACGATGGAACACTCTTATTTATTGATATATAGCTTTTAAATTAGGAGCAGGAAAGTATGCTGATTTTTCTTTTGTTCTATTTTGTTTTTGGCAGAATAAAAAAGGACATTTGAAACATTTCTGATTGGCCACAGACAATACAAATTATTCTCTGGTATAATTCCAGTATTATCATTATCGCTGCAGAAAATCAAGCAATATGATGAAGGAAACCCAGGGGAAATACGTTTGATTTATTGAGCCTTGTTTTTGTTTAATCACAGCTTGAAGAGGTTTAGGATTACGTTCCTGCTGTGACTCTGCTGTTTACCCCCAGTCAGCTTGATGAGCCATGCAGACTAGGGGAAGGAGTGGAGACCCTCCAGTGAGAGGGACTAACATTGAAGCAGCTGAAAATGTAGATATTTTTGTTACTGGAAAGCGGGAGGAAAAGTTTTCTTCTTTATGATAGAAAGACAGAAAAGGATCTTTAGGATTTTCTCCCTAATTTCCAAACACCTTAAGGAAATTAGTTGGCTCAAACTCCTTCAGGCCATTTCTTCAACCAACTACTTATAGACGTTTTAACACTTAGGCTGAAATGTAGAATTCCACATGGATGATGACAGTATACCATTTTTAATTAAATGAAGGTGTCTACTGCCATAGTTAGGATCACAGTGGGGCTGGCATGTTTTGAATAGATATTTCAGGACTGAAGTGGCTTATAAAAAAGTTAAAGATCCAATAAGTTAGTTCCCCCCCCCCCCACACACACCCACAGGAAACTCCATTTCACATGGGTTGCCATCTTGATTGGAAAGACAAGAAGAAAGAGACTTGATCTCTAGAAATATAAAGACCTTGTAAGGAATAGGGGGCTTAAGAGGGCACCATCTTTCCTTGTCAACTTCTCACACCAGCTATCCCAAGTCTCCATGAACAGCTTTTCAATTTCTACGAGCAGAAGCCCAAAGTATTAGTAAGATAAACTATATTCTCTAAAACTATAGGATCTACAGAAGCTATCTACAGTCTATCTACAATGTAAAAACAAACTAGGGTCATTCTCCAATCAACGATTCTGTTTGTGGGAAAATATTAAGTTCAACAAAATCCCACATTCTCTAATCCTGATCCAGGCCGTTTAGCTGATCTTTGTGAATAGTGTCTGGCTATTCATTCTGTTCAATGTTATGTATATCATAAAGCATGATCCAATTGAATATTTGAGTTTGTAGCTACAAAACTGCTCTCACAAAGGACATCGAGAGCCATAGTGACACAGTGCAAAGTCCATCTTGAATGAAGCATGATCTCTTTAAAATGTTATCTATTGGGACAAATGTGTATGTATGTGTTCATCCCATCAAGATACTTGCAAGGTGGCAACATGATAAAACAGTGTCAATCTCTGCAACACTAGAAGGTGAGTGTCTTAAAATAATGTGGTATGTCAGGAATTCAAAATGGGACACTTTCCATGACCACTAAGTTTGATGTCAAGTCTAAAAAATAGGAACATTTTAACAGTCTTATTTTTAGTGTTTGGTATAAGAAACAAATTTCATGAGTGTTTTAGGGAAGGATTTTATTCAACAGAGTTCTAAAAATAGTTTGAACCCTTCATTTAATTTGAGAATAACTTCTATTAAGCTGTTTAATTGATCCTTAAAACTTTGCAATCCTTATTTCAAATATAATTAAGTTCACATATCTATGAATAGAGATGGAAAACACGGCATTATTGACACTGAAAATCTACACCCGATTCTGGCCTAATTTTTAGTTTGGACAAGTGTTAATGAAACATGATCTGTCTTCAAACTAATAAAAAGCAACTTTCTACCTTTAATTCTGAGCACATTTCTTTTAGAGTGTACATCATAATCTTGTTTAATTGGATTCATTTTTTTCTACATTAGCCCCCACATGGCCTACTTTTCATTTTTTTTCAGGTCTTTGAGTATTATTTGCAAATCACTTTTCTGGAATTTAATTTAAATGGTAGGTTGGTTTCATTTCAGGGTTTTTTTTGTATTGTTTTAATTTTATTTGCCAATTTGCCTTTAAACAGCCTTAAGCTAGAAGGTTGGGGCTGCAACTTGCATCTAAATGTAATGTAGGAGGCAGAATTTAATTTGAGTGTGTAGAAACTTTTATGGAAAGGAATACAAAATGACTATCTTGTTTTTTTCATTTGTGTTTTCTAAAAGAGTTATGTTTAAAAGAAAAAGCCCCTGACTTGGCCAAGATTTAAAGAAAAAACAATGTCCTTGTTATCTGCTTGAGTTCAACCTTAGGCAGTAAACTCCTTTTTACAAGTAATAATTCAGATTCGAATTCTATAAGCCTTCAAATATAAGGGTGGTCAGTTAGAGAATTCATATATTTACAAGTTACAGAATTTAACTGGCTGTGTTCCAAGTATGTGGTTCATAGTTTCTGTAACTGAAGAAAAAATTGCTTTCTGAATTTAGTACCATCTTTCCAGCTACTGACCAACCTGAAGCTTAGTTAGGTGACCAGTCTGTTACATGCCTATCAACTAGGGTGGGCACAACTGATTGACTTTCTTTTGTAGGTTTAAAAAAGTGATTTCAATTGTATGTTACTTTAGTGAATGTCTTTCCCCCTTTGTGTGTTTGGACATTACAGATGATGGAGAATGACCCAGCAACAGAGCTACAGTGATAAAAATCATACTGACCTTGAATGGGGTGGGGAATTGTGGGTAAAACACGCTCTGAAGGGGAAAAAATAGTAAGCATCATGGAGAGTTTGTATTTATATATCTATATATATTAGTCATGTTTAGCTACTCAGACGATAATAAAAACAGATGAATTTCCATACCTACAGCATTGTATCTCCCATAAAGTATTTGTCTGTTTTTCCTGGCAACACTAAAGTATCAGAGAGTTATTAGTATATAAAATCTGAAGCCTTTAGAAAAAAATCTACTAAGAGTAAGGGACAACATCTTATTGTGATAACCTTGCAAACAGGACTCTATCCTCTACTGGAAAAACCTGCTACCAAAATTACAGATTTTTTGAAGGATTAGGCATGCGTGTGGTTAAATTAGTAGTGATCAAATTCAGGGTTATGCATTTTGATCTTGGTTCTGGTCTCTTTAACTCATAATGTGATAGGCAGTCAGACAGGCATGAGCAGAGTAGGACAACAGGACGGGTACAGAGAACACCAGGGTGGAAAGCCCTGGGTACTTAGCGACAAGCAAAACTGGGAAAACAAAGACCTCACCTCCAGGCTGCCCTTTCTTCTCCTGGCACAGCACTAGTCATGTGGGTTAGAAGCCCTTGGAGGGGGAACTAATAAGGGATCCAGACAATAGCCCTTAAGCATTAAGTCCCCAAGACAATGAGGTTCTGACCTGCACCAAAAACATCTAGGCCTCAGTTGTGTTTCAGCTCCAGGCTCAGAAAAGCAACATAACCAGACAAGTGAAGCCATGGCTGACCTCAGGACCAGCTGCACTGACTAATTATCCCTTGCCTGGGCACTGACCAATCTGTGGAAGCCATGACTCTGAAAGGACACACAGGAAATGCTGAGGAATATTCTATCAAGATCATCCCCTGGGACCGCACCTAAAATTCCTACCCTTAAAAGCCCTAGGGCCTTAGCAAAGAGGATGCAGTGTGCTGTCCTTCTTGGAAGCATGCCTGCACATCCTCCCCTTTCACCCAGGTATTAACTTTACCTCTTTCTCTTTAACTCCAAGGGCCCCTTCTTTTGCCTCTGTAACTTGTTTCCTGAGCCCATTTCTTCTAATATTCACTTCTTCTAACTCTGTGACTTTCTGAATAAACTATTTCTAATAGTTTGAATCTTGGTTCTAAATTCTTTCTTAGTCAGAACTCAAGCACCAAGGTTGCTGAACCGAGGTCTGGTCTGATCCCACCCGTCTAACACCCGGTGCTGATTTCACCGCTGCCAACAGTAGCAGATGGACCCATGGCGGCTGAGGATTCCTTTCCTCTCCCGAAGTGCTGTAGTTCATATCAGCGTTAGCCAAGCATCTGGAAAATTTATTTTGGGAAATAGTAATTCAACTTTTCCCTTAGGTTTTTACTTCCGTATTACTAATATCAGTGCAAGAGTAATATCAAGGTAATAAGTTTCTTGGCATGATATAATTTTATTTTCAGTCTTTTCCTTAATCTCACCCGCTTTTAGTAGTATAATCCCACCTGAAATTTGATCAACCAATCAAATTTGCTTGATGATATACCCTGATGAGTAATAAGAAGTGTTTTTTTTTGTTGCCCCTCACAGTTCCATACTTAATCCACTGAGCATAAATTGTATATGCGGACAGAGTTCAGGCTGGACAATATCCTCTACTTATCTCATGGGGTGAACTCCAAACCCTCCTCTGAGGCTCTGTCAGGAAGGCAGAACGGTGCATTAGAGATAGGATGCATTACTTGCTGCTCACAAACCCTGTAGTGTAACAGAACTAGCACACACTTTCCTCCATGTCTTTTTAGCAGCTTTATTAAATAAAGACCAGTGATAAATAAAAATCAACAAAAATAAACATCATAAAGAGAAAAGCATATGTACATATGCAAATGTGATCTTCCTGCCATTTTGTACCATCAGCTTAGAAAGAATAGATTTTGCCTGGAATTCGGACATGCAATACATCTGGACACAGAAATCCCAGTCTCCTTGCAAAGTGGGTTTTGTGGGTTGTTGTTTTTTTTCTAGCTTGGCTGAAAGTTGCAGCTTAAATGTCAAAGTTTCCTAAGTGCATTAAGATGGAACAGGTCAATAACAGCACAGTGAACAATTGTATCTTAGTTACACAAGTGTCGAGTAGAAAAATGGTTTAAACCTCCACTGGTTATTTGGTGTTAAGTTTCCAGCTTTGAAAATAAATAGCTAAACCGCTTTCAGCAGTTATGTAGCAGTTGGAGACCACTGTCCCATATTATATTCTCTCTACCATATTTTATTTTTATTATTACTATTATTATTCATACTGTTTAAATAACTCAGCTTAACATTTTCTCATCATACTGTTCACAGCTGGGTAAATGCACTCTGCCCTCATTTCTACGAGGCCATTTGTATTGCTAACCCATCTCATCCACCCTCCTTTCATAGCCTTTTCAACTGTTTTCCAGCTTGTTATTATCATCCTAGCTGTGCCCTGTGAATCCTCATCTGAGCCCTATGATGCTCCATTAGCTATTCTCATTCTCGTAATTCCATCCTATGGACTTGTCATTCCTTAGAAATGCCCCATCTCAGCTTTTTATCCTTACTCTTCCACCATCATTCTGTTGTATTTTGTAGTTTCTACCAGGTTTTGTGTGTTCCTGTGAAGTAATTGCCACTTATAAAATGAAAATGAAATTCTCTAATTTCTGATATTCAAAAGTAGGGGAGGGCAGGAACCTGAGTTCTGTGTGCTTTTTCTTTTGGCTGCTAATAAAGGCGTACCTCGTGTTATTGTAACTCACTTTATTGTGCTTCACAGATGTGCTTTTTACAAAGTGAAGGCAAGATCATTCACCAGTCAAAAGATTACCATATTCCCCATGTATAAGATGTTCCCATATATAAGACACACTTTAATTTTGGAGCCTGAAATATGAAAAAAAAATATATTATATAAAATTATTGAACTCAAGTTTTATTCATCATAAAATTTGTAGAACTCCTCATCGCTGTCAAAACTCCCATCCATTAGCTTGTCCTCATCTGTGTCTGATGATGAATCACTGTCTTCATATATGGTCTCGTCCTCAGTTCCATCTATGGCATTTGAAATGCACAACCACTGTGTAAGACACACCCAGTTTTAAGACTCCAAATTTTTTGAAAAAGGGTGCATATCTTATACATGGGGAAATATAGTACATCTTGCTTTATTGTGGTGGTCTAGAAGCAAACAGGCAAAATCTCTAAGGTATGCCTGTACTTGAGGTCAACCTAGCTTAGCAACTGTTTGAGAGGTTTTAGGAACAGAAATCTTAAGGTTGACCCCAGTACTGTATCGTGTGGTTCTTAGTAACTCCCTTACCTCTGATCTTCAGTTTCTTGTCTGCTAAGTGGTGGTATGGGGTATTATTGGCTGATTCTGCTAGAACACTATGAGAAACAATGACATGGGTATTTTCACTTCACAAGAAAACCTTCTGAATTAAAAGCACCTAAATACAAAAGCTGGATTTGAGGGTTGGGTATATACAGAGAGGTAATTTATTAGCGCCGATATAATTTTCCTTTAATTCTAACAGGTATTGCAGATGTTCAATGGTCTTTCTGAAAGCCAGTAGATTCGATGCCTATTCTTGAAATTAAAACTAGTTTTCCATCTATTTTTTTACTGTATCCACAAAGAGATTTAATAAGTAGCCAATCTTTCAAACTACTTGTGGGTGGTGCTCAAAGAGCTGTTCAAAATGTTTTATTATGTGGCATCCAGAAGTCACTGGTTAAGAGGCTTTGCCACATGAAATAGTATATATTTAAACACTGGGCCCCTTGGATAATAACTTCAAAATAGTTTCTAAAGAAGTGGGGGAGGCCCTTATTTTGAGGGTTCTCTCCAGGGTTGAGTTGTTTAGGTAGTGCTTAAGCTTTAAGCAAGTATAGGTTTACAAGTGAATAATCTTTTAAAATTAAAAAGAAAATTTAAAAACCACCTACACACTGATGTGGTATGGCCTAGCATAGATATCTTTATATTTTTATTCTTTTGTACTCAACAGCCTCAAGCATTGTGGTAAAATACCTCATTAATCCATGTGTTGATCAGTGGTACTGCTCTTCTTTAACATGAGGGATTATCTTCCTTAAGGGTCAAACACTGACCAGTAGGCTTATGTATCAGTTAATATTCTCAATGTGCAAAAACACCAAAAAGCCAGTGGTCTACCCTGTGGATCCAGTCTGGTGGGAGTTAATGGGAATGGAATTGGGATGCGGCAGGAGTAGTATTCCTGGGTAGGAAGGTACATAATAGCAATGGAACAATCTCATTAAGTGAAAAATGGAGAAAGGAATTAGATGTCTCCTTATGTCCAAACAACAAAAGATACGTCTCCTAACATTTCCCCGCAGACACAAATCTAGGTAACACATTGGTCTAGAGCAGTGGTAGTCAACCTGGTCCCTACCGCCCACTAGTGGGCATTCCAGCTTTCATAGTGGGCGGTAGTGGAGCAACCAAAGTATAAATAAAAAGATAGATTTAACTATAGTAAATTGTTTTATAAAGATTTATTCTGCCAAACTTAGCAAAAATCTGACATAAAGTACTTGGTAAGTAATTATTATTATATGTTTTAACTTGCTGTAACTCTGCTTTATAAATTTTATAAAGTAAAGTTACTTTTCTACTTAATAAATCACCATGACTATGGAACCGGTGGGCAGTTAGAAAATTTTACTACTAACAGAGATACAAAAGTGGGCAGTAGATATAAAAAAGTTGACTATCCCTGGTCTAGAGCCAGGATTCTGGAAACAGATTTTATGAATTTAAGTCACAGCAGCCTTACTTAGTTGTACTCAGTTACTTAACATCTTTGTATAATGGAGAAATATGAGTACCTAATAAGGGCTGTATTGATGATTAAACGAAATCAAGTATGTTAAGTGTGTAGTACATGTGCAGATTACCTTGTAAACATTCACTTGATAAAAAATAACATTAAAACAATTATTCTTCCTTCCTATCTGTTTCTTTTAAAGTAACTCAATGTAACCACTGAAACTAGAGTTCCTCTGTGAGTGCATGGCTGTCATCGTTGTGGAAACATGAAACCTATTATGTTACATAGGCTGACAATGGAACTGCCCACAGCATTGTGAAAAGTCCAAGTCTTCACCTAGGTTAAGCATATTTCCACATCTGACAAAGACTAAGGGCTGAATCCTTGCCCATACACATTCTACCAATGGACTAACGTGTTCAGAAAATTATATAATGGAATGCTTTGCCCAGGATGAAGAAAAAGATATAAAAGGCATTACTTGGATAGACAGACTGAGGTATGGATTCTTGACAAACTGAATGCTAGAAAGTGTGGAGAACAAGATACATGAGAAAGAAAAGCTTCCAGGGATTTAGGAAAAATTTCCTATGGATACAATGTATTCTTGCACTCTCATCCATTGTTTTGACCTTTTTGGAGAACAACCTTTGAATAGAGTGGAGAAGTGCATATGTGTACACGGAGAAGGGCAATATGTACTGATGACCCCAAGTTGACACTGTGGAAAAAGTCAGCACAAGTCACTGCAGTGGACACAGAAAATGTGCTGATGCATCAGTGAAGATGGATAATCGTGAACACTGCAGGGGCTCTGGCTCTGGTTCCAACCTGCTGCTGCCTCTGGCTGGCAGCAGCTCACCAGCTGCCTCCTCTGCTCTGGACCGGCTGGGTCAGCAGAGCACCCTGCTGCCCACACCGTGCTCTCTGTCAGGCTCAGGGCGCTGCTGCCCCCTCAGGCGTCGCTCCCCTCCTGACCTTATTCTGTGGAAAAGTGCCACCTCAATATCTTCCTTCGTCCCGTTGAACCCCTCAGTCCACTTGGGATCTAAGTGATGGGCAGTCTGTTCACAGATATACTTTTTTCCTTTTCTTCTCTTCTCTTCCTCCCTCCCTACCTCCCTCCATCCCTCCTTCCCTCCCGCCTTTCCTCCCCTTCCCTCCCTTCCTCTGTTTTACCCTCCTCTCCCCTCCTTTCTCTCTCTCTGAAACCTGAATGGCAGTGATAGGGTGGTCTTGGTGGAAGTATTATTCCTATTATATAAAAAAACAGAGCTTCCCCATGAAAATGTTTATACTGAAGCTTTGGGTCTAAGAACTAGAGTAGTAGAATCACCAGTTTTTGGTAGTTTTAACAGCCTTTTATTCACCTCAAAGCTTCTATTCTTCTGTATTACACCTCCTAACTTTCCCGCAGGTGGGGAATCAATGCCAAACCCAATGCTGTTGCCCGTGCCGCCCCTGCGTGCTGCTAAATTCAGAGCTAGTGACCATGTGGGCTGTTGTGCAAAGGACAGGGGCTTGCCAGGAAGTAGTGCACCATTCACCACATCACTGTGCACGTCTCCAAGGTCACCGAGGGTGACTTCTGTGAAATAGTCAAGGGCAATATGGCTATGAAACACTCGCCCAATTCCTTGATTCTCAGTTTAGAAACTGCCATTCTGCATTTTACTGGACATTTCTAATTTTGCATAATCTTAAAATTCTTTAAATGGAATTTTTGCCAAAAGGGCGATAGTGTGGGGCTTGAGAAGACTTTTCAGCTCCACCAGCAGACCTGCAGTATCTCCACCGTCTCTGCCCCAGCCTATGCTGTCTCTGTCCTCCTGCCCAAGAATGCCAGCCTTCCTTCCTTCTCCTCCTCTCTCTGTCTATACCTGTCATTTTACTTATTACTTGAAATATGTCATCAGTACACTTCCGGGTGGGATCAGAAGAAAATATATTTTAATACAAATTTATAGTTGCTCACTTTCTCTAACTCAATTGTCCAATTTTCTCTTTTCCAATCTCTAGAAAACCTCTTGTTAAGTATATGTTGTTTTATTTAACCAGATCATCTTAGATTTGTCAGAATCTCAAGTTCATCATTTAGGCTTTTTCCTCCCCCTTATTTATGAAACTCCTAAAGTCAAAAAGGAAACAGGTACCTATATTTCTAAACAAATGTCTCCTCAAGTGTCATGAGATATTAGTGTCTATATCTGAAGTAAAGAACATTGATGTTTGATCTTTGGAGACAAGTAAACAGATTTGAATTCTAAACTTTATACTGACACAGCTTCTGTGGAGCTGTATCATATCACACCCTTACAGACTGAAGTCAATGGAAGTTATGAATGAGAATAGTTTGTGGTGGTGGTTTCTTATAAGTAAAGTTGGATTTTGAGCCATTTTAAAATGACTTTAACACTACCTTTTAAGAGAAATCTCACATGAATTGATTTTGCTCCTAAAAATCTTTTCTTTTTTTCTTGAAGACCTCTAATCTGTATAAAATAAGATGGAGGGAAACCGCTCTCATAGCCATAGGTATCTCTAGCTTCCCCAGTTGAACCTGTATAGAAAAAAAACCCTCCTAGTGCCTGGTTATTCCAAAATAATAAGAGTAAAGTCTTCGGACTTTCACTTTTAGTCCAAATGAACTTTCTCACTCAGCAAATGATAACATTTTTGTTTTACTTATTCTAATAAACATGTCCTTATTCCCAATGTTGTCATCTCCTCTGATCTCACCATCGCACTTCAGTTTCTCAGGGAGCGCCGGCTGCTGTGCTCAGTGGCGCCAGCCCACCAGGCATGGGTCAGATGCCTCCCGGCAGCATATTGCTACAGCGCAAGGCTCCAAGGGGGGCTCCCCTTCTAACCAGTCACTTACCACGACCGACCCCTCCTTCGTCTGCCTTTAGGCTCATCTTTGGTCTTCAGAAATGCCCCTCTCTCCTACCATTCCATCTGTCTTCTAAAAATACATCAGACAAGCAATGTTTCCTGCTGTCATATGGAAACCTGTCTGCAACCATTTTTCCTCCTTTAAATTTTATATTGTTTCATTCATTCCATTTTTCCTCTTGTGTTGTTAACAGCACATTTTCTTTTTTCAGTCTCTCTCTTCTCCCAGCACCTTATCCATCCTCACTGCATATTAATCACTTAATCACTCCTATCACTGCCATTTTTTTTAACTGTCATCCATATTCCAGGATGTTACGTCACCTCCACTGCTTAAAGAAACCATCACTGAAGAGATATGTGTTCTTTGAATAAATAAACAAAAACAAGGCAGCTATCAAAAGTAAGCCAGGGAGCTTGACCAGGCAGTGGCATAGTGGATAGAGCATTGGCCTGGGATGCATAGGACCCAGGTTTAAAAACCTGAGGCCGCTGGCTTGAGCCCAAGGTTGCTGGAGCCCCCCCCCTCCCCCCCGTCAAGGCACACACTAGAAAGCAATAAATGAACAACTAAGGTGCTACAATGAAGAATTGGCTTCTCATCTCTCCCCCTTCCTGTCTGTCTCTGTCTGTCTCCCAGACTATCTCTCTCTCTCTCTCTCTCTCTCTCTCTCTCTCTCTCTTTCACTTAAAAAAAAAAAAAGTAAGCCAGGGAACACAGAAAGAAGTTAGTCCATTTGTAAACTTGTCTTATGCATAAGGATTGAGAACCTGCATTTTTATTTCAGTGGCTATAACCTGATTTTTGTATAAAATGACCTTTAATGAATAAGAAAATGATTTTTAAGTTTTTCATGGGAGAATTCAACTGGATGCTCTCAAATTGGGCCTGCTGTGGGCATACTTACTGAAAAGGACTAGGCTGGCATTGGTGACCCCCAGCTTGTTGGCAGCCACGCAGGTATAGTTGCCATAGTGCTCCTCAGTGACGTTGGTCACTGTCAGGGAGGACTGGCCCTCCGTGCTCTTAATCTCAAGGCCATTGGCACTGTTTATCCTAAGAGTTCAAAAACAGAAGAGTAAAAAGAAACACTGGTGAAGATTTGGCATAGTAATTCCTTTTTTGTCATTATACTGGAGAAAAAGAGGAGAAAGGATGTGGTTAGAGTTTGAGTTCCCTGCTCACTCCCTCATTTTAATTGTGCAATTCCATATTATCTGAATCAACTTCCAGCCACAGAGAAGACTCAGGAAGGGTGAGCTTTATTGGGCTTTGGTTTCTGCTATAAGCAAGGAAGATGTGTAGGTGGAAATGACCCACAGAACCACCTGCCTCAGTCTCTGCCCGTAACCTC
This sequence comes from Saccopteryx leptura, assembly GCF_036850995.1. Taxonomy (NCBI): domain Eukaryota; kingdom Metazoa; phylum Chordata; class Mammalia; order Chiroptera; family Emballonuridae; genus Saccopteryx; species Saccopteryx leptura. The sequence continues at coordinate 44,908,828 of NC_089510.1, forward strand.
AGTGCCTGAATTTTCAGCTGAAGAATTACAGCCCTGACAGCCCTTGATAAAGAGATTTGGAAAAGGAAGCATCTAAGAATATAGACCTATGCAATATAGCCGGGCTTCTTTTTATCATCAGGGCTTCTGGTGCCCCTGGGACCACCTCTCAGAGCAGTGGGGACCCAGCAGGTTTGGCACATACATACCTGGTGTCATCCCGGTACCACTCAAAGTCAGGTGCAGGCACTGCCGAGGCTTCGCATTTGAGTGAAGCTTGTCTCCCTGTGGTCGCTTCATTGCTCTTGGATTCCGTGATAGTGGGAGGGTCTGTGGGAAGGACGGGGACACAGTGTACATGTCAGAGGGCACTCCAGAATTTCCATGCAAGAAGGAACTGGAGAGGAGAACCTGATTGGAGAGGTGCAGGAAAGAAACAGTTCCGTTTACATGGATTATGTGATCAACTGAATGGGACTGATCATTAGAAAACTAAATAAAAATAAGAGATGATTAATGAAGCTATAGTCTAGGTTTACGTAAATGGGATACTAACAGGGTTTATGGAAATGAAATCTAGGACTTCTTCTGCCTTCCTCCAATGTACCATCAATTATTTCAACCACAGATCCTAATATTTGCGTAGATTTTTTTTTCATAAATTAAGCAGTGATATAAAATGACTTGAGATGTTAATGTATCCTTTGAGCATTATTTTTTCTTTTTTCTTATCCTCGCCATTATCATCATTGAGATTGTTATGGTTAGAGATGATGGTAAGAAGCCTGATGAAGATAATACAGGGCTGAAGCTCTCCGAACCCAAGCTTTAGTCTAATATGTTTTCAAAAATTTGGAAAAACAAACACACTAAGCATTAGATGATTACTTAACCCTTTCTTCTCTCCTGTGTTCCCTTATTGTTATGACCCAGGTGAATTTTGCTTTTCTATGGGAAGGAAGTTTGAAGTCTATCCTGGTGCATGGGCCTTCTCCTCTCTCCAAGGGTGCACCTGACACTGTCTTCTAGGACCTGGCCTACAGGACTGTAACAAAACACAGCTGACATTCTCATTTGCCATGATTCTTTCTTTAAAATATAAATATATATTCATTCAATTTTTTTCTAGTACCACTTCTTTTTACATTTAATATTATTTTATGTTAATTTCAGTATATAGCAGGGTGGTTAGACAGTCACATACTTTACAAAAGGGTCCCCCCATATTACCAGTACCCACCCGGCACCATACATAGTTATTACATTGTTATTGACTATATTCCCTATGCTGTCCTTTACATCCCCATGACTATTCTGTAACTACAGATTTGTAGTTTCAACCCCTTCACCTTTTTCACCCAGTCCTCCAACCACCACGCCGTCTGGCAAACCAGCAGTCTGTTCCCTGTTTCTATGAGTGATTCTTTCAAATAATCCTATGGAGGGTAGAACAAGTGTTTGCAGGTCTACATGACAGAGTTAGAATGAAAGATGTGAGCTCCTGGTTTGATGATGCTGTGTTTGAAGTTATGAACCTTTAAGGAAAAAAACCTTTTTTTTCGTCCAAAAGCTATTTTCCAAAAAATGGCAGCTTGGCAGCTTGGCTGCGTGTGCATGGAACAAAGAGATCCCCACAATCAGTTTAGACTTTGCAAAGAAAAAGGCTTATTTAAGGAAAATGGTAAAGTAATCTCTAATATATAAAATTAATTTCAATCTCTTCAGTGCCTGGTTCAGTGCACTTATTTCTGAGTTTTTTCTTCACATTCAAAAATTCCTCTTCAGGTTTTCTGCCTAGAGAGGATTCTGATCCTAGAAAGAATGTGCAATAGCATCCAGTCGGCTGCAGTTTTCTCTCCCATTTCATTGTCGCATGAGCTTGGGTATCTTTAGGGTTTTTTTTAAATTATTTATTCATTTTAGAGAGGAGAGGGAAGAGAGAGAGAGAGAGAGAGAGGAGAGACAGAGAGAGAGAAGGGGGGAGGAGCTGGAAGCATCAACTCCCATATGTGCCTTGACCAGGCAAGCCCAGGGTTTCGAACCGGCGACCTCAGCATTTCCAGTTTGACGCTTTATCCACTGCGCCACCACAGGTCAGGCCGCGCTTGGATATCTTTAAACCACTGTCCGAGAAGAGGAGTTCCGGCGCATTGGGCTGTGCACCAACCAGCCTGTGCGTAGACAGGGGTGCCAGAGTGGGTGATGGTTGTTGTTGTTTTCATTGCTTTAGAATTATTTGTTCATTTTTCTATCAGCATAAAAAGGCAACATGAGTGGAAAGAACCCTGGGTTGGAAACCAGGAGCCTTGAAATTTAACTTCAATTTGCTTGTGTAGCCCTCCCTTCACACTTTATCTTTCTGAGCCTTGGTTTTATTACCAATGCAGTGAAGGAACCATAGTATCCCTCCAGGCTATTAAAAAAAAAATCCAATTCTAGACAAAATGGCCCATTCTTTACAAATGGGCAGTGTATATCAATATGATGCTCAAATGTATTTTCATACCCATAACTCATTTAACTGTTAAATTGCTAACTTTCAAAATTATAGCTTGTTTATCTGTTCCATGGGTTAGGAGTCAGGATTAGCGGTCAGACATAGGAAATCTGAGGTCTGATTTTGATTCTTCTCTTAACCGCAATTGTAGCCTATGCAAGCATCTGCACCAGTCTGAGCCTTTTCTTTCTTATCTTTCAAAACAAGGGCTTCATATAAAATGAGCACCAAGGGGATCCATTAAAAATTATTTTATCTTATGATTGGTTACATAAGTCATTGGACATATTCATTCAGAGAATACTGCAATAACTGGAAGCAGTGGTGGTGGTAGAGGAGGTATTTGGAGGGATAGGACATCCTATAAAGGTTAAAAAGCTTGGATTTAAAGTTTGACAAACCTGAGCTCACGTCTAGGTCCTATTTCTCATTTTTCTTTCTCATTAGAGAGCTCTAGAGTTACACTGCTTTAATTTTCTCATTTATGAAATGTGGGAAGGAGAGGCGAATGAGTCCATCTGGAGATTGCTGAAGGATTCCAGAGGAAGCTGGCACTTGGTTTGTGATAAAGGGCTGGAAGGGAATGGACAGATTGGAGATGGGAAATATGAAGCTTCAGATCTGACAAGATTAGATGTGAAGGGTGAGGGAAAGAAGGAGACGTGTCAGAGGTAACACAGATACCAGGCAGGTTGCTGGCTTAAACACCTAGGTAATGCCATCCACTGAGGTAAGGTACCTAAGAAGAGAAATAGATGATCAGCAGAAATACACTGAATGAATATTAGTTTCCTGTCCTCACCTCTTCACTGTATAGCTAGTTGACCCTTGAGCAACACAGGTTTCAACTGTGTGGTTCCACTTATACATGTTTATTTGTTTTTAATAAATGCCATAAATGTATTAAAATCTTTTCTCTAGCTGACTTTATTGTAAGAATGCATTATATAACTTCATGTAACACACAAAATAGGTGTTAATGGACTATTTATAATATCAGTACGACTTCTGGTCAATAGTAGGTTATGAGTAGTTAAGTTTTGGGGGAGTCAAAAGTTCTAAGAGGGCCCTGACCGATTGGCTCAGTGGTAGAACATTGGTCCGGTGTGTGGAAGTCCCAGGTTTGATTCCTAATCAGGGCATACAGGAGAAACAACCATCTGCTTCTCCTCCCCTTCTCATCCTCCTTCTCTCTCTCTCTCTCTCTCTCTGTCTCTCCCTCTTTCTCTTCACCTCTTCCTACACCATGGCTTGATTGGCTCAAACAAGTTGGCTCTGGGTGCTGAAGTGACTCCATGGCCTTGCCTCAGGCACTAAAATAGCTTAGTAACAGGGCAGTAGCTCCAGATGGGCAGAGCCTCAGTCTCAGATGAGGGTTGCCAGGTGGATCCCTGTCAGGGCACATGTGGATTCTGTTTCTCTGCCTCTCTACCTCTCACTTAAATACACACACACACACACACACACACACACACACACACACACACACACACACAAGGATTTGTAACTATACAGGGGCTGGTGCCACTAACACTTGCATTGTTCAATGGTCAACTGTAGTAGGTTTTTAAGCTACCAATAACTCCACAATCTATAGCATGTTAACTGGAGGAATAAAGTTGCTCATGATTCTATTACTTTGTTCAAGTACTCAGATTGTGAAATGAGTTTTAAGCAGTTTGTGAATTTCTGGAGCCATGTGGTTATAACTGACAAATCCTTAATGATGAACTTTGTTCAACCAGCCCTAAACCTGGGCCAGACTCTACACATGCTGCTGCCTCCACCTCTGGCACTCACAGCTGTAGCACATCAACATAATAATGCCACGGTGGATGCCTCCCAGTCCCCTCACCAGGAGACCAGGAATACAGGTCTTCATTCTACGGTTTCATGGGAGAGCTCTTCCTTGCTCTGGATGTTTCCTTCTATGTGGCAGGGGCTTGTTTAGTATATCTCCTTGCACTGGGACCCAGGGGGAAGAAATGGTTTTTCTGAATGGAAATTTTGGAAAGAACCTCCAAAATTTTGTTTGGCTAACCCCTTCCTCTCCTCCCTTTTGGGACAAGTTTCTGGTGGGTATCAGAGGTTCCTTTGTGCCTCTCCACCCTGACATCTTACTCGGGCTCTCTCCTCCCCACTCTCATGTGGCCTTGCCTGCCCTAGTCCAGGGCTGCCATAGTCGGTGCAGTAAGTCAGCCCACAAGCTACCACATCTAACCACCTTGATCCCTAACAATGGGGGCAAACAAGCCTCCCATATTACTTCTCTACTTATCTCTCAATGTATTTATAACCTGTATAGCTGAGTAGTAAGCTATTTATTAACTCCTCAGAGATGCTAGCATGGAAAAGGTGGCAGTAGACTAGGGTTGAGTACTATTAACTGTACTCATCTTGGGACAGGATGACACTAGTCAATGACAAAGGCCAAATACTTGCTTTTCTCACTGAAAATCTAGGAAGTTTCTCATGCTAAGATAAATTTACAGGTAATAATAAATTTCTGAAGAGCTTTGTTGTTTCCAATATTTCTCAAATGACACAATGGTGCAGGTCTATTTGTTCATGGCTTATTGGAATGAACATTTCAAAATTCGTTTGTGATGAATTCTGTATAGGTAAAGCTAAGAAAAATTATTACAAATCATATTGTGACATGCCTATTGCAGTTAAAATAAAAGATGTCCTTGCTCAAAATATGGTTATAATAAAAATGTGACTTGATAAAAATGCTGCATGGAGGCCTATTGTTATTCTTTATGTGACGTTGGAATAATTTACAATTGTCAAAGGACTCTTCCAGTTTTTATTACTTCAAAATCTGGGTTCTGAAAATATTAATAAGGGATTTCTACTTATATCACCAATAATAAGACTCTTTCAATTAGAATGGATAGGATAACAATGACAGTGGCCTATAAACAGAATGTTATCCATTTATACTTTCTAGTATTAGGAATTATAGTTTAAGTAACCAAATACTAAATAAAGAATTCAATTTATAAGCATTTACCATATGTTAGCATTCTACTAGGCTTTAGATATATTTTTGTTCAGATAATAGCCATTAGGAGGTAAAAATTATTAACTCATTTGATAAATGAGAAGACAGACCTACAGAGGGGTTTTGTGTACATACTCAGAACTTTGCTTTTGTCCTCTCTATATGGTTACAACTCAATTGTCTCTCAGGGTGAGTGTGCAGTGGTGGAACAATGAGGTGGGGATGAAGAACGTAGGCAATAAAAAAGACACTGTTGGCCCTGACTGGGTAGCTCAGTTGGTTAGAACATTGTCCCAATATGCCAAGGTTGTAGTTTTGATCCCTGCTCAGGGTACATACAAAAATCTACCAATGAATGCACAAATAAGTAGAACAACAAATCGATGCTTCTTTCCCTCTCTCTCTTAAAAAAATCAATAAAAAATTAAATATTGCTTATAGAGAATTTAGAAATAATAATGGAACTGATAAAAAGTTGTAATTTTAAAAAAATCACCATCTATCAGCAACATTAAATAATGGCAGTGCTAAAGTAAATATTCCTCTTCACAGGGGCAGGCTTTATAGCTCAATATGCCTCCCCATTTTGCTGGCACTGTCACTATGATGTTTATAATAAATCATGCAAAGTCTTTAGCATAGTCTTGGTGCTCTGAAGATATTCATAAAATTATGGTTCTTGTTCACAGTGCAAAATTATGGATGAAAATTACAGTAACTCTGGATTCTTTTTTTTTTCTTTTTTCCTTTTTTTTTTTACAGGGACAGAGAGAGGGATAGATAGGGACAGACAGACAAGAACGGAGAGAGATGAGAAGCATCAATTATCAGTTTTTCGTTGTGACACCTTAGTTGTTCATTGATTGCTTTCTCATATGTGCCTTGACCATGGGCCTTCAGCAAACCGAGTAACCTCTTGCTCGAGCCAGTGACCTTGGGTCCAAGCTGGTGAGCTTTTTGCTCAAGCCAGATGAGCCTGTGCTCAAGCTGGTGACCTCAGGGTCTCGAACCTGGGTCCTCCACATCCCAGTCTGATGCTCTATCCACTGCGCCACCGCCTGGTCAGGTAGTAACTCTGGATTCTTACTGAATATTTCCTCTGAAGATCCCATAATAGATCATAAACCTTAACATGTTTTTACTGATACTATCCCAGATATAAGAAGAGGCTAAATGTTGGCAGGGAGGATGGATAGATGATGCTATGAATAGCTAGAGAAGGTAGCCAGTTGCTTTCACATTGGGTATTATTTTCCTAAGATTTCTTCATCAGGTAATTTTTTAATTTGTGCACTGAAGAGTTCAGTTAAAATGCATATATATTATCTGGAGACAATGGATGTCTTCAATCCCAACTGTGTATTCTGTAGTAGTAACCTTTGCTTTCTCTAAAATAATGGCTCTTGAACATAAGGGAGAACTTTAGAAATGCCAGTGTCTCATGCCTCCCAGCAACTAAGTTAGATTGGTTATCTATAGACATCAGGGTGGTAGCAGAGCTGAGTTCAAGGGAATACAAGCAGAGCAAAAGAAGTTATATGACAATGTGAACCTAGTTGGAGAGATAGCTGTGGGAAGGCAGAAGGTCAGATATTAGCTGATCACTGGGTTAGGAAAAGGCTTGAGAACTACTTTTGAGAATTTCTCCAGGAATAGGAAGAGTCCAGTGCAGGAAGAGTAAAAAAAAATTAATAGGCTGTATTTATCAACATTTACTACGCACTAGATATTATCCTCAGTATAGTGGCTCTAGGGAGAGATGAACCCATAAGTAGATTCACTTTTAATGCACTGTGTGAGAACTAAAATTGAAGTATTACACATAGAACCTGTAATGAAAGGACAGCTGTCTATAGAGCTGGAATCTGGAAGAAATTAGCAGCTATACTATAAGCAGGATACAAGAAACCTGAAGTTCTGCCCATGGGACAACATTTTACTAACCTTATTTAAGTGGAAAGATTTCGGGTCAATAATTTAGCTTCTGTAAACTCCAGGAACTCCGACCATATAAGAAATAGATTTTGCATATCAGATGGCTATGTTCAATGCCACAGACCAACTGAGGAGAAAGATTATCAAGAGAAGTAAAAAAAGGAGAAAAAAAGAGCTGAACAGGAGGAATTGTTATGTCTCTCTTGTTTACTGCTCCTGCTTCTCAGTGCCCTGCAATACCTCTTGGCCACTGAGTAAAGAAATCAATGAAATGATGGTAGGAGATAATTACCAGCACTGAGATTTTTTTTTTTTATTGTTAGTGGTCTGTTTCTTTACAATAACCTATTCAGCTATTAATTATCTAGCTATCCTTATCCCACGACCTAATTTCAAACAGTGTGTTTTGTTTTGAAAAAAAGAAAGAAGTCAGTTTAAATAATAGAACATTTTCATAGTAGGCAGGCTTAGAGAATGTGACAAAGGTGAAACTAGCTATTTCTCAGTGTTTATGAGTTTTGTTAGCCAGACCTCGTTCTGTAATTTAATCTTAGAGACTCGATCTCCTTAATATGATGACATTTAAGTAGAAGAAATTGTTCGAACAAGGCAAAAGAAGCAATGGCTAGTTGTTTTGATATATCATAAACACAGCTTATAAAGTGTTGGTAAAAAGGTGATCCAAAGGAAACTGATATTAACTATACTTTCTCATTTGTAACCAACATAATTTGCTAAGTGTGGAGAAATGTTAAGAGGGTAGAGTTTACCTGTGAGTTTTTCACCTACTCATTAAGTAAACATTTACTGGATGTCTGACTAAGCTCATTATTATTACTGGATGTCTGACTAGATTTTCACGTAATTTGTTACAAGGTATTTTTTAAAATCTCAACGTTCTGTCCATAATCTTGTGTGTCTCACTCATCACCAGCAAAAGCTCACAGTTTCATAAAAGCCTTTTCTTGAAAATTATCAGTATTTTTTTTCTTTTCAAAGTTACACTTTGGGGACAGTCAAAAGGAGCAATATCAGACTAATTGCACTAATAATCAAAGGGCCCAGGCGGCTGGCTTTGATCTTGGGAACCATCTGCAATGCAGACCTCTTTGATGTTTCACACAATGGAAGCATAAATATTTTCTGTGTACTTCATGATTGGACTTTCAGAAATCTAATTAAGATGAAGGTCAATTAAAGGAAAATAAAATCTTAACTCCCAAAGTCAGTGAAAAGGTGAGATGATGGAATGACTGTGTGTACACAAAAGAAGCTAACTAACCTAATTATAACTTGTATAAACACCCCGAGAAAGTGTCTTTCATGTGAAAAAAAGGTCCTAAGGCATTTTATAATATTGAGATCATTAAGGTGTCTTTGAAACACACCCAGTGCCGGAAAAGAATAGTAATACTGGCATTTCCAACCTCCATTACTAAAAAAATTGCAGACAGCTAGAGGATAAAAGCACTCCAGAGCTCATCAAATGCAGCCCCTTGCTTTGTGGAAATGAGAGCCATAAATGTCTCTGGCAGAGCTGTAGCTGCCAGCTTCTTCCAGGTATGCTGTGTAGAAGAATTGGGTGGCTGTCTCAGCAGGCTGCAGGGCAGGGGGAAGACTCCTGGATATAGTGCAGCCCAACATAGCTAGGTCACCTTAGGCAAGTTTCCTCAGCCATCTGTGTCTCAGTTCCTACATTTTAAAAGTCAGACCAATAATATTTACCTCACGAGTTTACTGTGAATATTAAATGACATATGTAAAGCCCTTAATCCAGTGCTGCACACTGTAGTTAATAAGAATTGAAAACTCCTCCTTCTCCTCCTCTTTTTTTCCCTGAGAGCACGAGCTTTAGAATCACGCTTCGTCTGAGTCCCTTTTTTCCACCAGCTTCCCGTGTCACTTTGGAAAGCCTGTTCTACCTCTTTGGGCTTCAGTGTCTCAAACTCTAAAATGCAGTCAATTATATCGACCTTTCCAGAGAATTTATGTAGAATCACTGGCATAAGACTCTGCATGGAGGACATAAGATAACAAAAATAACTCACCACAGTCTCAAGTATATTTTCCAATAGGGATTGTGCATGTGTGTGTGTGTGTGTGTATGTGTGTGCGTGTGTGTGTGTGAGAGAGAGAAATGTGCATATGTGTATATATCTATGTATGTAGGATATATATATATATATATATATATATATTTGTGTATGTATGTGTGTGTGTGTGTGTTAAATACATAGGAGGAAAGAACTGTCAGGACATTCCTTCATCTCTGTCATTAGCCACATTGTGTGATTTGAAAAACTTAAATTTGAATGACATGACTAGTCATTCCTAAATAAAAAGAGTAAACACATTCTCTTTATTCCTTTGTTGAGTGACACATATAGGGATCCATCCCCATCACCTGTCTTTTGAACTACATCTAAGGATTCTTTCATCTGAAAAGTTCAAAATATGCCCACTTACCTATGCATCTTAGAGAAATCTTGCTTTCTAACACCCATACGTTGGGACAAATAGATAACAAAAATTAACTTATCAGGTATCCCTGTTAGCCCTCGGGTAAACATGGTATCTGAGCACAGTGACCTGAATTCGTTCCCAAGGCCAATTAGTTAAATAGCAGAAGAGAAAATATGATCTTGAGTTATTTCCTATGACACACAATGCATTAATACAAAAATTTCATTTAAAGCTGATATAAATTTGTTGCTTTTTTCTAAAGTGGTCTGACCTTGGTCGCCACAAAGACCCAAATTGTGGTTGCCATAAATGCTATTGCTGTCTGATCATACTTTCTTAATTCTATAGTCTGAGTGTATTGTTAAATGTATTATGCGTTATATTTAGAGTTGGTAGAGCTGATTTATGAAATCCAAAGGCTAAGTCCTGCCCTTTGGTGTATCAAATATATAAATGTGCATTCCTGTCTAGAGAGACATCTGCTTGAAATGCAGTGTTCTTTTGCTAATGGGATCTTTAGAGCTCACTGGAGGTGGTGGTGGAGGTGGGTCCTGGGCACACAGCACCTGCTGGCTGCTGCCATACTCACAGTTCACAGTGACCTTGACTTGTTTGACATCCGCCGAGGAGACCTCATTGGCAGCCTTGCACTCGTATTTGCCTGACTGCTCCCTGGTGATGCCGAGGATCTCCAGGTATTCTTCTTCTCCTTCAAATTCTCTTCCTGAAAAACAGGTTTGCATGATTGTTTTTTAAAGTTTAACACGCAGCAGATCACCTCTTTATTTTAGGAGCAATAAATCCACATGGCTTTTCAATAATTTGCAATGTGTTTTATCTGAGGTCAATTCCACAGAAGCAGACCCCCACGACTGGAAAAGTCATGTGAAAGTGGTTAAAGAGGAAGTGTTCTCAGGAAAACTGCTAGGCAAGTGGGACTCAGCCAGAAAGAAGCCAAGCTAGGGTGCAATGCCAAGTTTCAAAGAAGGCAAGCCAGCTCAATTTCTTAGGGAGCTCTGTGGGGAGTACATTCCCACTTCAAAGCTGTCCTGACCAATAGGCAAGAAGCTGGAGTGTTTATATGTCCACATTCCTCAGTCATTGGTTTAAGGGCTTAGGACAAAGTGGGAACTGAGGGAGGTAGGTGCATACAAGTTGTAAACGGCACAGAGGGGCTACAGGTGGAGCACTGATATCATCAATCACACCATGCTGCAAAGCACTCTTTCAGCCAAGGTTATTATTAGAAGGAAACGTGCCTTTCTTCTGAGAAACTCAGTTCTCCTCCAGTTTATGTGGAATTCTGTTCACAACAGTCTTGTTTAAAATTCTGTCTTACAGTTATGGCTTCCTTGTACAGTATGAAACTATATCAACACTGAGACTTTCAGGCCATGGACCAGGTCCATGAGAAAGTGCTGCTGATGGTGCATTTTGTGACACACTGTATCAACTGGGGTGACAGCAGGGAGCTAAGTACCATTGGCTTGAACAGTTGGTATTAGAGGTCAGGAGGCCCTTTTTAGAAAGTTCTATAAAGTTGGAGGTTTCCATTGTAGTAAAAAAATCACAAGGTTGGCAGGCTTGTTTAATCCTCTCATGTGGAGTAAAAATGATTAAATTACCTTCTTCACAAAAGGAGTGAGGAGATAAATAATGAAGGGGAAATGGAGGGGGAGGAGAAGGACAAGGGGACAGAGAAGGTCAAGAAGAAAAAAGATTGAGCCGGAAGACTTTGGCCAGAAAGGCTTATAGACTTCAACTCTAGCTAAATTGAACCCCCTCACCCCCACATTGCAAAGCCCTACTGCTGCTTGGGTTAGGATATAGCAGTGGGAAGAGTGCTAATGGACACAGTGCTGCCATCTTGAAGAAATCTTGCTCCTGCTCATCCTACACTAAATGGTACCAATTAATAGCTCTGCTTGAACACCACAAGCTGTTTTCCTTTCTGGAAATTCCCCGATGGCCAAATCAACATAACAGACAGCCAACACAGAAACAAATTCACTATCTAAATATGTTAGCTAAGCCTGTTAACTAGACTCCCAATAGAACATACAGCTGCTTTGATAACAGTCAGGAACACTCCAAATTTTAAGTCTTCTGTGAATGTCTTTATCACTAATCTTGGGGAAACTCTGCAATCCCAATAACAAAAAAGCAATGGTTATATAAAATTATTTGGTTCTGAAATCCTAAACATTATCTAGCACACACTTCTACTAAAAATATTTTAGAGCAAGTTTATAAGTATATAGCTACATATTACTTATAAAAGGCTAATTTCCTCCCCTTTTTTCTTCTCCATATTCAAGTAAGAAGCCAGACCTGACTTCATAGATCACAGAAGTGAAATGTGGTAGGAAAGAACAGAAATCTCAGAAAGAGTAATTGTCTACATTATTGGAATAAATGGGCAGAATTTAGACTTAGAGAGAAAAAAAAAAAAGATCCTGCATACTTGTATCTATGGACTGAGAGTCATACCAGCAACTGATGCTAAGAATCTTCCAGGTACACATAATCACCCTATAGATGAATGGCAGCTCTGACCACTGCAGGCCAAAGAGAACTCATTAAAAATCTGTGGTGCAGAGGGGAAATTGACAGTAAGAAATAATTATTGATTTTGAAAATAATGGTAGCTTGAATAAGAAAAAAGTTAAAGATGATTTCAGAATATTTCAGGATTTCTGTCCCACATCCATCAACCTTATTCCCAGTGGGTACAGTTGTGAGTAAAAAGGAAACAAGTGTGACCTTCTTAAGGATGGCTAACAATACTGAGGTCTCTTCAACTCTTATAAAATACCTAGATGTAGCGAATCTTGCATTTTGAATTTCTGTAAGATTTAAACAAGTTTCAGGAGAGAAAAAGATAATTTTAGCAGCAACACCACCATGCCATACTAGTTTGGGATGATGGCACCATAAGAGTTACATTAAAATACACTAGGAAAAATAAAATAATATATATTGGGTTTTGGACCTGGAATTATTCTATGCCAATGTAAATATTAATAATCTTATTTCTTCATGATAAGCAGATAATAAAATAGATCCTAATGGGATGAGTATTCAGTCTAGAAGAATTTCCCCCATATTTGTCTGAGTATAAAGGGGGAATTTTTCCTTAAACGGCACACCCATAAGGTAGAAAGATCATTTTTGCTTCTCCCATAATAACTCTTTCCACTCTATGGATGCCTCTAATCGAAGCATATCATGTACATAGCTGTTTCAGAGGAGTGAGAGAGTATCAAAGTACAAATCAAATGCATGCAAAAGAATCTAACAAGGTAAGAACTTAAAATATTAAACAACATCTCTGAGCCCTCCTTCTTGTCGCTTTGCTTTCGATCCTCTAGTCCAGGGGTCTCCAAACTTTTTACCCAGGGGGCCAGTTCACTGTCCCTCAGACCATTGGAGGGCTGCCAAATACAGTGGTCCTCTCACTGACCACCAATGAAAGAGGTGCCCCTTCCAGAAGTGCAGTGGGGGGCTGGATAAATGGCCTCAGGGGGCTGCATTGCGGCCCGCGGGCCGTAGTTTGGACTCTTGCACTTCCGGCACTTCCTGCTAGACTTTAAGTTGTATCCACGAGAGACTTTGCCCACAACACATTATCTCTCCTTTTTCACTTGAGGATTTCTCATTAATTCCCAGTGATTTGAGAGGAAATGGGAGCTTTTCTGTTGCTGAAAAGCCAAAGAACCACATTGTAAATTCCTCAAGAACCATGCTTTACTTGCAATATTCCCATGAACCAGTTTAGGGTTTAGCAAGATTAGTTATTCCATAAATGTCTGTTGAGTTAGCAGAATCGAAATACAAACAACACTAGAGTCAGGTTCAAGACATCATACAGCTTAAGAAAACGAAGCTAAGTATCGAAGGTGGCTAAGTATTTCTGTAAGAGAAGCTGGTGTATAAACCCATTCCCTTTTAATAATCCTAAGAGTACCCTTTTCCCGGGGAAGGTTGGATACGCTTACTCCTCTGCTGTGCAAGGCTGGTTGGGGCATCTCGGGTAATGACCTGAGGATGTACCTGCAGCGTGAAGTTATTATTTCATAAAAAAAGGTGTAGGGACGAGAGCCCCTGCTGGAAACAGGAACAATGCTGTTTCTTCCACCTGAGCAACTGCAGTCTCTTGTTTCAAGGAATAGGGTGCACTGGACAAGTCTACAATCATAAAATTCTAAAATGCACTGAGATTCTCTTGTTCCTCACCCTTTGCCCCAATGCGTCTGTCGCCATAAGGGCACCTTTTTCACATTCTTCCAGTTCATTCACTAGCTTCTCTCAACCCAAGGGTCCTTTCATCACTTTGTTTTACTCTCTCAACCTGAACAGGGTGACTGGCCTGAATGTGACACTTAACCTGTTGTTAAATTCTCTGTGTAACAAAAAGAGCCCTGTGGCTACAACTTGGGCCTTTCTTTTGTCTCTATCTATTAGTTTCTGCCCTTGTATAAATGTTTACTTGAAATGCAAATTTCAGTATTTTGCCATTTTAAACATCTGAACCTATTTCTGCAAGCTTGCTCATGTCGCCGAGTGTCACATTCATTCTGGGATCTGATGTTTAGTTTAAATCTTGCTTTGTTTAATGTGCTTTTGAGTCTCCTGGCAACATGCAGTTACCAAGCTAAATGACTTCTCATCCTCCTCAGTGTATGCACCTTTTACACCCTTGCACATCATTAGCATATCTCCTCTCAGTCACTGTTTACTCAAGTTGTACATATTAGTTCTTTCAATATCTCTTCATAAGTCAGAAAGAAGGGCCTAGAGCTAATGGCATGAGGAAAGGGTTCACTTCTGTGCTTCTTAACACAGTGGCAAATCAGCCAGCATACTCCAATTACAGTGTGCCAGGTACTGCCTTCTAAGGACAGAACCTTCAGGGTACTGACCTTGCTTCGATGAAACTTGTGGAGATCACATCTAAAATGTTCATTTAGATTTCCAAGGTCAACCAGGCATTTGTAAGCAAGCAGCCATTTAAAATTAAATACATTTCCATGGCATTTTTCTTTTTCACTTCTTTCTTTTCTCTCCCTCATTGCTCTCCCTCCTCTCCCAATCCCATCCCCCTTCTCTGTCTCTCTCTCTCTTTTTCTCCCTCCTCTCTCTCTCTCTCTCTCTCTCTCACACACACACACACACACACACACACACACACACACACACACAGAGTTATTTACATATAATCTTCCATTCTAACTTTTAGGAAACAGCATACCAATTCACTAACACCCAAATATTTGCTCATTAAACAGAGCAGACCTATTCTTTTTTTTTTAAGATTTTTATTTATTCATTTTTAGAGAAAAGGAACTGAGAGAGGGAAGGGGAGAGGAGCAGGAAGCATCAACTCCCATATGTGCCTTGACCAGGCAAGCCCAGGGTTTTGAACCGGCAACCTCAGCATTCCAGATCAACACTTTATCCACTGTGCCACCACAGGTCAGGCACAAGCAGACCTATTCTTGAAAAGTCCCTTGAACATTACAAGTAGTCCCTTACTTGATATATTTTATAAAAGCTTACTACCCCTAATAATCATTACATTATTTGCCTTTCTTTTCTTTTATTTCAGGCACAACTGAAATTTATCAAACTTGTTTCAAATGACTGTTTTATGACTTTGAAAAGGTAAAATCCCAAGAATTGTTATATGTTAGAAAAATGTGTGAATCATTTTTTTCACTATTAGGAGAAGAGTCTTATAAGTATAATATCATCATAGATCAATTTTTCACAGAAGGGAAGATGTGTTTGAAATGGGGTTGACATTCTCTTCACTCACCTAAATTTGAATATTTGCAAGCAGTGGCTCAGTGGCTACAAACACAATAGTTACAAACACATACATATATTAACAGAAAGCAAACAAGTAGAACTTGTCTTGCAGGGTATGTGTGTGTGCATGTGTGTGTTTGTGTGGGTCTGTGGTTGAAAGGAGAGTGAAAAGGGTGAGCAAAAGCAAGCTATAACCTTCTGCCTCTAAAAATAAAATAAAAAAAGATTGTAAATCAATGATGCCATTTGAAGTTTCCTGTGCTAACTTCAAATGTTATAACAAGTTTTTATTCTTACAGTACATTTCACATTTTTCCCCTAAGGACATACTCACCTGTTCCTCTTTTTAACTCTTTCCCTACTATTTTTATACATCATGTTTTATACCAGTGGTAGTCAACCTGGTCCCTACTGCCCACTAGTGGGCATTCCAGTTTTTATGGTGGGCGGTAGCAGAGCAACCAAAGTATAAATAAAAAGATAGCTTTAACTATAGTAAGTTGTTTTATAAAGATTTATTCTGCCAAACTTAGCGAAAATCCGACATAAAGTACTTGGTAAGTAATTATTATTATATGCTTTAACTTGCTGTAACTCTGCTTTATAAATTTTATAAAGTAAAGTTACTGCCCTACTTTATAAATCACCATGACTGTGGAACTGGTGGGTGGTTAGAAAATTTTACTACTAACAGAGATACAAAAGTAGGCAGTCGGTATAAAAAGGTTGACTACCCCTATTTTATACAAACATGCTAAAAAAAAGAAAGAAAATAAATAAAGAAAGGAAGTTAGAAACACAAGAAATCGAGAAAAAAATGCCTACGATGGTGGATGGTGTTTTTCTATTTCATGTCATGTCTCTTTCCAGATCCTTTGAAGGTTTTTGTTTCTCAGCTTCACACCCACCTGAGAGAGCCTTTGGTGTTTGACAATGTTTCTGTCAGGAAGGCTGAATCCACTTCTCTTACTACCTCTCATCACCCATCAAGGAAAGAGTGAAGAGTGGCAAATGAGCCATGATTGAAAGAAGGCAGGTGTGGGGGGCAGGCACGGCTGTCAAAAGCAATCATAGGAAGTAAGGAGATACAGGGAAGAGCAAAGTATTGAAGAGAAGTGGGGAGGGGACAAAGATGTGACATAATCAAGATAAATTTAAGAATGAGTTAGAAGAATGGAAACGAAAGAAGAGAGAGTTCTTTAGAGAAAGAGGCATTTGACTATGAAGATATGTGAGCTACACAAAAGAGAAGAGGTTGGTTACTCTACTGTAGAATTGTTCCCTGTTTGAACTGTAAGACATAATAGGGTGCGGAAACTGGCCCCATACCTTCTGCAGCCATAAAGGGTTTAATTAGTACCCAGAAAATAGAGGTAAGCCACAGTGCCGGGAAAGATTCACAACTGTCGTTAGCTCTGTCAATGAGCATGTGCCAAATGAAGGACTCCCTGGCATTATTTTCCTGGTTTCCAGAGAGACCCAATTAATTATGGTTTGCATTTTTCCTTTCACATACAAAAATCAGCTAGCTGACATAGTTTGAGCTCCGCAACCCCCTGGAGGCTGCCATCCATTCATCCCGTTCAGTCCTGGTCCATGACCTTCTGTTATTTTACTAACACTTAACCATTACCTCAGTTTTTAGAAACCACTCCGCCTTTCTAAATGCTAGGCTCAAAATTAGGATCCCTTATGTCTGGTTCTCTGGGAGGTATTATATTGATAATAGCTATTGTTCCACTGTCAGGACCTCATCTGGTTTTGCTCATCAGTGTACCCCATTATGCAGCACAATGCTGGATGCTGGCATGTTCAATAAATATTGCAGAGTGACTGTTGAATGAGCTACCACTTAAATACACATTCTAGGCACTGTGCTAGGTGACTTGAATATTTTCTTATTTAAATCACAATACTGTTAAGATTGCTTAACGATGAGGAAACACAGGAATCCAAGTTTAAAGAGGGCTTTTAGGTCCCTGGCCGGTTTGCTCAGTGGTAGAATCTCAGCTCGACATGTGGATATCCTAGGTTCAATTCCCAGGCAGGGCACACAGGAGAAGTAACCATCTGCTTCCCTACCTCACCCCACCTCCTCCCCTTCTCTCTCTCTCTCTCTCTCTCTGTATCTCTCTCTTCCCCTCCTTCAGCCATGGCTGGATTGGTACAAGTGCATTGGCCCAGGCACTGAAAATAGCTCTGTGCAGCCTCTGCTCATGTGCTAAAAATAACTTTGGTTGGGCGCATAGTCCCAGATTGGCAGAGCATTGGCTCAGACAGGAGTTGCTGGGTAGATCCATGGTTGGGGCACATGTAGGAGTCTGTCTCTCTAGCTACCCTTCTCTCACTTACAAAAGAAGAAAAATAAAAAAAAAAGAAAATCCTTAAGAACATGCCCAAATTTATGATGTTATTAAGGGAGAACCAGGGTGTGAACCAGGTCTATGATCATTTGGAGCCCACATTCCCAACTAGGCTTGACTACTTTCATAATTAGAATACCAGGAGAGCCTGACCAGGTGGTGGCGCAGTGGATAGAGCCTGATCATCTGGTTTGAGCAAAAGCTCACCAGCTTGAGCCCAAGGTCTCTGGCTCAAGCAAGGGGTTACTAAGTCCGCTGAAGGACCACGGTCAAGGCACATATGAGAAAGCAATCAGTGAACAATTAAGGTGTTGCAAGCGCAAAGAAAAACTAATGATTGATTCTTTTCATCTCTCTGTTTCCTGTCTGTCTGTCCCTGTCTATCCCTCTCTCTGACTCTCTCTCTGTCTCTGTAAAAAAAAAAAAAAAAAAAACAATACTAGGAGATACTAGAGTAGACTGAATTCTTAGCTCTCAGAATCTGTTCTATTTCTGATTCTGAGTATAAAATGGTAAGTTGGGAACAAGTCACTTGGGGAATTTCCAAAGTAAAGATGCTCAGTTGTAGATTAAAAAAAAAAAAAAAAAGAAAGGAAAATACAGCTGTTAGCTTTATAAGGATTGTACTCTTCATTTCTTTATTGAAAGAATCAAATAAATAGTAAGTGATAAAAAAGTTGGTGCTTAAGTGTTTAACCTCACTCATTTATTTATAGAGCCCCCCCAAAAAACAATATAAAGCGCTGGCACACAAAAATGCCAACAGCCAGTTAAGGAGCTACATAGAAACAGTATAGAATAGACTTACATTAGGAAAGACTTACTGGGAGAAGTGAGTTTTCAGGAAGTTAATAATCACAAGGGGAGAGACTCAGAGCTGGCAAATTGTAAAAGGCAGTGGTTACCTGGTCGCCTGCCTGACATAGAGTTCTCTGCACAGGAAAAGTGAGCAGTGACATGTGACAGTGGGACATAGTCCAGGGTGTGTGAGATGGTGTGAAGACTCTGGATTTGCGACGTTCAGTACCTCTGCACCTCAATAAAGACACAGTGGAACCTTTGGGCACCCACAAAGGACCAAGTAAAATTGTCATTTAAGTTTCTTTCCTCCCTCATTCTCCTCCCTTTCTTTTCTGTAGACAACATGGTGTGTAAGCATGGAATCCTATGGAAATTCAATTTGTGTAAAGTCTTTTCTATAGCAACACCACTTACATTTGGTGCAAATTTCTTGGCACTGAGTCCTAACATGTATTGTGATACAACACCTCATGAATTGCTATAAAAGCAAAGACGGTTCTTCAAAGATGTCTAATAATATCATTGATCTTGACTAACTGGCAGTGCTGCCTGGAGCATGATGTGGAGAAGGATTCTAAGGAAGAGCCTGGGCTCAATGGGAACAAGAGGTGATGTCCATTAGGGCAGAGGGAATGTGTGCCACGTACTTGGACGTTCACCTACCCTGGAGTTTCTTGTGGTCCATTTGAGTTTTCTTGGATATGAAGAAATATATTTTATATGCAGTATGTAGGTTGAAAGCTAGTGACTTCCTGTGTTTAAATGCAGTTGGAACCACTAAGAATATTAGAAAGGGGTGCTTATTTTGGAGTGGAGATTATGAATTTGACTCTTGACATAGTTGGTCTCAGTTTTTTTTTTTTAGAACATCCTGGGGACCCTATTCCATAGACACTCAGAAATATGGAGTTGCTAAGAGACTAGGGCTAAATGTGGACTAAATGAGTAAAATATACATTGGTGGTAATTCAAACTATGGTAGTAGGGATGGGAGGACATTTGTATGATGTAGCATGATGTCATAAAGCAAGGACTCACTGTCTCATTTCATTTTTTATTATCTTAGGAGTGTGGGGAAGAGGCCATGAGGCAAAACTGTAAAAAGAAATACCTAGCAGAGTCCTTTGCAATAAAATAGAAGTGAAAACTCCTGCAGGTGTTGATTATTTTCTAGACTATTGCCTAAGAATGAAGTGAGGCAGAACAAAGAATCGCTGGTCTAAGGGAGTAACAACCACGATCTTTCACCATTGTCATCAGAACCATAGGGGTATTCCGCGACCTGTCATTAGCGATTCTGTCATTGCTGAGGATTAAATATCAAAAGATATGAGACCAGTGGTTACTGTTTTCAAAAGTCACATAAATCAATGGGCATTTTATAAGTGAATGTGTTAAACTCAGCAGGGCAATCGCACCATGGAAAGATTGCTAAACTAGTTTTGTGGCTGCCACAGAAGCCTTTCAAAGGTAATGAAAACAAAGCAGGCAAAACCCATCTGCCCTTCTGCCCTTTCCTTACAGGCCCCGATGCGGCAGTGACCTCATTTGGGCTCACCCCCAAACCCCAGCCTCACTTCTTCAGCTAGTCTCACTGTGGAAGGAGCTGTTCGACCCAATTAAGAAAACTCTTCTCACTTAAAATCAATAAGTAAGTAATGAAAAGTCAGAGTAAGGGGGGAGGAGGACTGGTCAAAAAAGAAAATGCTTTAAGCATGAACTAAAGTGATATTCTTAGAATGTTCCCATTTAACATAAGGTGAGCAAGCCTTTGGCTGCTTGGGGGTCAACACAAATAAAAATAAGAAGTCCAGCAATATGTTTCTTGCTCTTAGACCAAAATGTGTGAACTGGGAAACAACATTCCGTCTGGATGGCAGCTCTGTGCATACCAGCACCCCTCAATTCTGGATTAGGTTTTCTGGACTTTCTATAAAGCAGACAGATCTCAGGGGGAGTGACAGTTTCAGCTGCAATGTTGGGAATACATATCGAGGCGAAGTGGGAGAGACCAGGAGCAAGCTCATGCCTCTCCCAGGCTAGGCTCACACACTCTCGGAAGCTGCTAGGCCATTGGGCCAAAGCTTAATAGGAAAACATCAGCGATTTGTCTCCACTGCTATTTATGTTTCAAGCGCATGACAGGCTGTCAGTGCAAGTGAGGGTCGCTAAATTTACTACCTTTCAGATTACTGCCACAGTCTCTGACTTGACAAGTCACTTCATTTAAAAAGTACTGCACGGAGATGTTTCCTCTACTTCTTTTTAAATAAAGGCAAAGGGAGAGAAAAAGGGCCATGACAGAGGTTTAGTTTAAATGATTGAAATGAAGGAAGCCCACAAAACTGTCTTTAGTTTGATGGGAGAGCCCTGCTTTCACAACCTCCCTTCTAATGAAAGTGGTAAGTGAGGGAAAGGGTTAACCGAAGTTCCTGGTGTGAACGATTTGTAGGCAGTAAGGTATTTTCATGGGGGGGGGATGTTATAATAAAATGAGTTGTTATATCTATTGAATTTGAATGCTTAAAGGATTCAAGGGATTTCAAGATACTGACTGAGTAGGTGGACATTCCAACTGCCACCTCCCAGGACCAAACTGGATTACAAATAAATTTAAGAACAATCATCTTGAAAAAACAACTTTGGACTAAATGAAGAGTGATCTTTATTCAAGGATCACAGAAGAAGCCACATTGAGACTGGTAGGAAGGGCAGAGACACAGAAAGTGCTGCTCCACTACCAGGAGCGAGTGGCAGCAGAGGGTCCAGAAGAACCTCTGTGGGGAGGGTCACCCAGAGAGGTGAGGGTCCTATTCCCCAGGCCTGGGAACCCAACCTAGAGCCCCAGAGCCTAGAAGAAGCACCCACACAGCATTTGGCAGTGAAAAGAGGGAAGGTTTCTGTCTGCAAAAAAAGATGGGCACTCTCAAAGATGTGGGCTCCATCTTAAAGGGCCCACACAGAAAATCTCATTCTCAGCCACTTACATGGGATCCGTCAGAGGGAGAACTAAGAGGACTAGAGTTGTGTGAGGAGAATGTAAAGTTGGTGGCCCAGGGAGAGACACTGTAGGGGACAGACACTGGAACCCCTGTGCTGAGTCTTTCTTTAGTAGTGCAGTTACCATCTTTCTTAGGTGGAGCAACCCCCTCTGTGGGTCAGCAGCCTGGGGGAAAGCAACTGGCCCAATCTTGAGACTCTCTCTTGCTCTACCAAGTGAGATGGGGCTGTTCTGAGAAGTAAGTCAAGAAGCAGGGGGAGCATCAGAGACAGTTTTCTGGTATTGAGGCTGGAGTTTTTCCTTGCACTCCCCTGAGAATATGACTGGTGCTTTCACCTCAGGAGAGATTTAATAAAAACTGTCCAGACTGTGGGAAGACCAAATCTCTGGGTTTCAGAGGCCACACCCACTGGACTCCTAGTGGCCACACCCTACTGAGGTCTGTGAAAAAAATCTGGACAGACTAACACCTTGGGCTGTAGGGTAGAAACCACACCAATCACCCTTTTTAATTCCTGATTTGCCCCCAGGTTCTAGAATCCATCAGAATTTTTTTTCAGTGGCCAACACCAGCAAGCAGCCAGCAGACACAAGCTGCTGAGGCAGTTTTCAGGGAAACTTGGGCCTTTTGCTGACCTTCTCTCAGGCCCCAGTGTGGGTAAAAGCCAGCCTAGATGTGCAGCTTGATATTTCCATGTGCACGTGGGCCCAGCAGAGGCAGCCACAAACTCTAGCTTGCTTGTAGCTTTAAGCAGGTTGCTGAAAGCCAGTCATGGGCAGTGTCCTTCACTGTTCTGTGCTGGCTTCCCTTCAGGGAGGCTAGGGCCATCACATCCAGTGGACAGTGGTGGAGAGCATTGGTTCAGGACTAAATGACCCTTGCTGGCAGCATGTCCTAAGGGAGGGCTCATAGGACATTGGGCCTAGCTGAGGCAAGTTATACTTTCTGTGGTCAGCAATGGCATAGTGGCTTGTGTGCATTGGATAGGGTGGAGCTTCAAAGTTGGCCAGCACAAGTCCTGGATATCATGCCTTGCTGGGACTAGGTTCCACAGGGGAAAGGGAGAGAGGCTTAGAACATAGACATTCAAGATATAGATCCCCTGGAGCCTATTGTTGGGTCTGGTCAAGGGGCTTAGCCACTCTCTGGGGGGACACAGTCAGCCCCAGGGGAGGACTCTCTCAGTCTTCTTCCCTGAGACCAGGGGATCCCCAGGTGGAAGAACTTCTGCAGGGGACTGTCAGCCCCTCTCAATCTGAGTCAGATGGTCACCTCGCTAAGAAAAAATAGAATTTGAGTATCCAGCAGTGTCTGAGAGATCAGGCTCTGAAGTAGGAACCGCTTTCTTTATACCAAGCTCCTGACCAAGAGACCCCTGAAGTAGAGGATCTCACTAACATTGTATTTCCAACCTCAGCTGCCTTAACCCACCAAACTTGCAACCTGTAGAGGTGTTGGTGTGGTGAGGCCGGTCTGAGCCCACACTATAGTCTTTCTACAGAAGACTCTGTGAGAAGACCAGGCACTTACAAGAGAAAATGGGACAGCTAAAAAGTGGAAGCAAATCTTATGGAGTTTAGGGCTTTTATGGAGCTGTTATCATCTCTAAAAATGAGAAAGCTGATTCTTATGCACAGGTTGGCTTCTCCCATACTAACCAGGCACTGAAAATGCAGAAGCAACAGAGCAGTAGCTCCAGACAGGTAGCCCCTGGTGGGTTACAAACAACTGCTAACACCAAATGAAGAAGTCCCAGAACAAAAACAAACAGTTCTCGTTGGCAGACCACACCACTGCTAGACTCAGCTAGCTACATAAGCAGCATGCCTAAAGGAGGAATCCAACAGGCACCAGACACCATGAAGAATAAATACACCTAACAGGACAAACACTGCACAGTGTCTAATATACATAATCAAGATTTACCCTTAGAGCCAGCCAGCCTTAAGGAATAATCCCATCCATGAAAGGGCTAACTGTATCCAATGCTCACATACAAAGCACTGAAAGAGAGTAATTACCAGCCAAGAATACTCTATCAAAATTATCCTTCAAATATGAAGAAATATAAACTTTTGCTGACATACAGAATCTGAGGGAATATAGCACCAGAAAACACCTACTGTATGAAATACTCAAGGGAATTATTTGACAAGACACAAGGAACAAAACATCAAAACTACAAGTGAAAGCTCCAACAAGGTTACATAAAAACAAGGATAATCTGTGACAACAATAACATAAAAGAGGGGAGGATATATAACAGCAGTAGCAAAGGAAGGTGGAGAACAGAAGAACTCATAGACAAAGGACTCTTCTACATATAAACATTTTTCTCTTAATAACCTAAAGGTAAACACTCACAAAAAATCCAGAACTGAAACACATGCTTAAAAGAAGAATAAACAAGGGAAAGAAGTATGGAATGTCACCAAACAAAATCAACCGACAGAAACACAAAAGAGAAGAACCATATAAGACATAGAGCTACCAGAAAACAAAACATAAAATAGCTTTAGGAAATCCCCTAGTGTCAATAATTACCCTAAATGTAAATGAACTGAACTCACCAATAAAGAGTCACAAAGTAGCAGACAGGATCAAAAAGCCAAACCCAACCTTATGCTGCTTTCAAGAGATCTAAGCTGCAAGGACAACAGTAGACTCAAAGTGAAAGGCTAGATACAATTCTCCAAGCAAATAATTTCCAAAGAAAAGCAGGTATAGCCATATTCCTATCTGGCAATGCTGACTTCAAGACAACAAAGATAACCAGAGACTAAGATGGACATTTCAAAATAATGAAGGGGACATTGTATCAAGAAGACATAACACTTCTTAATATATATGCACCAAACTAGGGAGCATCAAAATATATAAGACATGTACTAATGGATCTAAAAATAGAAGCAGACAAAAACACAACCATACTTGGAGATTTCAACACACCATTGATGGTTTAGCTAGATCATCCAAACAGAAAATCAATAAAGAAATGTCAACCTTAAATGACACACTGAACCAAATGGACATAATAGACATTTATAGGACACTTCACCCCAAAACATCAGATTATACATTCTTCTCCAGTGTTCACAGAACATTTTCAAGAATAGAGCATATATTAGGCCACAAAACTATAATAAAAAAAATTAGGAAGACTAAAATTATATCAAGCATATTTTCTGACCCTAATGCTTTGAAATTAGAATTCAACTGCAAAAAAGGAAGTAAAGAAACCCACAAAAATGTGGAAATTAAACAACATACTTCTAAAAAATGACTGGGTTACAAAAGAAATAAAAGCAGATATCAAAAAATATATACTGACAAATGAAAATGATAAAACTACATATCAAAAAGTCTGGGATGCAGTAAAAGCAATAATAAGAGAAAAGTTTATATCCTTACAGGCTTATATCAAGAAACAAGAGAAATCCCAAATAAATAACCTAACATCTCATCTTAAGAAACTAGAAAAAGAAGAACAAAGGCAACCCAAAGTCAGCAGAAGAAAGGAAATAGTAAAAATAAGAGTAGAACTAAATGAAATAGAGAACAAAAATCTACAGGAAAAATTAATATAACAAAAAGCTGGTTCTTTGAAAAGATAAATAAAATCAATAAACCACTGGCTAGACTAACTAAAAAATAAGGAAGGACTCATATAAACAAAATTCAAAATGAAAGAGCAGAAATTACCACAGATATCATAGATATTCAAAGGATCATAGTAGAATAATATGAAAGATTATATGCCACCAAATTCAACAACATAGAGGAAATTTATAAATTCCTAGACCTATTCAATCTTCTTAGACTGAGTCATGAAGTGGAAAACCTAAATAGACCTATAAGCAGGGAGGAAATAAAAACATCTATCAATAACCTTCAAAAAAACAAAAGTACAGAACCACAAGGCTACACTAATGAATTCTACCAAACATTCAAAGAAGATTTGGTACCTATCCTTCCCAAAGTCTTCCAAAAAATAGAAACAATACCCCTAGCACATTTTATGAGGCCAACATAACCTTCATACCAAAACCTGGCAAGGACAACACAAATACAGAAAACTACAAGCCAATATCTCTAATGAATACAGATGCAAAAATCCTAAAAACAAACAAACAAAAGATGTATTTCCTTTTATACTACTTCAACACAATCAAAATTCAGCTTATCCTTCCCTGGCCAGGTGGCTCAGTTGGTTAGAGCATTGTCCCCACACTCCAAGGCTGTGGGTTCGACCCCTGGTCAGAGCAGTTACAAGAATTAACCAGTGAATGCGTGAATGGATGCAACAATTAACTGATGTTTCTCTATATATATATAAAATCAATAAATAATTTTTTTTTTAAATCCTCAGCTTGTCTTTCTTTCTTACAGGGAACTTCTAAGTTTGTTAGTGGTTTATGTCCCTCACTGCCTAACAGACAAGAACCACAAAATGTCTTTTTAAAATTATACAATTAATAGGTTATATGTATATGAAGAACTTTAATGGATGTAGAGAGCAAGTTATAATTAATACCTGTCATACAAAAATATCAGGCTCAGTATTTTTTTCCACATTATATAGCATAGAATTTTGTATCTCAACGAAAGCACTTACATATACTCAATGATTTGTTTATATCTGACAACTTTCTAGCCCTATGTTGAAGCTGTTTTATCTTGCTCTAAGCAGCTGATCAGCCTATTTCAGCTTATTTAGAAAGTCTGCCCTCATTACTTTCCATACTTACCATATAAAGGATGTCACAGCAATACAAAGACTAACTGTCCAAAGATTCAATTACTAATGGATTTCAACCTAAGATTGTCAAGTGCTTGTTTAAGACATTTGATAATTAAAAGCATATTGTTATGAAGTGACTATGTCTCACCAAAACTCACATGTTGAAATCCTACCCGTAATGTGATAATATTAGTAGGTGAGGCCTTCCAGAAATGAAAAGTTGTGAGAGTAGAGCCCTCATGAATGGGGGTAGTGCTCTTATAAAAGAGACCCCAGAGAGCTCTCTCACTGCTTTGCCTTGTGAGAACATAGAATAAAGATGGCCATCTATGAACCAGGAGGCAGGCTATCACCAGACACTGAATCTGTTGGTGCCTTCATCTTGCAATTAGCCTCCGGACTGAAACATAAATGTTTGTTGTTTAAGTCACCATTCCTTGGTACATTGTTATAGCAGTCCAAACTGACAAAGACAGAATATCTATTCAGCATGCTACTATCTATTTATTCAAAAGTCTTTGGAGTTAATCCAAGGATCATGTATTTAGAGCAAGCCACTTGGGCCAGAATTATTTATGCACATCCTAGAAATGATTTCACTAAAATGAGATGATGGGGTTTTTTTTATAAAAACTATTAAATAATTACCCTTTTGGATACATTTCCTGTGTATTTTATAAATCTCAGTCAAATATATTATCTAATATATCACTCAATATCTCTTATAAATAAATTTTATGCCTCAGATACTTGCAGAAAATAATGTCTCCTCAGATGGATGTTTCAATTCTTACTGTTTTTAAAATAAATGAGTAACTGTGAATCAATGTATTTTCCCCTTTGCTCTCACTTTAGAAAAATTATGGAAATATTGTGGCCAGTCCTAGAGATCAGCTTATCTCAGGTTCCTGTCAGCATCTAAGTCAGTGCTTCTCTAAGTGTGAAACATGGACCACCTGTAAGGATGACTTTGGGAACTTATTATATATGCAGACCACTAAGCCCTTTCATAAAATCACTGAATCAGAACCTCTGGGAGTGAGATCTAGAAATTCCATGTGTTTATAAAGCTTCCTAGATGATGCTTGGGTATACCTACATTTGGGGACCATCCATCTGATCTTAGTAGTCTGACATCTAGAGGCAGGTCCCTTTTCTTCTCTTAGGGGACTTGAATTAACCCCAGCTGATAGATTTAACATTGACTTGGGATAGTGGATCAATCCATTTTTTAGGTCAGGGGAGATTGGGGAGAAAAGTTAAATTATCATAATAGGAACCAATATTCTGCATTGAACTTGACACTCAATTTCTATTCCTAAGCTAATAATTCAGTGTCCATCTGTTGGTATCATTTCATGTCACACACTGTTTACATAAGCTAGTTTATTCACCTATACAGGCATAAAATTTTCTTTACAAATGAAGCTACTTAAATTTAGCAAAGTTAAAGAACTTTTCAACATCACACAGATAAATGGAAGAGCCAAGATGTATGCCTGACTTTAGTGTTTTTAACCATTACACCACATTTTCAAAATCTTAGCTCTGTTCCTGGGCTTGATTTCCATCTTGCCTATCCATTCTAGACAGTTGGTTCTTGACAAAAGTTAATGATGACTGCCTGCTTGCTGGTCTGCCTGGACCTCTACACAAAGCCTGGGTCCCAATTCCCAATTACCTGCTGTCTTTTACTTTCCTCTCTTTCCTGCAGTTCACTGTATTTTACCTGGCATGGTCATTAGATTTCCACATTGTATAAATCACCAAGAATAGATTACCTACATGCAAAGTTGGGCAAGAAAACACAAAACGCCTTTCCTATCCCCATTATGCATGAATTTTGTTATAGACGCACCTTTGATCAGTGGATAAACAATCCATAAACTTGGAGAAGGGAAGATAAATGGCTGCTGACCTTCCTAAGCATCAAAAGATCTTTTAAGAGTAAATTAATTTATTTTTAGAATCATATTATGTAGGATTCCAAGCATTCTACCCTATACTTCAGTAGTCTGGTTGCAGAGCTACACTGAAATTACATGCGGCCAGCATGAGGTGTAGGAAGATAAGGTGAAACGAAGCAGGAGCTCCTTTGTGCTGATATTTGACAGTTTGCAAGGCAGGATAAATTGCTTCAAAGATATCAAACTTTAAAGCTTAATTATTTTCCCATTAAGACTTCTTTTGCAATGCAAATATTAATGCAAGTGGTTTTACCTTTTATCAGAGAATGTCTTAATTCTCAATTAACACCTAAGGGACTTGTCAGCCTGCAGGCAATCTGGATAGCTACCTGTGGGAATAGGTTCTGAGGAATTGAAGGCACTAGAATGAAAGAAAAGGGGGTCACAGGTGTAGAAAGTACATTTTACAAGACTGTGGCTTAGTGTTTCTAAATGTTTGAGGTCACTAAGAAGTAGTAAACACTGAGATAGAAAATCATTCTCAATAATATCTAAATCTTGATGTAATATTAGTTGCAGTTATAAATAGAAGGGTCATGACTTGTGACATATAAATATGTCTGCCTTGGAAAAAGTATGAAACACACCAGAAGTCTTTGAGTCCATTTGAGATTGTGCTAGATGGTCTTTTAAACTTGCTGATCCATATCTTGGTAAGAACAATACTATCCAGTTTTTCAGAAGATACTTGGGTAGGTTTTGAGTTGGAGGTCTTGGAATGTCTTCAATAATTTATTAAGCTTTTAAATCTCCTCAACCTTTCCTTCCTTGTGTACTATTCTAAAATACTGTTTATTTCCAGAAAGCTAAACTGATTATATCAATATTTCAACATAACATAGACTGATTGCAATTTCAGGTTCCTGGTCTAAAAAAAACCTTGCAATTTCCAAATGAAACAGTTACACTCCTTGGATTACACCCCTTTGTACAGATGGCTTTACCTGAAGGCAAATTCAGCAGTGGTTCTCATGCAACATTGCCACACTGCCTGACCTGCTGTGTACAGGGGCAGAGGAGACCACAGGAAAGATGTGAAGGCAGAAGAAGTGTGTGAGAGGGAAGTCCTGCAACAAGCAAGAAGGTAATACAATACAATGGGGCACAGAGAGATCATGGGAAGAAATCAAGTCAATCTGAACATGGGGAAAAATAAGAGCAGGAAGAAAATGCTACCAGAATTATAGCAGCTTAGAGTAGACACATAAATACCCCCAGAAAAGAAATCAACTTTGTTGGCAGTCAAGGCAGATAGATGTTTGTTTTGGTTGGTTGAGCCTAAACCTATTCACAAAAAGACTTCATTTGGATATAATGTAAAATAACTATGCTAAGAAGTGGTCACCTGTCATTCTACATATCTGAGAGTGAATGAGTAGATAAGCCTATAATTGCAAAGGTGGTTGGGTATAAAAAAGCTTGAGTCACAAAATTTGGAGTGATCATTCCTGACATTAAAATAATAACCTTAAACCTCTTCAAAGGACTGGAAGGTCCAAACATTTTTTTAAACCAATACCCCAGTCTTGATAGAGTTTCAGGTCTAAGGGTTTAAGCTTGAGGCATGTTATCTCTGCTCAGGAATAATTACAGTGCTCCTATGTTTAACTCTTACCTAATCAAGTGTCTACCTAGAGAACTGTCGAGTCCTATCATGGACGAGAGTTATCGGCTGCTGCCACAGGAAATGAGGATGCTAGCTGCATAAAAATTGCAAGGCTGTCATGGGGCTAATTAAACCTAGATTAGAACATGGTTTGGTTGGATGACAGTAATCAACAAAGGATGCAGTTCTAAGGCAGTTAAATGCTTGACATCCCCCTTTGCAATCCAAGCACTGGCCATTGAGAAATCTATCCCTCTATCAAGTAAGACTATCTTAAAGTAACTGAAAGATAAGAGGTATTTGGAAGAAAATGTGTGTGTTTGTGTATGTGTGAAAAGGTAAGTGGTTGAATTTGGGTTAGAAGAAATGTACGGTTATTCCTTAAAATAGCAAAAATATATTTTTCACTAAAGAGTCAACATATGAAACTTGAAACATATTTAAAATGTAGTTTGGGTAAAGGAAAGTTTAAAAGTAATTTCATTAAGTTTAATCAAATTCATATAGGCTTAAACTCTATTTTCTGGAAAAAAAAACACTATTAACTTTTTCAAATTATAACTCAAGACACAGGTTCTCAAAATTGTTCAAGTAGCCGAGCACCTGAAAATGATAATGCTCTTTGTCTAACAATAAATCCAAATACAAGAGGCAAAATATTTTATTACAAGAACTTGTGATTATCCTGTATTGGATTGTTAGATTTTAAATCAGGGAAAAATGGTTCAGACACTAAAAAATTTAAGAACTTTTTATGAGATAACTTTCAATCAATAAAATTCTACTTAGTAATATTTCTCTTCTAACAAATCATGAAAAGAATGCCAATATTTTATTTGAACAGCAGAACCTCTAAGGTCAGTTTCTGGAACACCAATGTTCCTTGGCAGATAGTTTGAAAACCACTGAAATAGTTTCCAAAGCAAAAAAAAAAAAAAAAAATCAATGCAATTATATTCAAGAGAAAAACTAAAAACAAGTAAGTTCAAGGGGTGATAAAGACTGCGGCTGCTGCATAGATCAACTGCTGCCAGCTGTCCAAACTTTGATAACCATATGTGAAAAGCCAGATACATCCATCAGGAAATTGTCTAATTTGCTTGGGTCCTTCAGAAACTGGACGCTTTTACTTTGAAGAGAAAGAGCAAGAGAAAAAGAGAGAGACAGAGAGACAGGATAAAAAGACTGCAGATATAAGCAGGGTGGCTCTCCCTTCATTAATCCCTACTTGATGAGCACCAGAATAGAAAGCAGAGTAAGGAATTTAATTTGACAACCGTCACATGTCCAGCACTGTGCTGGGAAGATACAACAAAGCATAATAAGAAAATACTGAAAAGTAAAGGGGATGCAACTATTTAGAAACCATTATATTGATAATAATTTATTAGTAATAACCTACAATTGCTTTTACTGTTAATACTCATTACTTGTGGATGTTCTGCTTGAATATGATGAACAGTGCCCTGATTTAATGAGTAGATACTCATTAAATCTGAATTTCATTTTAGCTTCTTTCTCTTTCTGCCACAACTGTCACCAAGAATTTTTTTACTTCTTAGACTCTGAATAACCTGCTCTATTTCTGGTGAACCACTTGTAAAGATTGGAGATTTAACACAGATCTCTTTCTTGAACAAAAATCTATTCTTGTTTTGGGCATATCACATATATACTCTCTTATTGTTTTATTGACAATGAAAGTTGTTATTTAAAAATATAAAAATTAATTCCTAGGACTGTGGTTTCTTCTTTGCCAAATTTGTTTTAAGTTGGAAGCAATAGAAGTATAAAGAGAGCTGGCAAACTATGGCCCATAGGCCAAATTTGACCAGCTGCCAAGGTTTCTTTCTTTTTTATTTTTTCCCCATTTTTAAATAATTAAAATGATTAAAACAAGAGTAATATTTTGTACACATGAGAACTACAAGAAATTCAAATTTCAGTATTCATTAATGAAGTCTTATTGGGACACAGCCATACCCTATGTATTGACTTAATGTCGAGACTGCTATTAGCTACAACTGCAGAATTTAGTTACAACTAAACTACAGTGTGTCCATAAAGTCATGGTGCACATTTGACCGGTCACAGGAAAGCAACAAAAGATGATAGAAATGTGAAATCTGCACCAAATAAAAGGAAAACTCTCCCAGTTTCATACCTATTCAGTGCAGTTCGATGTGGCTCACGCACAGATTTTTTAGGGCTCCTTAGGTAGCTGTCCCGTATAGCCTCTACAGACTCGTCACTGACTGACGGCCTACCAGACCAGGGTTTCTCCACCAAACTGCCAGTTTTCTTCAACTGCTTATCCCACCGAGTAATGTTATTCCTATGTGGTGGCACTTCGTTATAAACGTGCCGATATTCACGTTGCACTTTGGTCACGGATTCGAATTTAGCGAGCCACAGAACACACTGAACTTTCCTCTGTACCATCCACATCTCAACCGGCATGGCCGTGGGCTGCTCTGCTGTATACACGGTGTTACAACATCATCTGTGCATGCGCACATGCTGCCACATCATCCTACAGAAACTGGGAGAGTTTTTCTTTTATTTGGTGCAGATTTCACATTTCTATCATCTTTTGTTGCTTTCCTGTGACTGGTCAAAAGTATACCATGACTTTATGGACACACTGTATTTATCGCCTACTCTTTTATGGAAAATAAATTGGCAATCCCTAGTATAAAGAAACAAACTAACAAGCAAGAACTGCGTTTTTCCATTGGGCTGTTGTGAATATAATTCCTTAATTTGGGGAATATACACTGCTCACAAAAATTAGGGGATCTTTTACAGCTTCATATTCATTTTGAAATATCCCCTAATTTTTGTGATCAAGTATAGTAGATGACACCAAAATTACATTTTCAGAAATATCATTCTATGATATAGGCTTGAAGCAATTCTTTTTAATTAATTAAGATAGCAATACTGACCAGTCCACTTGCTTTTTTATGTTATCCTAAATACTGTTCTAAAGCAGCAGTTCTCAAACTAGAAAAAGTCTCTTTGGGAACTCCTTAAAAAGAAATATTCTTAGGTGCAGCTCCAAAATTCTAGACCAGTAGGTCTGCGGTGAGTTGCAGTAATCTGCATTTTAACACTCTGGTGGTGATTCAGATGGACATTTCCACTGCAAAACTTCACGGAGCTTTCACAAAAAGCCCAGATTCACTGGTTCTTTTGCCCTGGCCTGAACAAAATAGGCGTGGTGTAAGGAAATCTTTAGGAGCTCTGGCAGTGGGCATAAATAGAACCATTTGAGCTTGCGTCCTGAGACTTCCTAGGGAAGAGATTGCTTTGGAGTTGCTCCCAGGAGAAATACAGTAAAAGTTAAAGTCAGACTAACAGTCTTCTACTGATTTCTTCCTGAAAAAGCTGTCAAGGCTCCCAGCATTGCTTTTGCCTGCTAGAGAGATGGTGAACACAAACCTGTAAGGTGCACAGCATCTTGGTTTCCATAGCAGAGCAAAGCTATGGCATGAAATCACACACAAACACCCCAAAACACAAGATGTGAGAGAAATGTGAACAAAGTACTCATGGAGATTTCAACTGATGAAACTAGAAGTTATATTTCCAAGAGTTGAAAAGTTTTTTTTGCCTCTGAGAGTAGTATTATTCTAAATTCACAAGAAACCTCTTTCTCATTTTATGTTGCTTGGGAATTCTTTAAATTGATGGACCATAGAAGAAATGGCATGACATTCTCATAGGGATTGACAGCCTGAAATGACCACATTGTTTAGATCCTGAAACAGAGATATTCATCCTTTCCCCCTCTCCAATTGCCCTATTTACCCAGAGTCATGGCTCAAGACTAAGATTAAGTCTATTCAGCAGGGACACTTAAAAAAAATGGCTATAGGGAATCAGAAGACAATAATCCTTAGAAAGGTGCAGCCCTGGGAAATCAACCTTACCATCAAAGATCCCAAAGGCTCTAGCAGGTCTCCGGAATTGCAGAGACTTAAAGGAGGAGATGTTAGCAGTGTAGTGCTGAAATTAAAAGGGGTAAAAAGACAGGACACCCCTATTGAAATCATTCCAACGAACAAAGAACAACTCCATCCAAAGAAAACCAATGTGAAAGTACTGTGTGTGTGTGTATGTGTGTGTTTGTGTGTGTGTATGTTTAAAGAGAGAGAGAGAGGGAGAGGGAATGTCTCTAACTTCCTACTACCTTAATTTTTTCTCTATATTTCTCACCTGAAGGTTCCCTATTAGACTTTTCTGGGGTACTGTTGAAACTTTGTAAGATTCTAGAAAGAATTAAACATTTATGTGAATTAACAGAGCAGGAATAGCATCTGCATATGCATTATATAAGCTAGAAAGAGTATAATACACACCATCATCCTTTTGCCTCAGGATATACAGTGATCACAGCTGGACTCGGAAACATCCCTGTACCATGTAGCAGAGGGCTTAGTGGGAAAGAGGAGAGTGTTGCAAGCTGCTTAGAACACTCACACAGCCTAGCTGGTAGGTATAGTTAAAAGAATGCTGGTTCTAAAAGTAGTGAAATGTTTAAATCTTGTTGTCATTTACATCTCAACAGCTTCCATTTTATGCTCCCCCCTTTTTTTTCGCTTTCTTCTTAGATTTCTATTGATTCACATACTGTTATTTCTGGAGTAATAAAAATGAGTGAAGAGGAATTAAATATAAATACAAACATAAAAGTTCTCACAAGAATAAGTGAGGAAGTGAGAGCATACATAATTTTTAGGTAGGTTTGTGTGTGTGCGCGCATGCAAGCATGCACATGTGTGCGTGTGTATACAAATGGAGAATGCAAAGAATCAAGAGGATCTCTACTCTTCAATACATTTGTTGTCTCCATTCTTTCAAATCAAAGTTATCTATGTCATTATCCTTCAGTGCTTGGAACAACCTGAAGAATCCTCGGGACAGGTGGGATTTCTTCATCTGCTACTGCTAGATATCACCTGGTTTCTATTCTAGGTCTCTAAATTGGCAAGGGTGAGAGGAAAAGCATCAGGGATTAAGGAGAAACTGTAGAGAGAAGTACAGGAGAAAACAGGAAGTAGAGTCTATAAAGGAGCAGGGGTGAGTGCCAGAAGGACAGTGATAGGAGGTAGAAAGGAAACAGAACTGAGATTTTTGAGGATGGGAGAATGGAAAGAACAGTTTAAATAATGTACAGAATGAAAGTAAAAAAAGAAAGAGGATGAGTCAGTATTTATTGAGTGAGAACTGTATGCTAAGAATTATCACATGAATTATATTTTTAACCTTATTGAAAACTCTGTAATACAAGTTTCATCCCTACAGATGAGGAACTTGAAGTTCACAGTTGTTAAATATCTGGCCTAATATCACAGAGTGGGGAAGGAGTTGGGAACTAATCGGTTCACTGAATAAATATTTATTGAGAGTGTACTGTGAACACATGCTAAACAATTCCACACATACCTCCTTGTTTAATTCATAAAAATGTAACATTATGAAATATGTATATATCTCATATATATTTCATATATATTCCATTACAGTTAATAAATGTGGACAAGGCATAGAAATTGGAATTAGTTTTTCAAGATTATAAAGCTAATAAGTGACAATCAGAATTTGAATTCAGCTCTGACTAGCTCTGAAATACATGCTTTTAAAATTAGAGCAGAAAAGGCACTAGACTGAAAGAACAACTATGGCTCCAGATCAAAGAGATGGAGAAGATACAGCGCCTGACCTGTGGTGGAGCTGTGGATAAAGGGTTGACCAAGAATGCTGAGGTTGCCAGTTGGAAACCCCAGACATACTTGCGCAAGGCACATATGAGATGACATGACTACGAGTAGATGCTTCCCACTCCTCCACCGCCCACTCTTTCTCTCTCTTTAAAATCAATAAATAAAAATCTTAAAAAAAATTTTTAAAAATAAAAAAGTACGTATTAAAAAACGAGATAGCTGATAATTATGTTAAAAGCCAATTAGATTAGATTTTAAAACTGTCCTAACAAGGGAGTCAGAAAACTTATTTTAACATTTACATTTAATTTTTCTGGTCATTCCACCTTATTTTATTGTTTTATTCTATAAAATAAAAAAGATTGTATAGTATAACAGAACCTTGAAACTGAATTTAGGAAACCTGAGTTTATAGTTTTGCCATTAATTTTGAGCAAATATTTAAATAAAAATATCCAAAATCCACCTCTTTCATCTATAAAATAGATATTACAACACTTTTCTTGATGGCCTTATAAGATGACTAAGAAGCTCAAGAGGTAATAAATCCAAGTACTATATATTTGGAAATAAATGCATACAAGATAAATTTCATAGCACACAGTCTTAGGCTACGGGGAGCCTCCAGTTTATTCCTCTTTTGCGCCCTTATACAGATCATCCCAGGATTCAGTCTTCCACATAAGAATCTGCCCATGAAGGTGCAGCCCCAAAGAGATGAGTACTAGTTATTTGCAGGATACCAGAGTCCCCCTACACTTATTTTATACTCTGAGCTTCTGCCATCTTAAAGGTTTCTTTTTCCCTCTTTGAAGCCTTTCTCACAATCTTATTGTGTATTTAAATCAAATCAAGCATGGAGTATTGTCTTTGAATATTGCAAAACATCAGTTTGTTTTGTTTGACATATGGAATTGAGCTTTTAGATTTCGGTGTTCAGATAGATGCAAATAATGCATGCTGTGCCTCTTCCTCTCCAGGAAGACATTTCCTGTGCTGTCTGGGCTTTCTCTACTCAGCTTTCATGAATCAGTCCAAGTGACGTCTCCTTGATGAAGTCTTTCTCAGACTCTTCCCTTATCCTGCCTCCTTCTCTTTTTAACCCTTGCTTGAAATACCCCTAGTCCCAGCCCGCATTTCTTTTTGCTTTCCCTATACTTTCAAAGAATTTTGTCCATACAGTCATGGGCCCTAGATCAGATTGCGCGGACACCACATGGACTATCCTGCCTCCTCAAATAGAATATGAGATTCATGAAGTTAGGGCTCCAGGATTATTTTTGTTATGTACTCCCATTCATTCATTGATTTGTACATTTATTGATACGTTCAGCTATGTATATTATTGGGTGTTTACCACATACGAGAACACTGCTAGGTGCTGAAGGCACAGCAGTGAATAAAATCAGCTCACTTTCACTTTCATGAAGCTTGCCGTCCTGTGTGTGTGTTCATTTGGTTAAGTCTCAGTTACAACCCTGTTTGGTGCGAAGAAGGCAAAGTATCGGGTATAAAAGAAAACCTATGCAAGAGAGATTTCACCTGGTTAGGGAAGTTGGGGAAAATCACCTGAGGAAAAAAAACACTAAACTTGAGATCACAAGGATAAGTATTTTACTACCAAGTAAGGCGCTCAGAGAACATAGTAAGTGCTTAAAAATAAATAAGTAAAACAAACCAAAAAAATAAAGAACCTCTTCAAATAAAACATAAAAGTGTAATAAAAATAACTTATTCATTTAAGGCTTTTTATACACATCTATGTTATTTCACGTAATTCTCACAACAACCACTGAGAGAATATTATTTCTTTCCCTTTTTATCACAACTTCAAAAGATAATTAGAAATCAGACAGTGAGTGAAATGTAACACAAACTACTTTCAGTTCACATCACAAATTATTCTAGAGATCCTCTTCAAAAATTTTTTTAGAAGAGATGCGATCTTTTTCTTTTTTGTAAGAAGCAAGCCAAGTAACCTTAATCTATCATTTCAATTTATTTGTTCCAACTGTGTTCTTTATCTTCACTTTCCAAATAAGATTTTCTTCACACCCTCGCTCATTTCTGTACTGAAATGCTTGATTGAATGAGAGATGAGAGTAGGGGTTTTACAAGTGGTTGCTGTATTTCATTTTAACAAATGTGGTAGGTTATCAATATCTAAACTGCTGTACTCTTGCCATATCTCTATAAAAAGAAACCCATTACTAGAGGGTACAGAATAATTATAATATTATCCCAAATATCACTCTGCACTAGGCCTGTCACATAGTAGACACTCAATAAATGATGACTTCTTAATGATGAATTTGAAATAATTTTTCTTTGACAAGGCATTGCTGTTGTGACTGAATATTCATTTGAGGAGTCACTGCCAGGATTGAAAACCGTGGTCAAACAAAAAAGCAAAGCTCCCTCGATTATGGAGACTGTCCTTATTGTTCTGACCTCATTAGCATCATTCCCAGGGTTCTGGAACTCTATACCAAATATAGGCCTTATGACTGCATTAAGGAAATTCACAATTCCTCTCTACAGGAGCACAAATATTGAAAGAGTGCAAATATGCATATAGTTTGAAGTAACTTTACAAAATATGACCTTGGATGAGCTTTACATAGCAGAGTTTTTTTTCTCTGAAGTTTAGGAACAATATGCCTAATTTTGTAAGTAGCATAATAGCAGGCTGATGGTATATTCACGTAAGGTGAAATTCTCCCTTAACTTTCACAAACTGGGAATTGGTTTTGTTTTTTCTTTTCTTTTCATTTTAGTTCTTAGAGCACTGGCAAATTACTTTCTGCTCCAAACTATAATAAGGGGTCTGTTCAAGAGATTTGTCTCTGTGGCTCATTTTTAATGCTAATCAGTCATATGGATATCTCCATCTTAACATCCCTACTGATTCAGATCTTTTGCATAAATTATCTGTGTTAGCCCTGTAGAGGATTTCAAATTTACTCAGTAATGACTTCAGTTCCTCATTTACTTTTGCTAAAAAAAAAGTGGGGCTGAAAAAGAAAGCAAAATGTTTTTTGAAGCAACAAATGATATCCATAGTTTGTATAGTGCTTATTAACTACACCTTGATAAAGGTTTAATTTCAGACAGATATTACGCATACTGACCAATAATGCATCCAGACTCAGTAGTCAGTACTGCTAAAAAAATGAGCCTGTGTTCAATTGCAAAGAGGACCGAGAAGCCAAGTGCTTTCTGCTACAGAATCTAAAGTTACTATTGATTTCTCTCTTACAGCTTTGCTCCATTGATTTGATTTCTGCTGCAATCCTGCCACAGGTTCGTTCTCTGGACCAATAGTCCTGTGTCACAACTGTGTACAGAGTGACTTCACCCACACTTCTGTCATCATGGTCTTACTCTTAAGCTCTCACCTAAGACTTCCTGTTTCTCATTTCAACCCCTCCCTAGTAGCTTTACCTGTCTTTGTTCCAATCTAGTTTTCTTCCTTTATTCATTTTTCCTCCACTGTGATTATAAACATGGGAGGAACAACATGGTGGGATTCCATAACACCATATAACTCCCTGAGTTATAATTCTGAGAAGACATGGATGGTTCCCCATATCAGGAGAGCAGTTTTGTTTTTTGTTTTTTTTGTATTTTTCTGAAGCTGGAAACGGGGAGAGACAGTCAGACAGACTCCCGCATGCGCCCAACCAGGATCCACCAGCACGCCCACCAGGGGGCGATGCTCTGCCCATCCGGGGCGTTGCTATGTTGCGACCAGAGCCACTCTAGCGCCTGAGGCAGAGGCCACAGAGCCATCCCCAGCGCCCGGGCCATCTTTGCTCCAATGGAGCCTTGGCTGCGGGAGGGGAAGAGAGAGACAGAGAGGAAGGAGAGGGGGAGGGGTGGAGAAGCAAATGGGTGCTTCTCCTGTGTGCCCTGGCCGGGAATAGAACCCGGGACTTCTGTATGCCAGGCCGATGCTCTACCACTGAGCCAACCGGCCAGGGCCAGGAGAGCAGTTTTAATTAGCTTTTTATTCTTACAGTTCTTCCTCATTCTGTCCACACTCTCTCCCCTCTCTAACTCACCCTTTCCTTTTTGGAAGAATTCCAGCAATAAAGCAGAAGGAGGCAGTCTGAGAAAGGTTAGGCAAACACAACAATATTACCGAAATAAGTAACATATTGCTCATTAAACATTTAAAATCAACAGTTGCTTGCTCGATCTGCCAATATTTTGAGAAATGCCAGTTTTATTGCTAGGTGCCACTTGGCTTGAGCTGCTTATTCATGATTTGAGAACTGACGTCCAGGATGACAAAAGCATATTCCAGTTAGAATTTTGCCGTCAAGAGAAAAACTGAAATTTTACAACACAAAACTCCCTGTTTCTGTCTCCTTCCCACCGCCCCTATCCTCCCTCCTTCCCTCCCTCCCTCCCACCCTCATGCTTCTGCCTTCATTCCAGAAACAAATGGATGTGTTAAAACAGTGAAATGTGTTTGTGGAAGATAAATAGTTTATCTTAAATATACTGTTGTAGTGTCAAACACAGTCTCAAATATATGTACATATTTTATTCACAGACATAACATTTCAAAATGAGTAGGTTTTTTTCTTTCTCAAACATTTATACATGAATGCAATGTCTACAAAAAATAAAAAAAAGAATGACAACGTAGCTAAGATCTTATCAGTATTATGTGCAGATCTCATCAAGAACACAAGCTCAGAGAAAAGTGTTTTTCTTT
Source organism: Saccopteryx leptura (assembly GCF_036850995.1). Taxonomy (NCBI): domain Eukaryota; kingdom Metazoa; phylum Chordata; class Mammalia; order Chiroptera; family Emballonuridae; genus Saccopteryx; species Saccopteryx leptura. Next base: position 44,949,455 of record NC_089510.1, read on the forward strand.
TGTTTGTTTGTTTGTGTGTTTGTTTCGTAAAAGGCATCACTTTCCAACTGGCAGCAGAGGGAAGATTAGAATTTTTAACACATCCTTCTCCTTTCTCCCATTTTGCTTTATTTTCATTTTGCTGTCACAAATGTGTGACTTCATGGCCAAGGCTTCCAATTGCATGGTCATGCTCTGCATGTACCTCAGCAAGAGAATCTTTTGGTCACTTGTGTCATCAGTAACTATTGCCGGGCATCGTGCTATTTGGGAGAGAGGGTTGCAAAAATAAATAAAATTTGGCTCCCACTCTTAGGCAGGTCACAGTCTATTACTGCAGAGATAGCCAAGCAAACATATGATGATGACATGAAGAAATAAGTGCTGAAACAGAGGTGTTTGGATCTATAATACTTTAGCTCAGGCTTTCCATCGGAATGGCATAGGATGAGTGCCGTCAGCTCAGTGAGCTCCACCTCCCTGAGCCACACCCAGAGGCACAGCTGTTATAGCACACATATGAGGTGTGTCGCTGCCAATGCAAATGTACTAAAATGATGATCCTCAACATCCACGTAGTCATGGAGAGATAATTGTATTAGAAGGAAGACTCTCACAAGGAAGTAAAACTCAAGAGTGTCCACTCAGATGCGTCTCAGCACGAGACGATCTACATGGAAGGGAAGCAAGGGGAGGAGGATGGGGAACACTTTGCACCCAGCCTATTACCATTGGTCACGGGATACAATTTTGTATTGAAAACACACAATGATGAAGCATTTTTGTTCTGATTACAAAGAGTGACAAACAAGGGAGAGGCGAAGGAATGCACATGCATCAGACATTATTCATCAATAAAACATCTGCTTGGTACTCTGAGGACATGCGATTCTTTAATAGCAGTGCAATAACAGTAACAGTGATGGTACATGCCATCAGCTCTAGAAGTAATTGACAATTACTTAAAAGTAGATGTAAATGTGTGACAGTTAAAAAAGGATTTGGTGAATCCAATTAGTTTTGGTGAGTTATGGGGTCAAATTGAGTAGTGGAGACGAATGCTTCTGCAGCCTTGGTATATGCACCATCTGCAAATTAAATACATTACTCCAAATTTGCCATACCTATATCTCAAAATTTGAATGAAAATGACTTGACAGTGAATTTACGATAGGCTCTAAATAACCACTCTCATGACTTTGGAGCTGCAAGTACAGTCAAGTTTGCATCATTATTTTTATTCCTTGAGCTTACAGAGGGCAAATTTTATGATCCAAGTAGTACAAATCCAGCCAAGCAGGTAAATGGGTTAAGATTTATTGTAAAGATACAAGCTTCTACACTTTCTGCTGCCTGTGGTGTAGGTCCATAAAGTGTACATTTAACAAAATTAGTGGAAATTGTCAATTTCAAATACTCAAGCCATTAGATGCTTAGAGTATCATAAATAAATAAATGAAACCCAAAGATAAAGCTCAAACTTTATATTGCTTAAAAAATTTCAAATTCCACCTCCATCATTGAAGCATTTATTAGTTACTAGTAGGTAGACAAACTAACCAACCTGGGTTTTATGTCTCTTAAAAACTTTCAGCCTGACCAGGGGGTGGTGCAGTGGATAGAGAGTCAGACTGGGATGCGGGGCCCCAGGTTCGATACCCAGAGGTTGCCAGCTTGAGAATGGGCTCATCTGGTTTGAGCAAAGCTCACCAGCTTGGATCCAAGGTCATTGGCTCAAGCAAGGGGTCACTCGGTCTGCTGTAGCCCCAAAGTCAAGGCACATATGAGAAAGCAATCAATGAACAACTAAGGTGTCGCAACGAAAAACGAATGATTGATGCTTCTCATTTCTCTCTGTTCCTGTCTGTCCCTATCTATCCTCTCTCTGAGATAGACTCTCTGTATCTGTAACCCCCCCCCCAAAAAAAAAAACTTTCATACACTAGTTTATATTGTTAATAATAATTTAAAAAGCTGACATTAAAAGGTAGAAAGAGGAGATGTAGTCATTCCTTCACCCACCCATTCACCAAATACATAATGGTGCCTATAATATGTCCCACTCAGCATGGGGTTCTACACATGGAAGGTAGGGGTTCCTGCCCTTAATAGGCTGACATCTAAGTAAAAATTTTAAGACTAGACAGCAAGGCCTGAAAAACTGAGAATTGGCTCATCAGCTAAAACAAGGTGCAGATGAGAAATAACAACATCTCATTAAGAAAGAGGCTACATTTTTAAAAACAAAGCTTAAATAAAACTAAGAGCTAAGGCATATAAAGCACAAATAGAGTTTTTCTTTTCTGATCTTTCATTAAAAATTTTTTTATGGCAATGTCTGTATCACAGATCAAAATGCTTAATTTGACTTTAAAATGTGAGTAAAAAACATAAGCTTGTTTTGTGAATTTAAATTCATTTAATTCCACATTTTTAAAAACAGTTCTAACTAGGTATAAAATTAAGACCCATTAAAGAAACACATACATACAAATCAATTTAAAAGCTCATATGAGCCTGACCAGGCGGTGGCATAGTGGATAGAGCATCGGACTGGGATGCAGAAGACCCAGGTTCGAGACCCCAAGGTCGCCAGCTTGAGCGCGGGCTTATCTGGCTTGAGCAAAAAGCCCACCAGCTTGAGCCCAAGGTCGCTGGCTCCAGCAAAGGGTCACTTGGTCTGCTGAAGGCCTGCGGTCAAGGCACATATGAGAAAGCAATCAATGAACAACTAAGGTGTTGCAACGCGCAGTGAAAAACTGATTGATACTTCTCATCTCTCTCCATTCCTGTCTGTCTGTCCCTGTCTGTTCCTCTCTCTGACTCACTCTCTGTCTCTGTAAAAAAAAATAAAGTAAAATAATTAAAAAAAAAAAAAGCTCATGTGGATTTGAACACACTGATGACCACAGACATCCCAGGGACAAACTAATATATAAGTCAGCATAAACTATGATGGCTTCCTGGATACCAGTGATTTCTCTAGTGACCATTTCTATGATAATAGTCTTTGGACAAAGGTGATTGATCTAAGAAGACATATGACTTAAAGCTAGACTAATAAAACTTCCTCCTAGAAATGTGAAACTTAAATGGAGAGTCTCAGAGTAAAATAATATTCTTAAACATTGTGCTACAGAGAAAGCCCCAAACACTTCCTGCTCAAGAGTTGCCTTATTTTTGCCTTACCAAGAAGCTATTGGTCAACTTTTGTTTCAAGCATATAATTTATTTCTCCAAATTTCTAGTAAATTCTCTGTTTTATCCTATGCTATGTTGACTAGCTTCTGTTGCTTACCACCAAAGGACATTTAACAGAGGTAACTACTTGACAACCAACTTTTTCTTCAGATACTTAGAATCTCTATAAAATCAAGAGCCTACTGAAATTCTGTTTATTTATCAAAACTTTCAAATCATTGAGAAAATCTAAGAATTATGAGTAAAATTTATATAACGACTTAGTAGCAAATGGAGAATATTTTTACTGAGTTAGAAAATCACATTTAGGCCCTGGCCAGTTTGCTCAGCAGGTAGAGCATCAATCTGGCAGCAGATGTCCTGGGTTTGATCCCTGGTCAGGGCACACATGAGAAACGACCATCTGCTTCTCTTGCCCCCCTCCCCCCTTTCTCTCCATCTTCCCCTCTTGTAGTCAGTGGCTTGCTTGGTTCTAGTGTTGGCCCCAGGTACTGAGGATAGCTCATTTGGTACAAGCATTGGCCTCAGGCACTGAGGATAGTCAGCTGATTTGCGCATTGGCGCCAGACAGATGTTGCCAGGTAGATCTTGGTCAGGGTGTATACTGGAGTCTGTCTTTCTATCTCCCTTCCTCTCACTTAAAAAAGAAAAAGAGAAAATGATATTTAATAATTATGGTTAGATTAAAGCCTAAATATTAGAAATACGTTGTTAAAATAATGCACCTAGGGCTTTATGTACCATTTCCAGTGATACTGTATCATTCTTGCACCCAGAGTTATTAATGTCGTACCTGAACAAGTAGCATTTTAATAGTTTTAGCATTTGCATTCACAGATGTTGCTGCTAAAGGTGGCCATAAACCTGTGTTCATGTAAAGAATTAGTGTATAGCCATTGTTATTTGTTGGTTTGAGCATCTTTAAAACTTCTCCAGGATCAGAAAGTTAAGTTGTCACCCCTGTGCTTTCGACCATTTGAATGCCTAAAATAGGCTTATTTTGAATGAGTGATCCATATTTGAGTATCACTTGCCTACCCTGTATTTTAAATTATTTTTTTTGCCATATTTTTAAAAAATTGAGAGGCAGGGAGGCAGAGAGACAGACTCCCATATGTGCCTCGACTGGGATCCACCCAGCAACCCCCTTCTGGGGCTCATGCTCTACCCATCTGTAGCTGCTGCTTTGTTGCTCGGCAACCAAGCTATTTTAGTGCCTGAGGTGAGGCCATGGAGCCGTTCTCAGTGCCTGGGGCCACTTGTTCATTCAAGCCATGGTTGCAGGAGGAGAAGAGAGAGAGAGAAATGGGTGGGAAGAGGGGTGGAGAAGTGGATGGGCACTTCTTCTGTGTGCCCTGACCAGAAATCAAACCCAGGACATCCACACACCAGGCTGATGCTCTACCACTGAGCCTACTAGCCAGGCCTCTTTTTGCCAGATTTGTAGAACCATTCTGCATTGTCCAGGGCCTTGCCTTAATGTGTTTTGCTAGTATGTCTTCTGCAAATATTTTTATACTGCTTCTTGATTGCTTGTGTTCATGGACTTGGTAGTTGTTTATAATCCCTGGCTACTTAAATGTGAGTTCTAAAATAATAGCGATTAAGCAGATGGAACATGTATAGTATGCTGAATAAGATTCATAGCCATAAAGAACAACTGGAAAATATCCAATTATTATAAAATGTGAAGTTGGTTGAGACTCAGATTGGGCCATACTCATCTTTTTACTCACCTAATAAATATGTATTGATTACTGCAGGTGATGCTTGAGTATCCAGTCTAGATCCCCTTTCTAAAGTGTATACCTCTCTCCCAGTTGCTGGGAGAGCTATGGTTTGCAGCTTATACCTGTGGATTCCTCTGGAGAATTCCTGGTAGATGGGAGCCGAGATGCCCAAGAAATTCCAGGGTTACAACTTAGTTTCTCCCAAGTAATGAATGATGGACTGATTAAGGATTTAGAAAGCCCAACCCTTCTGTCTCAAGGTGGGACAATGCTGCAATGCAATTTACAATCTAGAGCCTCACCATAAACAGGACAACGCAAGAGTTTTCTTGAGGCATTATGATTTTTGGCCATTTTCTCTTCCTTATCCCGTTTCTCTCTTTCTTACAGGTTTTTTTCCTGAGGAGCACTACTCAATGAATCATATACTAAAACGCTGTCTCAGGTCCTGTATCCAAGGAACTTGACCTAAGATAATCACCTACTTTGTTTTAAGTACAAGGACTAAAAATCTAAATGAGACATTATTCCTTCCCCCCAAGTGCTTGAGGCTTATTTCTTCTCTGGATTTCTCTAGACATATTCTGGTTTAATAATTGCTGGCTCAGTAAATTCTTTTCTTTTCTTTTCTTTTTTTTTTTAATTAAGTGAGAGGCGGGGATGCAGAGACAGACTCCTGCATGCACTCTGACCAGGATCCACCTGGCAAGCCCCCTACCAGGCAATGCTCTGCCTATTTGAGGCTGCTGCTCCGTTTTTTGGCAACCTGGGAGTTGCACAAGCTGGGCCTACACTCTACCACTGAGTCAACTGACCAGGGCCTCAGTAAATAATTTTCTTGATTACAATTTCTTGTTTCTCTGAATCTACACATCCTTATTTGTTTTCCTGTATTCAAGAGCCGTGCTTCTAAAAAGTTATGTAATAGAGTTTCTGTAAATCAAATGATATTTGAAATGACATAAGGTACTATGCTATTAAAACCATTATTGTTAATTCTTTCTTAAAACAAATAATGACAAAATATTCTACTTTGAAACTTAAATTCCCACATATCACATTAATACAAAGAAGGTAATGCTTTACTGGGTAATATATTAATATCAAAGAAATTTATTGCTGGCTTCTCCTTCCTACACTCCCCCACTCCCCATTCTTATTTTTGGACTACCATTCCTATTTTTATGGCTATGTAATTATGGCACCAGTGCTGAGTTTACCTTATGCTGATCAAATTCAGCTCTTTTCACCTTCTTCCCCTATGCTGGGCATGTGGTTATATGACTATAAGCAAGAATTTGTGCACAACATAGGGAGTATAAAGCAGACAGACTAAATGTGAACTAAAACTAAAGGTTAACTTCTATTACACTAAATATATAAAAGATTATTCATATGTGTTCAGTTACTAAAACCACCTTTTTTCCATCAATTGCCACTGAAACAAGTAGACCACTTGCTAAGCCTTGCAACTATCTTGATTAAACAGAGGATTTTGTTACACTGTAGTTTATCAGGACACGTTTGGGTAAGAGAACAAAAAAGTGATTTTAAAGAGACAGAGTGTGAAGGTCAGGAGAAGAGCAGGTAAGGAGAAGGGTAAAAGAAAGATAAAGTGGCTGGAGAACTCCTGTGTGACTCTATGGGGCCAGGCTTGGAAATAACAACAAGACTGGGTGGCTACTCCACTGGCTTGAGGGTGTACGATTGGTACTACAGTACAGATGGCAAGGGCAGTGTGTACATATAGTGCAGGCATAGAAATCAAGTCCAAATGTAGCTGATTAGATCCCTGAGCAAGCAGAGTCTACACTGGAGACTGCAGGGTTCCTAGGTGTGTCTGAATCTAACATGGGGTAGTTATTCTGGTGGCTATTCTCTATTTATTCACTAGGAAGCCAGCATTTTACATAAAGCAATGGTATTAGAAGTCAGAAGTGAAAATAAAAAAAAAAGAATTCTACAAAACAAATGAGTCAGGATTGACACAAATGATTGAAGTTATAAAAAAAAAAGTATTTATAAAAGCCCATGAGAGTATATGAAGAAGGAGAAACAATGAATGGAGTAAAAATGATAAATAAATAAATAAATGAGGGGCATGACATTAATGATATATCCAGATGGCTGAGAGACTTAACTAATTTTTTAAATTTTATTTTAATAAGAAAACAATTACTGTGTAGGATTAGAATATAATTAATTTTCTGCAGAAACAGTTCCTAAAAGCAGAAAATGGAGTAATTGGAAAATTTGGACATTAACAAATTAGTGACTCTGGGTATATGTTGCCTACAATTGACTTATTAATTGGGTGTCACAGTGATTGAGTTAGATTTTTGCAAAGGTATGAGGAAAAAAAGAGAGCTCTCTAGATATCCAAAAGATATAATAATGGGTGAATGGAACTGATCTTCATAATAGATAAAGAGAATGATTTTGGAGGCTGACTTAAGCAGTTTTCAAAAGGAACAGATGTTCATAGAGAACAGTCTTAAACATCAAGATGACAGGTAAGCAATATGATCTCAAGAAGAACAAATGGTGGACATCATTTTTGATAGCTTTATGGTAGATAGAATGGAAGCAAGTAATAAAACTCAACACAGGACAACTCATAAAGTTAAGTTTCTCTTTTTATTTAGTTGAGTTTCAATAAACATGAAATAGATATTAAAGATTCTAATTTGGTTCAAATTTAATCTGAAATTAATGTTATTGGTTTTTTCAGCAAGTGAAGATTATTGTGACTGACTAGAGATCTAGTTCTGGTGATCTCTTTAGTGAGGGTCCTATAAGGTTCATTACCGCACACATATGATTATGGAGAAGTTGCAGGCCCTGGTTGGTTGGCTCAGTGGATAAAGCATCGGTTGGCCTACGGACATCCTGGATTCAATTCCCAGTCAGAGCACAGAAGAGAAGTAACTATCTGCTTCTCTTCTCCGCCCTCTCTCCCTTCTCTCTCTCTTTCCCTTCTGCAGCCAGTGGCTTGATTGGTTTGAGCATTGGCCCCAGATGGGGGTTGCTGGGTGGATCCCTGTTGGGGCACATTCAGGAGTCTGTGTCACTATCTCCCCTCATTTCACATATAAAATGTAAAAGAAAAAAAGAGAAGTTGCAGATGGTACTAGATTTAAAGATATTGCAAATGTCAGAGAACAGAAAACAATGCTAGGGTTGCCAACACATTTACCAAAAAGAACAGAAAGCATAAGCTTGAACTTAGGAAAAATAAATGCTTTAGCAGAAGAGAAATCAACCTAACAGAAACATATATTCAATAAGAAGTTGAACCTGGAAATCAGCAACACTGAGAAAAGAACAAGCATGAATGATTATAAGAAACACAAGTGTATTCTGAGTACAGAAAATGTAAACAAAAGAGTTGTTCCTTTAGATGCCGAGTGTAACAAAGTACTCTTCAAAGGTTAGAGAGGTGCCTGTAGATACAACACAGGCAAATTGAATTCTAAAGAAATGTCATTTAACATTAGCATGTGCAAAATACTAAGCAACAGTATCACAAAAGAAAGTATATTAAACATGCAAAATTAAATTGAAAATCTTTATCACCTAAATACAAAAACTGAGGTTATTTACAGAAGAGAAAGGCAAAAACTAATGAGATGGAGAAACTGTAAGAATGATGCAAACTCAATTCAAGAAATACTCAAATTTAACACCTGAAACGTGCAATGCTATGTGCTCATTGTTCTGAAAAACAAAATAAAGCAGAATTTGGATGTGTCTATTCCTGGCCTCGAGTGTTTTTATTCTTCTTTGGGAGAGAGAGTTATATACAATGGAACCTGTCTTACATTCAAGAATTTTAAGAGTTGTAAAAGTGACATTGTGGGAAAGACAGTGAAAGGAGCCAAGGTGTAAGATCCGTTATAAATATGAGATAAAGTGGTTGGGCAGAATGATCTCAATTTCCTTCTGTATGTTACACTTCCATGGTTTTCAGTTCTGAGAAAAGGACTAGAAAACTAGAGGGGAAACAAAGCTATATCAATCAAGGAAAGAATAAGGATGGATTGAAGGAGGGAGATTTAGTACCAGCTATAGCAGTGATTTTCAATTGGGATGTCATGGTGCATCAAAAAATCTTAAAACTCACAATACCTGACTACTTATTCAGGGGCACTGACCTCTTTTCCTTTAGACTGTCAAACAAAAAAATGTATACCTATTTTATGTCTGATCCACAAAAAATATTTTTTTTTTGTTGTGCCACAGTATTTTAATAATTGGTTTATGTGTGCCATGAGATAAAAAGGTTAAAAATTGCTGAGCAATTGGCATGAGCAGCTGGTCAAAATCAATGCTGGACTCATCAAGGAATTATGCTGTGACCAGCAGAGCTCAAGTTTAGGAGGTAAAATATTGGTGTGGGAGGGTAACTATTTGCTATGTAATGCAAGATATTTCTTTATCTTGTTTAGATACTTTTTTTTTTATCAAACAGAATATTGGAAACAGTTTAGAGAAGCAAGGCTGAAGTTAGAACCAAAAATCAATCATGCAAGTGGATGTTGCCAGGTTACGTAGAAGGATGCCAGAGGGTCTGAAGACAAGTTTGCCCTGTCATCCCATATTGTTCCCCAGACAATAAAAAGTGAGCAGTTGAGTTTTTAAAGCACCCAATCAAAGGTAACTTTGCAGTACTGCATCTGTAACAGGGCATCATCTGACCAAATATACTTTAAATGAAGGATTGGTTTCTTTCAGTCTTTGGCAGAGATTTTTTTCATTAAAGAGCATAGATTCTCAGGTCTCCTTTGATGTAGTTTTTCAGTAGAAGAACTATTTAAAGAATGGGAAGAAGTTACTGTTGAACATGAATAGGACGGTGAATGCCTCTTCCTTTCTTAATTTTAACTGACATTTTATAATTTATCTATGTCCATGTATTAAAGTATTAAAACAAAAACTATAAGGTAGCTTGTTAATGTCTACCCTATAACACTAAATAAAAGTTAAGGGGAAGTCTTATTTTAACAAACTCTGAGCAAAATGTTGATAATTCACATCTTCTCTGTTTATAAGATGAAGATTTGTGATTCTCAGAGGTTAATAAGGATACACAAATGAAGAAAGTTAACGTGAAATATTACAAAAGTATATTCAAAAGTCAAAAATATATTCAATAGAGTCACAGAATCTTAATTATGGAAGAGATCTTAGGGATTCAATTTAAGTCCTTGTATCACATTTGAGGTAACTAAGACCAGGAAGGTGAAGTGAGCAATGGACAGTGGCTCCAACTAAAATTTAAATCTTCTGACACCTATAGCTATGCAGAGTTTTTCTTAAATTACATGCTAATCATCACTACTATTCAAAATGTGGGCTGTAAACTTTTCTCCTGGTTCACCAGGTAAGTGTGACTATTTAAACATTCATTCTTGAGTTCTATATTTATCTTATTGTAAATTGATAACATTTTACCCACTGGTACTCGTCCATGGACGACACTTTGAGAAACATTGATGTAAATGACAACATGCACCATTTGAAATTAGAACAGCCAAAGATGGTTTAAAGATGCTATATGCAAGTACATGGAGGTCCAAAATTCAACTCTTAAATTCTGCATTTGCTTTGCCCTGACTTGAAATACTAGTAGCATTCTGTCCCTAGTTCTTCCCTGACCAAATTATTATGCTACTTTCAGTTCTGACCTTTCGTGTCTCTAGCTAATCTAGCCCTAATCCTCTTTTGAGTGGTTGTCAGAAACACAGTGGGTAAATAGGGCTGGCTGAATAGGCTAAAGCTTCATCTCCACAAACCCACTTCACTTGTGACTCATGATTAAAGGGAGGATGGGATATCATTTGCAGATGAACAATGCACTATCTTTTCTTGTGTATTTTGGAAATTGGAAACCACCTTTGGATAGTAAGTTAACTTTTTTGTTCAAATTGTTGAGTGTTTCATCACTGCCTATGTAAGCAGAGCTCAGCAATAATGTTCCCTTAGATAAATATGCTCAACATTAATCATTTTTTAAAAACCATTCGCCCATGACAGAGGCCTAATACAAATGCCATGTCTATATCAGCAATAATTAACATACACAGAATTTTATATGTTCTTGATATTAAAACAACAGGTTTTCTTTGAACCATCTCAACCTTAAAAATGGGGCAAAGTAATAACCTACATAAATAGAAATGCTTTCATAGGAACCCAAATAGCTGTCATATCAAACTTTCAGAAAATTCAATTAGTTTTTAAGTGGCTGTTAATACTTTCTAATATTAAATACTCCATGGTAGAGCTTATTATGATTAGAGGGGTGACTATGAGAGCTCCCTTTCTCTTTTTCATTATATATATATATTATTTGAAAATTTTATTATGTCCATGCATTTATGCAAGTATCAGAAACTATAAGAACAGCTTGCTGATTTTTTTATCTTGGCCTATAAATCAAAGTAAAGATAGACTCTATTTTATTAAATAGCAAAAAGCCAAGTTCGGCATATATAAAGACCATTTCACTGCTCTTGATAAAATGAATGTTTTAACAAGTATCTACCATTTAATAATTTCATTTGACTCAAATATTGCTCCTTTGCTTTTTCCCATTAAGTAGGACAATTATATATTGATTCATGTATGAAGATAAATATTTTAAATATGTTTAACCCATTTCTCCAAATTGCAGTTGATCTAGGGGGCAGGGATAGGATCTGTTGTGTTTTTCCATGCCATGGGTAAAAGCTGAGACTATCCTGTCTGTTATTTAATGAGTTATCAATTCAGCCACCATTTGGTATCTATTCATGCCAACAATATTTTCAGTGACAAAGAAGAGACTGGGGAGAAAACAGGTAGAAATTTAGAGTAATTGACTTTAGGGAGAATAGTAAATTATATATATATATTTTGCTAGGGATCTGCTTCACCTGGCTTCAGTGAGCATAATCATGTTCAGAAACCACAGAGTGAAATATGATTGATATTCTCAGATAACAAGTGCCTGATATGCCCTCTTTCTACTGAATCTTACATCTTGACTTATTCCATGGCAGCAAGGGAAGCCACATCTCCCAAGTCTCAAGGGTCTTCACTTTGCAAGGGGGAAATACCTGAGGTCCCTAGGCCCCAGTGGTCAGAATCTTTCAGGTATCCTTTTTGCTTACAGCTGCAGCCATCTGATGCCAAAGGGACTGTGGTGAAATAAAAGACACTGACTGCTCTTCATTATGGTTAAAAATTTTATCAGAGATGAAGGACCATATGTCCTCTTGGTTTGTAAGCTAACTGTACCAAACCCAGAGAAAATTATAATCGCAGAATGGAAGTCAGATAGTGATTTTTTTTTTTTTTGGTCAGGTCAAAGAAATTTTATACTCCTATATTTAGATCGAAAAGTATAAATATGAAAAATATATAGTCAATCCTATTAAGAATTTAATAGTAAGTACCAAGCAGTTATTACTGATACTAATAAGGAATATACTGATGAAGAGTCCTTGCTCTGCATCATTGATACAACAGTACTCTAAGAACCTTTACTCATGTGTCCTTATATATTTCAGCTCACTCTCCCAGGCTTCTTCCACTTGCCATGAGAATAACATGTCTTGCCCTTAGAGCCTGGGCATCAGCATAAAACCCACTTGAACCCATACCACAGCCTGAAGGCCGATCCTACCTGACTTGTAGCCTGATGCATAGATGCACAGCTGAGCCTAGCCTAAGATCGGTGAAGACACAGGAACTGAGAAATCTGGCAATAAGAGAGTGAATGCCTCTCCCTGAAAGTACAGTTTGAAGGTGGTTTGTCACACAGCATTGTTGTGGCAAGGACAGAATGATGTAAGTATTCAGTCTGAATCGCCTATGGAGATCATTGGCTAAATAGTAAATATTTTTCTAGAACAGCACAGTGACATTTATCATGTCATTCGATTGGATTTAGATCAGGCATTAATGAGTATGAAGAAAAAATTTGTCCTTTCATATTCTCTCTAAAAATACATAATTTGTAGAGATGTGCACATGGCTATTTATACACATAATTCTGTTGGTTTAGAAAGCAGCATAACAATCATTATTCCACTTTTTTTCTCACAAACCATGAAATACCATAGCAAGACTTAAGTAAAAGCTCTTAAGTGCCAATTATCTCGTCATTGACTTAGCTGTACTAAGAGCTACTTCTCGATTTTCCTAATACATGCATTTTTATCTTCCTATTCCCACCCCAGGCCTTTTCTGTAGCTTCTAGCCCTACTTGTTACAAAACTCGCCCTACTTGTTACAAAACCTTTTTATTTAGTTTTTATTTAGATTATAGTTGTTAATTGCCTCTTTAACATCTCTCTGCTACTCTACACAGCATCTGACCCCCGCAACATAATCATGCTTTTGATAGAAATCCTCCCTTCTGTTTTCAGAGTTCTGCGGCTCTTCATTTTTCTCTCTCATCAAGTATCTTGCTAATACATTTAAAGAGAAGCAGAAAATATACTCAGACTGACCCTGGTCAACCCCATTCCATGGTCCACCATTCCGTTGAAACCCTGCTCACTTTGCGAACAGACTTCTGTGCTTACTGCCTGCTCTCTTGAAGCTCACAACTTTTCCTTTCAATGTTTTAAAAAATTCAGAAAAAAAATCGCATAGATTGAACAAATTTCCAGTTCTTCAAACTCCCTTTGCCCTTTACCACCCTTATCTCGGACTGTTTTGGAAGTTGATAAATTCAGAAAAGGGGCAAGTCGACTATATGGCTAAAAGGTGTCGAGATTACTTAGAATGAAAGCCTTGTCTATTCTAAGTCTATGACTGGAAAAACTGAATTCTTAAGAAAGAAAAAATAGTGACCCCATCTCAGCCTTCTGAGCATCAAGATTTCAGTCTGTCTCAGGGCCCGGTAAGCCCAACCACACACAGAGCAAACACAGAGAAAAAAGATGTGTAACAAAATAGGAACATGCCTCGTTTACATCCTCTGTTGAGACCCTGTGAATGTTGTCACCCTAAAATGCTCTTAACAAGTGCATGTGTTTCAGCTGGGTTTTCTCAGCATCCTCCATTCCACTCCAGGTGGAGCAAACTTGAATTAAAGGGTATGTAGCCTGAAGTTTAGCAAGGCTCCTTGTGTTGAAAATGGAAATGTGGTTGGCTGTCCTTCTGCTCAATGAAATATTCCTCATTTAAAGTTAAGTGTAAAAGCTGAGGTTGGAAAAACTGAATAATCTAAACACACTTAATGCCAGATGTTGTATTGTTAAAATTTTATAGTTCTATGTACTTCTACAATAGGGGTGCGTGTGTGTGTGTGTGTGTGTGTGTGTGTGTGTGTGTGTGTAAAGGTTACTAAGGAATGAAACTTGGATTCTGATGTTAAAACTGGGGTTATGGTTAGGTGAGGTCTAGAAACTTTAGAGGGAGTCAAACTATAGTCTGGGCATAGATCCAAGTACAAGAATATCTGATATTTCTAACAAAAACATGTCATTAAATTAAATCTCAGAGGGCCTGGTTTCTACCTCTGGTTTATTCCCCAATTCGGTGTAACTTATAAATAAAGGAGGTGGTATTAGGGTATCATTGAAAAGGCTCCTGAGGGTAAAAAAAAAGTAAAAACTGGCACTGACCTTAGAGATTAATATTCTGTAACTCTATATGCTAACTCTGTAACAATAATTCACATCTTTATTATATCTGAACTCTCTACAAACAATATAATACTAATAATTTGTTTTAAGGATCTCTTCCTGATTATTGCCTAAGACATAATTCTAAATATTAAACACTAGAAAGAAGCCCTGTCCATGCCTCCGTCACTACTAGAACAATGTGAGAAACATGCAAATAGAATTAAGAGCATCTTATATTGCATTTAAATACAGTTACAGTGTAAGAGAGAATTTTAGGTACTTCTTCAGATCTGGGAAGAACATCCCCTTTTGCATCTCTCCCATCTGTTATTGTTTGCAGACACAGTGCATACCTAGCACTTGTTTTATGTAAACAAATAAAAAACTCAATAAACAGTACATCCCCTCATACTTTGTAGCAGTAAATTTCCATTTTAATGAGATTTGGATTCAATGCAGCAATTTTGAGTTTCTTCAAGTTTCTTAAAATAATATTCTACCTGAATTTCTAAATCTCAAAAGCATCCGTAGCTCTATAGATGGGCTCAATACAGAAAAATGTTAATATGTGCTCTCTCTGGGACATTTTGAAAACAGTTTTTTGAACTTGTAGAGGGGGTACTAAGTCATCAACCTGCTAAAATTAGTTATGAATTTACAGATGAATAGTCATATAACTCTATATATGATAATCCAAAAAGAATGATTTACTTCGCCACTATATCTAAACTCTATGAAATAATATGGCACTACTAATATAGGTTTCTCTTCCAGGGTACATTAGCAATGTGCCACAAGGAAGCTCCTCACTCCTCCCATCAACGCTAAGATGTCACAGGTAGAGGAGGAAGAGGAAACTGAACACAAATTATGAAGGCAGTCTACTTTCTAAGCCCTCTCTCTTCCTCTTCCCTGTTTCTTTTCAATATTTCCAAAGCACATCTCCTGCTCTTTATTGTGTAAAGCCTTTCACATATCTATTGTTTATTTTTCCTAGCAAACAAAACAAATAACAATAAGATCTCAGTAAAACATGTAGTGATTAAGACTTCATGGACTCGTGTAAAATGACTGATGAAGTTTATTGTGTTGCGTTCTCCCAGAGGTGCTTCCACATGGACAGAGTCTCACACCAAAGTGATAAGTTTAGTAGTGAAAGTCTGAGCAGCCTCCCCCCTCTAATGAAGACCTTCCCAACTAGTGGGCTGGATTGCACTGATACGACAGGAATTGGTTCTGGGTGCGTAGAGATATTGAACCCCTTAGCCCTCAGAGGATCCACTCAATTTGTCCCCCTCATCATAAGCAGCCCCGGCAGCTATGTGCTAAAGATGTCATCATTTTCCATGCAAGCCTTGCTGTGAAAAGAGTTTGTGGGTAACTCAGCTAAATGAAAACAGACTTTCTGGATAAGAAAGGGTATTTCCATTGTGACATAAATTATACCACAAGTGTGCCCTCTGCATAATTTTTTTCACTCAACAAAGATTACTCCCTAAGATACTTTCAGTTATGTGTGGAGGGAAGGCCAGGAACCAGAGCAGACTTACTGGATACCTAATTTTCATGGAATGGTGGTAAGAGTAGCCCTCATCTTTCTCCTAAAATTTGTCCATACTCATTGCTATGGAGTTTTGTAGACCTCTTCCGCTTCTGACTCTGACCTTAGCCCTATGACTTGCTTTGCGCATTGAGGTGTTGACAAACATGACACAAATTGAAGCTTAAAGTGAGCACACACCAGGGCTTATTCTACTCTATGCTCTCTGCTACTGCCATGAGAAAAGTAAAAAGCCCTGGGCTGACCTGATGGAAGATGAGTGACATGAGAAGAGCTGAATCATCACAAGTCATCCCAGTGAAAGAGAAAGCCTTCTTAGATAAACTGATGCCCATAATGTATGAGTCATCCCAGCCAATATCAGCAGAGGCCTGTAGTTAGCTACCCCTGACACTAGAGCAAAATATGCTTATTGTTGAATGCTACTGAGTTTTGTGCTTGTTTGTTATCAAGCAACGGATAATGAATAGTTTAATGAAGTTTAATCTTCAGGATTCTTCACTTGCCAAGGCCCCTTTCTTATCCCATGGGAGAGTCTTAGATGCCTACTCAATTTGGTCTGGTGTTTTGTAAAATTCGCAAAAATATGATATTTTAATCAGAATGGGTTACAACTATTGCCTCCTTTAAACCCTCTTCTCTGTCACAGTTCTCCTAGTTTTAAGTATATTATAGTGGCACTAGTTATATATATATATATATATATTTTTTACTTAATTTATGTATGTATGTATTATGTATGTATGTATTAGTGAGAGAGAGAGAAAGAGAGAGAGAGGCAGACAGGGAGGGAGAGAGATGAGAAGCATCAACTCATAGTTACAGAACCTTAGTTGTTCATTGATTGCTTTCTCATATGTTCCTTAACTGGGGGGGGGACTCCAGTCAAGCCAGTGACCACTTGCTCAAGCCAGTGACCTTGGTCTCAAGCCAGCGGTCTTGGATTTAAGCCAGTGACCTTTGGGCTCACGCCAGTGATCATGGGGTCATATCTATGATCCTACATTCAAACTAGCGACCCCGTGCTCAAGCTGGTGAGCTTGTGCTTAAGCCAGTGACCTCAGGGTTTTGAAACTGGATTGTCAGCATCCCAGATAGATATTCTATCCACTGCACCACTGCCTGGTCAAACATGGCTCCGGTTATCTTGAGGATCTTGCTAAGTAGAAATTGATTTGGTAGTGAATATAGTTAAGTTGAATGGAATATGTTTATGAGGTTCACATTTGATTCCTTAAAGAGGTAGGTTATTATTAGCACCCTAGTATAGAAATGTACCTAAATCCCACTGCTTTTTCTCGCTCAGTATTGCAAGAACAAAGGTTGTGACATGATATAAACATATCTTAATCACCCAGTACCAGAATTATATGAATAGTTAAGGACAAAGTTTGAATATAGTTAAACTAGTCAATAGAAAATTTTTTCAAACATCAGACATGTAAAGTTTCTGAGTGATTCAGCCACTTGTGAAAACTTTGGCAGAATATACTAAAGTAGAATATTTGCTTACACTAGGATCTGGTAACTTCACTTCTAAAGACAGAACCAACAGAAATGAATTCATATGTTTATGAAATGACATTCTATGAGAATATTCTCAGCAGTACTATTAGTATATATTTCCAGTCCCAAACTGGAACTGTCCAATGTCCATCAATAGTAGAACAACTTTCTTAAATTGTGCTCTATTTGTGATTGGAAAACTCTACAACATAAAAATAAACTATCTAAGCCAAGAGTACGTCAAAAACCTATTTAGGGAAAGAGGCTAAACTCACACAAAAAGAGTAATATAGTTATTCTATTTATGTAAAGTACAAAAGCAAGCAAAAGTGTCTACTCTTGTAGGGGGCTGTGACTGGAAAAAGGAAAATGGGGGATTTCTGGGGTCCTCATAGTATTCTATTTCTTGATATGAATACCTATGTAATGAAAGTATATTCATGAGAATTCAATGAGCCATACAATATGATATGGGCACTTTTCAATATTTATGTACTTGAATAAAATATTAGAAAAGTTATAAACAGTGGATTCTGCCATCAAGATGAAAATCTTTCCTTTCAGGAATATATTTGATGATGCAGTATACAAAATTATGAATATTATGTATATAAATTATATATTATATATTATTTTTATGTAAACTGTATGAAATGACATTTATCAGCATTTCTGTTTTCTAGAGAGGTAAAGTCATCTGTCACATTTCTATAAATATTGGGCATGGAAGTATAGGAAACAGAATGTAAAATCACTGAATTGAGAAATATAAATTTCTTGTTGACTTTACACAAAACACTAAAATCAACAATAATACCCATAAAACTCTTATTTTGCCACTGGAATGAGAATTCTGGCAACACACTGGTTAAAGATTAATATCAACTCAAAGACTATTTAGGATGACATCGGAGTAATGGCAGCGTAAGAGATACCCCTAATCTCTCTCCTTGAAATATCAACAAATTGAGCAGCTCTATATAACACAGCAAAGCAACCCAGGTGGGCTGGCAGGCACACCTAAAACATCCACTCATTGAATGAACTTAAAGTGAGAATGGTTGAGAAGGGGGAGCAGAAGACAAGAGGCACTTGCCATTGGCTCCAGAGAGAAGAGAGGCCCAGACTGTCCAGGTTTTCATCTGCTGGGGCTCTGGAGAGGAGAGAAGCCTGGAGTGACTGAATTTTTTTTTTTTTGTTTTTGTTT
Organism: Saccopteryx leptura; assembly: GCF_036850995.1. Classification (NCBI taxonomy): domain Eukaryota; kingdom Metazoa; phylum Chordata; class Mammalia; order Chiroptera; family Emballonuridae; genus Saccopteryx; species Saccopteryx leptura. The sequence goes on from NC_089510.1 coordinate 44,968,262, forward strand.
TTGCCAGGACCACAGAGAGGGGAGAAGCCCAGAGTGACTGGATCTCCTTCTGTTGTGAGGAGTGGTGAGTTTGAGGATCAGAGGGGAAGAGGACCTGAACAGACACTTCTCCCAAGAGGACATACAAATGGCCATCAGATATGTAAAAGATGCTCATCTTCACTAGTGACTAGAGAAATGCAAATCAAAACTACAATGAGATACCACCTCACACCTGTGAAATTGGCTGTTACCAACATGACAGGTAATAAGAAGTGTTGGAAAGGTTGTGGAGAAAAAGGAACCCTCATTCACTGCTTTATATATATATAATTTTTTTTTTACAGAGACAGAGAGTCAGAGAGAGGGATAGACAGGGACAGACAGACAGGAACGGAGAGAGATGAGAAGCATCGATCATCAATTTTTTTTTTAATTTTATTTTTTTAATGGGGCGACATCAATAAATCAGGATACATATATTCAAAGATAACAAGTCCAGGTTATCCTGTCTTTCAATTTGTTGGATCATCAGTTTTTCATTGTGTGTTGCAACACCTTAGTTTTTCATTGATTGCTTTCTCATATATGCCTTGACCTCGGGCCTTAAGCAGACTGAGTAACCCCTTATTGGACCCAGCGATCTTGGGTTCAAGCTGGTAGGCTTTTGCTCAAACCAGTTGAGCCCGCGCTCAAGCTGGTGACCTCGGGGTCTCGAAGCTGGGTCCTCTGCATCCCAGTCTGATGCTCTATCCACTGCGCCACCAGCTGGTCAGGCCATTCGCTGCTTTTTAGAATGTAAATTTGTGCAACCATTATGGAAGAAAGTATGGTGGTTCCTCAAAAAATTAAGAATTGAACTCCTATATTACCCAGTAATCCCTCTACTAGGTATCTACCCAAAAAACTTGAAAACATCGGTACATAAAAACACATGCACCCTCATGTTTATTGCAGCATTATTCACAGTGACTATGACATGAAAACAATCAAGGTATCCTTTGCTACATGATTGGATAAAGAAGATGTGGTACATATATACAATGGAATACTACTCAGCCATAAGAAATGATGACATATTGCCATTTATGACAACATAGATGGACCTTGAGAACATTATATTGAGTGAAATAAGTAAATCAGAAAAAGCTAAGAACTATATGATTTCACACATAGGTGAGATATAAAACTGAGACTCATGAACATAATAATTACTCAGAAGAGGAGTTTGTGGGAGAGGTGGTGAGGGGAAGGGAGTAAAGAGGGACAAATATACAATGATGGAAAATGATTTGACTTCGAGTGATGAATACACAACATAATCAACAGTTCAGAATGCTATAGAAATATTTACATGAAACCTATGTACTCTTATTGATCAATGTGACCCCATTAAATTTTATTTTCTAAATAAAATTTTAAAAAAAGAATATTTAAGGGAAGTCACTGAACAAGAAAACTTGAATTGTCCCTATCTCTTAAAGCTCATGGATAAAAGAATCCCAATAGAATTTTCCTTTTCCCCAAATTGACAACTTCCCTAAACATTTGGATGACATTGCCAATAACTGTTGTGAAACTCAAAGGAACTTTTTAAATGACCAATACTGTAATACAAACTTTGGTCATTCACAGTAGAGAAGTTAAATTATCCTTCTACATAACCTGTAGACATTATTACAAAACTGTAGTCTTATAAAATAGCAATCAAAATATATACAACCAAAAAATGTAGGAATAAAACGGTTAGATGTATATCTGACAGTTAATTCATAAAAGGATATTCTCTTGGTATTATGTTTATGGTATGTACCAGCTTGTTTTTTTTTTCTGAGTTTATAACTTATTGCAACTTCTATTTTTACTTTAAATGAAAATTGATTTTTATACTCAAATTGTATTCTTTTTTACAAGAGGACTTAAAAATTATGGCAGTTTCAGGCCCCAGAGAATTCAGATGCCCATGCATATTCTACAGCTGTGTGCTCTAGTTGCAAGACTCCCCTGCCAGGCAGGTCGTCATCCCTTCAGACTGCCTTCCACCTTATGAGTCCTCCGACGCTATAGGTCAAGCCTTTTTTCTCCACCTTTCTACTTTCACTTTGCCTTCTTTTTCTTTCTTACTGTTAATTTAGACAGTCCCATTTTGCAACATAAACTGAATTAAAGAAGTATATATGAATACCTCTCTATATACCAGCCTTATCCCAAGAACTTAGACATTTCTCTTCTCATGTAATTGGACAAAAGTCTATGATGGACCTACCTCATCTAGGGCAATCTTGCCCAGATTTCTGATTCATCTAGCAAAGTCCTAACATTTTCTTCACAGCCTATAATTTCTTGCCTCTGGCCACTGTCTATACCCTAATGCACCCTTCTGTACTCCCATTCTGTCCCTAGTTGCATGCAGCACCTAACGGCAAAGGTGAGAAGCTGAGAAATGAAGTATATGCTAACCATACATGAGCTTGTCCAAGACCCTCAGTGCTCTATGGATAAAAGAATATCCTCACACTGCAATTCTATGAAATATGGCAAGAAACTGAGCTCATTTTGAGCTTTCTACCTTGATGGTGGAATCTGGGGAAACAGAAAGAACACTGTAATGTAAAAATAAGGAGTTTCTTTATCAGACTATCTTATTTACAACTACCATCTTCTGAGTTAGAAACATTACCAGCATTCAGATTTAACTCACTGTTTATAAAAAAAAAAAATGAAAACTACTCATATATTTATTTTTCCACAAGAAGCTTGAGGAAAAGTCTCAAGCCACTGAAAGAAGGATTAATTTGCCTGTAATGAAACTGACACAGAAAAAATTTAAAATCAATCTCGTGCTTAAAAGCAGAACAACACTGATGATGCTTCCATATTTTCTCCCTCTTTCCACTGCTACTTTGTTACCAGTGAACACATATTATGCATGTTACCCACAAATCTCTCCTCTACTTAAATTTTAAAAACAAATGCCGTGTTTTTAATCAATCCATTTGCAATTGGCTGTCAACACTCACAAAGGCATTTTTATTTTTCATTATTCTCAAGAGAACAAAATGCAGATGAATTAAAAAAATGAAAAGAAGGGCTAATCAAGGGTTAATACACCTTGTTAAATTCAGACAAATGTAAAACATAGAGAAATGTGTTTGTTTATAGCCTTTAAAAAATTTTGTGCTCTACATCCTTTCCAATGACAGTTACCAGAATCATCAGGCATATATAGTGGTTTTGTTCTTTAACCATCTGATTGTTCTCCTATGTTTTTTTTTTTTCTATTTCACAAGTCACAGGTTTTGACATCAGAACTGTCTAGTCTCTTACTGTGATTTACAAGGTCTTAGAGTCTGGATAGGACCATCCCTATGAATGTCAGAGGTATATTATCGTAATGCTGTTGGTCAAAACTTCTACCAACATTTGAGAGACCAAATACCCACCAAAGAACTAGGCAAATGGAGTCAGATGGCTTCTAGCAAGTTCCAGGTACCGAGAGCAAGTTGTCTCTGCAGAAGCAGCAGAAACTCCATTGGTTTTACAGACTGGCTGGTCATCAGTATTTTCTGAGTGCAGTTTCCAGATTTAGCCAAGAAAAATACAGGGCACTTGGCTACAGCTACATTTAAATTTCAGATAAGCAACAAATCATTTTTTTAATATAAAGCCCCTTTTATGGGAGTGCATCAGGAGGAGGGATATATCTCTTTGAATGGATCTGTAGAATGTGGGAGGGGCAGGTGCAGGGAAGTAGTATGAGGAGGGCTGCATATGTTTAATACATAAGGACATGTGACAAATTTGTAATTCCCTTTTACTATATTTATTCTTGGCAGAAAAAAAAATATATATCTGTAAGACTGTATTTATCTAACAGTCTGGAAATGATTCATTTTGGAAAGCCAAGTTTTTTGTTTGTTTGTTTCTCAGTAGCTGAGGGGTTCTATCTTTAAGCAGTAAGACATTTTGCATTTTAAATTCTTTGGATAGAAATCTTTGTTAAGTGTGTCACACATATATCTCTGCCATTTTAAACAGAAAACACTGCTATTAATTTGACTTCTTTCCCCAAAGAGCCAAGATTATAATTATGAACATCTATTATTGCAATAGATTTTTATATCTTTAAAATTCATTAAAGAATCTTTTGGGTTTTTGCTTTTTAACTAACTATTCCTATTCTGCTCTGAATTTTAAATTTTCATATCTGCCTTTTTTCTTTTTCTTTTTTCTTTTTGCTTGTTTGTTTTTCGTCTTGTCCTGGTCATGCTATTAACTGTTATTCTTAATGGTTTCTAATTTTTCTTAATTCTTTATTAAATTTGTTTCTCCTTATTTCCTAAGGTTTAAACATAATATAGTAAGGCATTACATTTAGTTTTCAGGACACTGTGAAATTTAAGAGCCCCACATTAAGGTCCTAATGGGGTATCCAATGAAGAAAGTGCATTAGTAGCTAAAAAATAAAATAAATAAATAAGGCCATAAACTGTCAAAGATAACAGCCACTTAGATATTTTACTCAAATTAACTGCTAACTAGTCCCAGTAGGTGTGGTTGTAGCATAGGCACTTATCTATCCCAGGTAGATAAATGAAATGTCATATACTCCCTTTGGATATACACAGTGGTGTCTGAGAAAAACTAGCATGAGAAAAAGATGGGATCACTGGTTGTAATGCAGGTAGTTCAGAGTTTAAGAAACAGCGGACAATGGGGCCATCCTGCTCTGTCAGATACAGAGTATAGATTGATCGTATGGTCAGCCATTCACTAGCTTATATGACCTTGTATTATTCATCTAACCACTTTGAGCCTTGGTTTTGATAATTAATACCACCTCTGGGAAATGACGGGTATTTCTGCTGCTCCCCTCATTTTCCTAAACTGGTTATGTAAGATGCAACGTCCACTATTTTTCCAGGTGAGCCACACCTCATTAGCCTCAATGGAAAGATTTTTTAATTTGATGGAATGGAACCTCTGTTCTTTATGGTCATGATTTACAAGTGCAGAGCTTTTATGACTTGGAGATGAGTTTCAAAGTTCCACCTGGCACTTTTGTGTTCATGCATGGGGGACCTCTTGTATTCCCTGGATTCACGTCCTAAGCAATGGTTGGGGTTGGACTTCCTTGCCTGCTTCTATTCCTATTCCTTGCTTCTGCCACTGGTTGGGTAAATGCAGACTTAAGCTTTTAGGTAAAGAGAGTAGGATGGAGAAAGAATAAGAAGCCTCACTTATCATGACTAGCCTAAGCTTCCACTGGTGCCTCTTACCAGAGAAACCTTAAACTGGGTAGGGTTGGACTATGAGGGGATGGGAGGTTGGGAGGGAGGCTGTGTATAGAATATTACTCACATGCTTGTCCAGCTATTAATAAAGCCAACAATTTGTCCCCTCGTTTGGCCAATGTTATTGTTGAAAATAATTTTTTCTACAGCAAGCTTAGAGGAAGGAGGGCAGAGCAGGATCAATTTACTAAATCCCATCCAGAAATCATATTACCCTTAGAGGATTATGGTGATTATAAAGTAAAAAGCTTGACACACAGTAGGCTCTCAGTTATTTACCTCTCTGTTACCTTCATGAAGAAAAGAGGGGAAGGATTGAGTAGTGAAGAATGAAATGTTGAAAGTGATAAACCATAGTGTTCAATCTAATAGGGAGGCTGTGAGGAATAACTAATGAATAATTATACAGCCTTTTGAAGAGATAAAGTCTATAGAAATGCAAAATAATAATATCAGGGAAGTAGAGATGTCAGTTGAATATAAAAAAGACAGCTTTTATTCCCATACAAATATCTCAGTCACCATCAGCAGCAGTGGAGAAAACAGAAAGATATTCAACAGTTTAATAGTGTTTTGTTAAAAATAGAACACATTTTAAGAGTGTCTGGACTTTCTTTAAATGGAAAAAGGAGCACTGACTCACTGCCTGCTAGAATAGTTTCAGAAGTGCCTCTGGCAAAAATCACCTTCTTTCCCACCTCCAATTTCTTATGTTAATTAAATTGGAAGGGCAAATTCGGCTTATGAGAGGAACAATGTCAGGAAGCTATGCTGGTAGGCAAAGTATCACTTCATGTGAGAGAAGTTTGTGAATGTCCAGCTATGAGCAGCAGCTCAGCCTTCCAGTTTAGATTCAAATCTCACTCCATCAAATAAATGCATCAAATCTCTAGTCCCTCATACTCCTCCTGAGAGTGTCCTAGGGTTTTAGATAAGCTCAATAAATACCACCAGTTTAAGGACTTAACTTTCAGGAACCTGGGACAAGAAAGCTCTCTTGGTTCTTTTTGTGAGTACTTAGGGTTGCTCTGGGTAATGATCAATGCTATGCCAAAAAGTAGTGCTATGGCAAAACACGTCTGGGAAACACTGGGTTAAGAAAAAAAAAATTAATAAATTATTTTTAACTGTAGGAGTTCTTAAAACATTTAATATGCTAATATATGTTGTGAATTTTAAGGCAGTGTGTTCCTTAAATTTATATGACCATGAACTGTTTTTCAATGTGTTTAGCAGGTCAAATCATGAAGTACACTTTGGGAAATACTGTACTGGGACCACCTACAGATTTTTCTTTTTAACTTGGGCTTTCTAAAGATTTTTCTAGAGAGAACTGAATTCCCGGAAGAGCAAAGAAAGTGAATTTAATTGAAGTCTGAACAAGCTACCTAGGAATCTAGCATCTCAGACCTCTTTACTATCAATACATAAATCTCTAAATGTGTCTTACAGTCTGCAGGTTGATGTATATTTTCAGGCACTCAGAAGAGAGTTCCTTGAGTTTAACAGGATGCAAGGAGATTGAGTCTCACCTAATGAACCAGCCAATAGTCCACTTTCCCTTGCTGGGCTTGAAGAAGGCAGAGCTCACTTAGCAGAAAGCTCAATACATGGAGGACACAATGTTTCTTTGAAGGTTATGGGAAATCTGCAGTGTTGACCACCTCACTAAACAGACATAAAGGAAGCTTGAGCAAAGCAAGAGAGAACTCGTATATGTTAAGTCCTTTTTGGCCACCAAATGTACTTTAAGTGTGGACTGCAAAGGCCAAAGTACTGCTAGGTAATGGTCATTTGAACCCACGCATCAATGAATACAGCCATGACTGGCCCTGGCTGGCTGGCTTAGTGGATAGAGCATTGGCCCATCATATGGATGTCCCAGGTTCAATTCCCAGTCAGGGCACACAGGAGAAGCAACCACCTACTTCTCTCCCCCTCTCTCTGCTCTCTTTTCCCCTCTGGCAGCCAGTGGCTCCATTGGCTCCAGCATCAGTCAGGACACTGAGGATAACTCTGTTGATTAGAGCATCAGCCCCAGATGGGTGGGTGGGTGGTGGTGGGGGGTTGCCAGGTGGATCCCAGTTAGGGTGCATGCAGGAGTCTGCCTCTCTACCTCCCCTGCTCTCACTTAAAAAATAAATAAATACCGCCATGAGCACCCCAGATGCTACCACAGTATAAATATAGACAAATTAGTTCAGTATTTAGAACCAAAGGGAGAGAATTGTGCTGAAATCCTGGAAAAGAAGAAAAGAAGCCTCGTTTTAATATGTTTAACACCCACATATAACTAAGGCAGCCAATCTGAGGCAGAGGCAGATGTATTCAGGGTACAAAGAATAACATTTTTAGCTAGCTCGGCTTCCTTTCAGACAGTTTTTCTCAACAGTGAGAGTTTTCTGAGAAATGCATTTATATAGGTACAAAGCAGGTGTCTCTGTGACAGCAGGAGCCCTAATTTGCATAAGATTTACGTTAACACCTGTTTGTTTCAAAGGGTCCTGCCCTCCTAGGAAACACTTCAGAGAGAGATTTACATGAAGGAAGGATGCCTCATTCTGGAAAGAAGAGGCAAAGCAGAACACTCACAGTTCTTATAAAACACTGAGTTTACTTTCCTTGGTGAATAAGAGGAAGGTACTTTTAAAAATTGTTATTAGGAGAGTTGTGACTTCCTTTGCATGTATGACTTCCTGATGCCTATTTTTAAACTATGTCCTTGAAACACAAGGAGTATTCAATAAAAGGTGTAGACTGAGCTATTTCATAACAACTTTGTGTGTTCACTAAATCTTATTTGCCAAATTGCCATAAAATCTAAATGTGATGCTCTTTTATTTTGTTGATTAGAATGATTTGGTATCTATCTCTATACATAGCCCAAACGTCAGCTTTGTATAGTCAGCAACAACCTAAACATACTGAGAAAGGGGACATGGCATCTGGCTTCACTTTCACTAACTATCCACAACAGAATTCTCTAAAAATGGCAGTGCAGTCTATATTTATTACATCTAATTTAGTTCAGAGGCATAGACCCAGTTTCCAAATTGAAATGTGGTCCTTCTGATGACCATTAGGAATGTCCTGCTTTCTTAAAATGTAAAAGGCAGAAAACAGATGGACTTCTTTATTTTAGAATCCTTTATTCCCTCACAGTGGTGCTCTAAGCATGATAAATAATTGTGATGTAAAATTACACTAAATTATTTACTCTTAGGAGATCTGTGTCACTATCGGTCATCCCTAAACTCAATGGATTAGAGAATTTCATTGTGGGTTGTGACCTTGGAGATGTTACTTTCTAAGTCCAAATTCTATAGATGAGAAGCAGGACAAGAATAAGAACTTTATATAAGCTCAAATTGCTATGTGATATCAGAGCAGCATTTCTCACAAACTCTGACCCTAAAGCTCAAAGACCAGGCATTTGAGGATATTCTACATTTGCTAATTTTCTGCATGGTGGTAGAATGGAAGGGTAAATGTACTGGTACAGAACCCACTGATTTGATTCTTGCCCTTGTCTTCAGAATCAAGGACAAAGATGAAAGTGAAATAACAGAGATGACTGAAGAAAATGTTATTCCTTTGTTAGGTGCCTTCCTGGGCCCGCTTATGCAGTGGATTCTGCATCAAGATAAAAATAACTGATTTTGGCTTACGGCTATAGAACCTGGAGGCAAAAAGGTTCATTTTATTATAAGCTACTTTTTTTTTTGGATAAATTCTTTCTTTTTTGAGGTCTTTATTTATTTAGTTAGTTTGTCTTTTTTTTTACTCAGTCTCCCACCCGCCTCCCAGCCCCTCACCCTCCAACAGCTGTCAACCTGCTCTCTATGTGCGAGTCTGTCTTTATTTGCTTGTTAATTCATTTTATTTGATAGATTCCACAAATAAGTGCAATCATATGGTACTTATCTTTCTCTGATTGGCTTATATCACTTAGTACAATGCTCTCCAACTCCATTCATGATGTTGTAAAAGGTAAGATTTTCTTCTTTTTTACGGTCGCATAGTATTTCATTGTGTAAATGTACAACAATTATTTTTATCCGCTCATCTACTTAAGGGCACTTGAGCTGTTGCCAGATCTTTTTTACTGTATATAATTCTTCAATAAACATATGGATCCATATATTCTTTTGAATTAGTGTTTGAGGTTCTTAGGATGTATTCCCAGAAGTGGGATCACTGGGTCAAAAGGCAGTTCCATTTTTAATTTTTTAATGTAAAGCCATACTGTTTTCCACATGAGACTGTACCAATTTACAGTCTCACCAACAGTGGAGGAGGGTTCTCTTTTGTCCACACCCTCGTCAACATTTGTTGTTTGTTGATTTATTGATGACAGCCATTCTGACAGGCGTGAGGCTATATAGCACATTGTGGTTTTAATTTGCACTTCTCTGATGATTAGTGACATTGAGCACCTTTTTATATGTATGTTGGCCATGAAAGATACAAATAAGTAGAAACATATTCTATGTTCATGAATAGAAAGAATTAACATCTTTAAAATGTCCATAATACCCAAAGCAATCTACAGATTCAATGTAATTCCTATCAAGTTACCAAAGTTGTATTTCACAGAACTAGAACAGAATTCCGAAAGTTTATATGGAACCTCAAAAGAACCTGAATAGCCACAGCAATTTTAAGAAAGAAGAAAAATGTTGGAGGAATCATGCTACCTGATATCAAACTATACTACAAGACCACAGTAATCAAAAGGGCATGATACTGGCATAAAAACATATAAATCAATAAAACAGAACAGAGAGCCCAGAAATCCACCCATACCTATATAGTCATTTAATATTTGATAAAGGTCAATTAATATTTGACATTTGACAGTCTATTCAATAAATGGTATTGGGTAAATTAGACAGATACATGTAAAAACATGAAACTAGACCACCTTCTTATACCATACACAATAATAAAGTCAAAACATATTAAAGTCTTAAATATTAGACTCAAACCATAACAATCTTAGAAGAAAACATAGGATGTAAAATCTTGGGCATTTCTCATACCAATGTTTTTTTTTCTGATATATCTTCTTAGGTAAAAAAAAATAAATAAACAAATAAATATGTGGGACCACATCATACTGAAAAGTTTTTGTACAGCAAAGGAAACCAACAAAATGAAGACAACCCACTGAATGGAAAAATATATTCACTGACACATCTGATTAGGAATTAATATCCAATTTATTTATTGCAAAGGAGAGAGTGTGAGAGAGAGAGACAGGGACAGATAGGAAGGGAGAAAGATGAGAAGCATCAGCCTGTAGTTGCAGCAGCACTTTAGTTATTTGTTGATTGCTTTCTCATACATGCCTTGACTGAAAAGGGTAGGCTTCAGCCAAGCCAGTGACCCCTTGCTCAAGCCAGCGACCTTGGGTTTAAGCCAGCAACATTTGGGCTCAATCCAGGGACCAGAGGGTCATGTCTATGAAATCCATGCTAAAGCTGGCAACCCTGCACTCAAGCTGGTGAGCCCACACTCAAGCTGGATGAGCCCATGCTCAAGTTGGTGACCTTGGGGTTTCAAACCTGGGTCCTCAGTGTCTCAGGTTGACACCCTATCCATTGTGCTACCAACTGGTAAGACCAATATCCAAAATTATAAAGAACTTAAACTCAACACCAAAAAAATAAAAACCAAACAAACAATCCAATTAAAAAATGGGCAAGGGACCTGAATAGATACTTTTCTCCCATCTAAGTACTAACCAGGCCCGACCCTGCTTAACTTCCAAGAGAGACGAGATCGGGCACGTTCAGGGTGGAATGGCCATAGATTGAATAGAAACTTTTCTAAAGAGGACACACAGATTGATGAGTTCTTCTTTGCTGAGATTTTTACCTTCTCCCTTTCCAATTTACCAAAAATTTTCTATTTCTCCAACCCACACATATTCTTTCTACTCTGTGTGTTCAACTTTGCTCTAGTTGTGAGTGGCAGGCTCCTCTAGCCAAGCTTAGTAAAAGAAACTAACGCAGAGAAGCATGTTTATGGATGCATTCAGTGATGTTAGCTGCTTGGAGAGACTTTAGAGGCTTCACCACTAAAAACATTTTGGGTCTGAGAGCCTGGATTTAAACTGTCAGTAATGGTAGCCAAGAGCAACTTATATAATCACTGCCTCTGGCTAATTTATCAGCAAAATATTAGCTAGAAAGACATGTGAGGAAGGCATATGTATAATAGTTCATGTTTCTAGATTTCAAAACATGTCCTTGGCTGCCTTCTCTTTTCATTCTATTACTTTACCTGGGCTACAATCAATCCATTGATATGGATGCCTCTCAAAACAGTATTTCAAATGCAGGTCTTTCTGATGAACTACAGAGTCCTATTTCCAACCATCTTCTACATATTATTATATCCTGGAGGTCACACCAGCATTTCAAAAGCAACATCCAAAACTCTACTTTTTATTCCATTTTTACAAACTAGTTATTATGCCCCTATATTTCTGATCTCAATGTACAGCATGTGAACCCATTCAATAACCTAAGTCACAATATTGTTAAATCATCTTAGATTTTCAACATCCATAATGTTAGCATCCAATTAATTACCAGTTAAAATCTTGTAACTACAGTATATTTCTAATATGTCCTCTTCCATTCTCCATTTCATGACCTTAATTCAACACATTATCTTATCTGATAAAGGCAACTAAAATTAATTCTTGGGCATAGATAGAATCATACCTAACAAGTGGAGAATAAGAATTCTTCTAAATATATATGAATTATTTACAACAAGTGACCACATTTAGAAAGAAAAAAAAAACAAATCTCAATAAAAAGCACTGCTATCTACAGATCATAATCTCTGGTCATAATTCAAGTAAATTAAAAATCAGTAACAAAATTTAGTTTTTAAAAAATCTCTTTAGAAATATCAGATAATTCAAGACAACATTGTAAGTTATAATAAAATAGAATGAACAATAATAGAAATATTACAAACCAACTCCTGTGGCTTTCAGTTACAGCAGTCTTTAGAGAATGACCTATAACATTAAGTGTTTACGTTCTACAGAAATAAACGTTAAAGATTAATGAGCTCAGTATGTATTTTAGAATTTACAAAAAGCATAACATAAACTCATAGAAAGTAAGAAGAAAATGATAATACAGATTAGAATCTAAAGTATTAGAATGGGACTCAAGCAATAGAAAAAATAACAAAACTAAAAGCTTATCCTTTAAAAAGATAAAAATTATCAAGTCTGTCAAGAGACAAAACAAGTAGATATTAGGCATGAAAAAGTGAATATAAATACAGATGCTAATCAAAAATTGGATGTCACTATAGATTAAAAAGATAAAGAACTATTATGCATGTTTCAGAACTATTTATTGAAAAGTTAGAAAAATTCATGTCAAGAGCTTTTAAAAATCTAGATAAAAATTTCAATTTCCTAAATAATATAGTTAGCAAAGCCAATTCAAAAAGAAATAAAAAATATTTATAGTCTCAAAAACATGTTAAAAATTTAACTGGGAGTTTTAACCTTCCCACAAAGAAAACACCAGACTCGAATAAAATTGTAGGAAAGTTCTACTCAATATTTAAGGAAAAAATAATAATAAAATCAATCCAAATTTACCATACTACTCCTGCATATATAAACACAAGAAATTCTTTAAAATTGACTTTATTAGACTAAGAAAACTTTGAAATTATTTCTTTTTTTAAATTTGTGTCCTAGTTTCTCTCTCTTCTTCAAGATCTATCTTTTACCCTCAGCTTGAGCTTTCTAAAATGCAAATCTGGTTATGCTGGTCCTGTAGGGAGACTCTTTTCGGTGGTTCTTCATTACCACCTGGACAAACCATCAGAGCTCCTTCCTCCGGTATCCTGTCTCCTCATTCATCTCATCTCTTGCCTGCCTTTCCTGCCTCATCATTCACCACTTCCCACTTGTTATTGTTGCACTCTTCCAAAGATGCCACGGTTTTGCACTTCTCTGCTGCTACAGTCACACATGCCCCGACTTCACATTTTTGTCTTTCTAACCTAGATTTAGTTAGTCCTTCCTTTGGACCCGCAGAGCACTTCTGCATATCTTCTTTTTTTTTTTTTTTTTTTTTTTTACAGAGACAGAGAGAGAGATAGACAGGGACAGACAGACAGGAATGGAGATATGAGAAGCATCAATTATTAGTTTTTCGTTGCGCATTGCAACACCTTAGTTGTTCATTGATTGCCCTCTCACATGCGCCTTGACCATGAGCCTTCAGCAGACCGAGTAACCCCTTGCTGGAGCCAGTGACCTTGGGTCCAAGCTGGTGAGCTTTTGCTCAAACCAGATGAGCCCGCGCTCAAGCTGGTGACCTTGGGTCTTGAACCTGGGTCCTCAGCATCCCAGTCCGACGCTCTATCCACTGCGCCACCGCCTGGTCAGGCCCATATCTTCTTTTTAGTACTTATCTATTGAACTCTGCTTACTATAATAGTTTTTCTTTCCTAAGATAATGTGAGTTCTTTTAGAGAATTTACTTGTGGTCCTTCAGGGATCAGCACAGGGTGGATATAGGCATACCATGGGTGAAATGCTTTTTTGTATACCTTGTTCAAAATGGGAACGCCCAGTATTTTTCCTCACAGATATTTATAGGAAGTATTTATAGTCTCAAAAACATGTTAGAAATTTAACTGGTAATTTTAAACTTCCTGCAAAGAAAATATCAGACTCAAATAAAATTGTAGGAAAGTTCTATTCAATATTTAAGGAAAAAAAAAATAAAATCGATCCAAATTTACCATACTTCTCCTGCATATATAAACACAAGAAATTCTTTACAATTGACTTTATTAGACTAAGAAAACTTAGTAAGGCTTTTGACTTACTGATACTCTTGAATGGAAAAGGCTAACTTAGTCATCAAGAATCTTATTTCTATGAAAAAGTGAATTCCAGGGAATGAGAACAAGTAATGGCATTTTAGAACACAACCCATTTGTAGGTTGAGATCTGGTTTTATCATCTATAAAAAGTTTCTCAAAAGTTTGGGGTATGGGGAAGCAATAAAAGCATCATCTTTCTCTCCTAGGTACTTCAAAAACCAGGAAGCTGTTCTAATACGAGACACTGATGATATTGGGAAGCATTCTTTGGTGCACAGACACATGGCATCCTGAAAAAAAAAATCAATGTTTTACTTTCCTCCCTGATGTTTCATTTCACAATACAGAGCTATCATTCCAAGTCTCCAAAATATACTTGTTCGGTTTTTCATCTGTGAACAACATTGCACTGATTTCAATTAAATTCCAAAATAGATACCCCAGAGTCCTCCCTAGAATTTTTAATATTTGGCCTTTAATATAAATTGATCCTTTGCTATTGAGTCAATAACATCAAACCAAAAAAAAAAAAAAAAAAAGGTTTTGAGAATTATTAAAGTCACAGGCTGTGCAGCTGGTCCAGGGCATCTTTGGGAACATGTGCTACAGAAATACAGCCCCACATAGAGAAGTCACATATTTACAATACATTAGAGGCTCAGCAGGAGGAACCAACAGAACCCATGCCAAGATGATCATTTCCCTCAGCGACACTGGCAACTTGCAGTTCCCAGTGCAAGAGGAGGCTTCATCCTGGCTGCCCCTCAGCAGCCTCTCCCATTCAAGCATATCAGAAAGTCAAAGCCCGTTGAATGTTTGTGAGGGAAGAATACCAGGCGTTCCTGTTTTGGACAATGCTGCGAAGATGGGGTTAGGTCACCCACCTCCCCAGCATTGCCTGGTCATGAGGTTATGATGGCAAAACCGGAAGTAGCAAATATGCCTTTTGGCATTCAGTCTGTCCATCTGACCACTGGACCCTGGAAACAGTACTAGAACCTTATGGAAAACAATAAAAGCTCCCATTCAGATTATAGGCCTTTGCCAATGTCAAAGGGAGAAAGAGCTGATGAGTTCACCAGCCCAGGGAATTTTGCTCTCTGTCTCCTTTCAGTATTATGCCAGAAGCGCATTCAGTGATGGAGCTCTGTCTTTGGTAACATGTGTCACTGTATCTTTGGGAGAGCTGGCGTAACTAAGTGATGTTACTTTTATTTATTCCATTTCATCTATCTGAGATCAGCATTTATTAAGTAAGTTATTGAGATTACACTTGATTTCCCTTCAGTTTTCTTTTACCGTTTTTGCATGTAAGTCTTGGGAAAAATAATCTTGCTCTAGAGAAGAAATGACTTAAATGAATCAGATGTTGTCTGGGTGTAGGTATTGCTATGAGATGAAATTTATTATTAGTTGTCATCATAGTTATTGCAACATGCAGCTATCTGCAGAGTGCACTTCAAAGAGCAGGCCATTCACAGATCTGAAATCCAGAACAGGGGCAGTGTGGCAGGGCAGGAGAAGCATTAATTTTGAAATCCCATTTTTTTTCTCCTACAACCTGCATATCCAGGGGCAAGTTACTTCAACCATCAAAGATTTAATATATTCACCTGAAAAGTAAAACTAATGGCTTTGTTTGCTGAAGGCTTTCAGTAAATTACGATGTATAAGAGGTTGGCACAGTTTATGGCACACAGCAGGTGCTCACTGCATGGTAACTCCAGTTTTTTTATTTTAGACATGGTTTTCCAAGAGAGCTCAGAAACAAATGTAGTCCAATAATCAGGTATCACATATTAAACTGAAGTAGAGGAGGTTAATGATAATATTTACTAGTTTGAGTTCCAAAAATAAGCAAAATGACTTTTGGGGTTGATGGGAATTTTAAGTCAGGTTCCAAATAGAAACACCCAAGTAAAGAGGCAATAATCTTAAAATTTTAATATTAGCACTAACTCAGGATCATTTGAATATTAAAAATAAACTCCCTTTTCTTCAAAAATCACTCCAGTGGGTTGGCTTCCCACCTCTGTCCTGTACTGTTAAACTACTCCAGCACATCCGATTGTATTTGCAATAGTCACCCATGAATCTTGTTGCTTGCTTCCAAATAAGAACTTTGATCCAGTTCCTGATTAATTTCTGACACTGCCTCCAGTTTTCACCCCTGATCTTCTTATCCATTTTCTGACTTTCTTCTTTCCCTCAAGTTCACTGAAGCCTACACACACACACTTCCCAGCCAGATCAACCTGACACCACATGCGGGAATATTCACTTAGGAACAGTAAATAGCAAAAGGTACTACCCAGATCATTGGAAACTGATCTATGAGTATCATGGAAACTCAATGGTCAAAACTTTTTCAATGAAATGGTTTAGCTTTTGTAATCAAAGCAAAATCATAAACTTGTATTTGAAGCATTTTTTTTTTCTGATGAAAAGGTCATATGTACCAAGTAAGTATTACGTGAGTGAAACATGACACCATTTGGGGGCTATTCAAAGCCTTCTTTTTTTTTTTTTTTTTTTTTTGCATTTTTCTGAAGCTGGAAACAGGGAGAGACAGTCAGACAGACTCCCGCATGTGCCCAACCGGGATCCACCCAGCACGCCCACCATGGGGCGATGCTCTGCCCACCAGGGGGCGATGCTCTGCCCATCCTGGGCGTCGCCATGTTGCGACCAGAGCCACTCTAGCGCCTGGGGCAGAGGCCAAGGAGCCATCCCCAGCGCCCGGGCCATCTTTGCTCCAATGGAGCCTTGGCTGCGGGAGGGGAAGAGAGAGACAGAGAGGAAGGCGCGGTGGAGGGGTGGAGAAGCAAATGGGCGCTTCTCCTATGTGCCCTGGCCGGGAATCGAACCCGGGTCCTCCGCACGCTAGGCCAACGCTTTATCACTGAGCCAACCGGCCAGGGCTTTTTTTTTTTTTTTTTGATAAATTTTTATTAATGTTAATGGGGTGACATCAATAAATCAGGGTACATATATTCAAAGAAAACATGTCCAGATTATCTTGTCATTCACTTATGTTGCATACCCATCACCCAAAGTCAGATTGTCCTCTGTCACATTTTATCTAGTTTTCTTTGTGCCCCTCCCCCTCCCCCTCCCCCTCTCCTCCTTCCCTCCCGCGCCCCCCCTCCCCCTCACCCCCGGTAACCACCACACTCTTGTCCATGTCTCTTAATCTCGTTTTTATGTCCCACCAATGTATGGAATCATGTAGTTCTTGGTTTTTTCTGATTTACTAATTTTACTACGTATAATGTTATCAAGATCCCACCATTTTGTTATAAATAATCCGATGTCATCATTTCTTATGGCTGAGTAGTATTCCATAGTGTATATGTGCCACATTTTCTTTATCCAGTCTTCTATTGAAGGGCTTTTTGGTTGTTTCCATGTTTTGGCCACTGTGAACAATGCTGCAATGAACATGGGGCTACATGTGTCTTTACGTATCAATGTTTCTGAGTTTTCTTATCCTAAAGATCACTGCTACACTACACTTGACAGGCAGTTTCCAACCAGATATCATAGCCTTGTCTCATGTCACTGCTGACTTCAACCACCTAAAGATAATTTCTTTTTCTTTTTTTTTTAATTTTTATTCTTTGCATCATGTTGTCCCACTTAGTTGTTCACCCATTGATTACTTTTCATATATGCTCTAATTGGGGCCTGAACTGGCGCCCTCGGGATCAAGCCTATGCCTTCAGTGCTCTGGGACGACACTCTATACTCTGCCACACCAGTTAGAGCGAAAAATGATTTCTTAATGTTAAAAGAGTGCTAGTGATATACACTTAATTTATGGGGAGATTTGTGGTCATCATATAAAATTCTGGTGTTTAACCAAAGGGGAAGATTAAAAAAATACCTATATACTTGCTTTATATTTTTTTAGGAGAAACACCACCTTACCAAAAACCTAACCCTACATATCCAGTCGAATGCTTTTAGTTCCCTTTATAACTTACAAATTATGCTGTACCAAGCTTAATGAATTGTTGAGTTCATCATCTCTTACTATTATCTTGAGAACATGAAATCTCTCGTATAATCTGTCTATTTGTATGGCTCAGAATAAAACATAGCAGATGGCCAGATTTGCAAATTCCCAAACACAAACCTAACTTGATATTTAACGAAGTGAATGATCAGATGGACTCCCGTTCGTAGCCTCGACAAGCCTAATTTTAAAGTTGCTCATAGCAACTATGATTTTTCAGATATGCAGCCCCTGATAGTTATATGGCATTTACCATTACAGAGCACAAAAGAGGAATGTAAAAGTCAAAGGACAAGAGGTAGCATTGTTACTGATTGCCATAAATATTATTTCACTTTTCATGCAAAGAGCATTATTTTTGAGTCATCGCAGACATGGAATTTGTAGGAAATAAATCTATGTCGGAGCTTTTACAGCTTCCTTTCAGAAGTCTTCCTCATTTACAGCTCCTCTTGTCTGCCTGTGAACCTACCTACTAGAAGATCAACCTTGCCCCAGGCACTGACTCCCTCCTGCCCTAGTCCAGAGTGAAGTAAAGTGCTCTAGCTGAAAGATCTCCAAGTGAATCATTCAAGTGTCAAATGTTCAGCTGGTGTTTATTTTTGTTCCCTTGGTATAGTCATTCACATAGCTTACATTAGTACTTGTCAGCAGAAATTAGAAGATTCCTTCCCAGCCCCCAGTGCCACCTAAAGAGCCCTTGGCTTGGAAACTCCTATTCCTAGGTATTGGCTCAAGCTGTAGATTTTTATTTATTTCCTAACTTTAAAAAAATAAATCAAGAAATGCATCATTTCTTAGAAGGGGCAGTATCCATCCAATACGTTGAAAGTTTCCCCTCTCTCTGATTCTTGAGAGATAGTGCCACAAATACAAAACTTAAAATGTCCCAAATAGCTAAAGAGGTATCATCTGCATTTCATCAGTTTTGGGTGGAATATAGAGAAACTAGTCAAGATATAGATACTTTAATGAGAAGTCTGCATTACTAGACAGGAGGTAATTTTGCCCTCATCTAGATTGTTATACATAAATTTATAGTACCTTCTTCACTCTTCTAAAAAGTCAAATATATTTTTCCTCCTGCCTGTCCTAATATGGTTAGGCTATTTATTATTATTTTTTTTGTAAAATATCTAAGTCCTTGATCTGATATGCTCATATCAGTGTTTGTCTTAATAATAAAAATACTTTGTAGGTTATAAATACATTTGTCTTTCACTTGATTCTTATAATAACCCTGGGAAGGAAGTAAAATATATATATATATATATATATATATATATATATATATATATATATATATATATATATATATATATATATATATATATATATATTATTTTCAGTTTACAGAAGAGGGGACAGAAGCTCAGAAATTAAGTAAAATATTTAAAGTGCCATGGTTAATAAAAAGTAGAACCCAAGTATTTCTCTAAATCCTCCCTCCTTTCCACTGGGCACTCCTCCAGGCTCTCCACCCGAGCTCCCTGGGAAACGCAGCAGCGCAAATTCTTGCTCCTACGGGGTCTGCAGTCATTTCCAAAGGCGATTGCAGATGTCAAATGTCTTTGATATCTTATGTTTTATGAAAAATTCAAGAAAAATTTGCATTCTACCAATGATATACATGAGTGTTTTAACGTAAGCAATGCTTCCTTTAACTTTTCCACCCTGTCACTTGATTTTTTAAAACCATTTTGGGTTAAGTATAAATCCACAGGTAATTATAAGAAATAATACAGAAATCCCTGTAAATATTCTATCTGGTTTCCTTCAGTGCCAAACCTGGAGCACAATATCACAATGAGGATATTGATAGTGGTATAATTAAGATACAGCACATTTTCGTTGTGGCACTTTAGTTGATTATTGATTGCTTTCTCATATGTGCCTTGACCGTGGGGCTACAGCAGACTGACTAACCCCTTGCTCAAGCCAGCAACCTTGGGTCCAAGCTGGTGAGCTTTTGCTCAAACCAGATGAGCCCGTGCTCAAGCTGGCGACCTCAGGGTCTCGAACCTGGGTCCTCTGCATTGCAGTCCGACGCTCTATCCACAGCGCCACTGCCCGGTCACAGCACATTTTCATTGCTACATTGCTCCTTTATAGACACAGTTCCGACCTCCTCTGGTCCTACCCCTGCCTTACTTAGCCTTAGAAACCACTAGTACGCTCTTCCTTTCTATAATTTTGTCCTTTTTAGAATGTCATATAAATGGAATTATAAAGTACAAAACTTTTGGGATTGATCCTTTTCACTCAGTGTAAGTCACTGCAGAATCATCCAGGTTGCTTCACATGTCAATAATTCTGTTTTATTGCTGAGTAATATAGTATTACCACAGTTCATACCCATTGAAGGTCATTTGGGTTCTTTCTAGTTTTTGGCTATTAAAATAATGTTGTTAGAACAGGTTATTGTGTAAACATACCTTTTTATTTCTCTGAGATAAATGCTCAGGTATACAATCACTGGAGCATATGGTACTTGCATGTTTAACAAGAAAATGCCAAACATTTTTTTCCCAGAGTGGCTGTACCATTTTACACTCCCACCAGCAATGAGCGAGCCACTCTGTGTCTCCATATCCTCTCTATCATTTACAGATACAGTATTTATTATTTTAACTGTGTAGCAATAACTCATGGTGGCTTTAATTTTCATCTCTCTAGTGGCTTCTTTTCATGCTTATTTGCTATCTATATATCCTCTTTTGTGAAATATCTTTCCATTATCTTTGTCCATTTTCTAATTGAGTTTTTTTTATTTGAGTGCTGCTTACTTGTGTGTTTTCTACTGTTGAGTATTGAAAGTTCTTTATACAGTATATTCTAGAAACCAGTAGTTCATTTTACTTTCTAATATGGTTTTTTTTTTCGCCTTTTGCACAGGATCTTCTGCAGAGCAGGAGGGTTTACTTCGGATGAAGTCCAGTTTCTTTTCTTTTTTATAAATAATGCTTGGGTGTCAAATCTAAGAACATTTTGCTTACCTTCTGGTATAAAGTTTTTGTTTCTTACAGTTTTAAGTTTATCTCTTAAGTCTGTGAGCCATTTTCAGTTAAATTTAGTTAAGACTCAGGTCAATGTTCAGTTTGTCTTTTTGCCTGTGGATGTCCAACCATTACAACACCATGGGTCTCATTTGACACCAGCCCAGTGGTGGAGGTAGGTGGGCTCATTACTACTAGGTGGGTGTGGAAGTACAGTCTGTTCATGTGGACTCCACTGACACACAGGGAGTGGGCTGAGGGCTCATTACTGGCCTTTGGGGATGAAGATATCAGCAGCTTCGTTGGCTTTCTCTGACACCACCTGGCAGAGGCTTTGTGACACCTCATTATAGCTACACCAGTGTAGAAGTCTAGGCTCCATACTTAAGCTCTACTGGCAGAAGTGGGATTGGAGCCAGTTTTTCTGTGGCATTGGTCTAGAATAGAACAGTTATTGTCTAGAAGTTTTCTGTCTTGATATTCTGCCTCTTTCTCGATCCTTTGGCTAGAGAGAGCAGACTCTTGTTCTGCTTTCTTTTGTCCAAGTCTATTACATACTTCAATTGCCAGCTTCTGCAACTCTAAATCTGTAGCATAGCAAACAAGCAACGTAAGACCATGTTTTCCTCACATCTTGAAGTCCTGACCTCGTGTGTCTCTTTTCTCCAACTTTTAGAATCTTCTAAGTTTGTTTTATATGCAATATGTAGGGTTTTGTAACTGTATTTTTCTGGAAGAATAGAAATAAATGTCTACTCTATCTTTCCAGAAGTGGATATTACCCAATTTGATTTTTAAGTAAAATTTGATGTTCTAGAAAATATGTCATGTTCATTCCGGCAGGCAAACTGTATTATTTTAATATGCTCTTCAAAGGTCAGAGCCAAGGCTTTAGGGAGGACAGATGCTTCAATAAATTACTGGATTTTCATGTTGTAATAAAAAAAGAGAAAGAAAAATTGATCTTTATCATTTGTGTAACCTGCCCACTTAATGACCTCTAGGGGAAAGAATACAATTGATGTCATTTTTATCTTCCTTTGACTTCACATTCCTCTAGATTTATAGCAACTTGTTTCCTAGTATTTTTTTTCTCTATCGCACTGAATGGGTTGTAATGACACCCCTAGTTCACCTGGCAGCATGACAGATCCCCAGCCTCACTGAAGTGCAGGCTTCTGTCAGTCTACAAATATTTATTAGATGCCCCCATGGCCAGAGACTTATGTTGGGTGCTTAGCAGGCTGGCAGCGGCCAGTGTCCTTTGGCCTTCAGCCTCCCCAGGACAGGGACTGTCAAGACAGCTGAAGGGTACACACGTGTTTTCGTTTTTTTAAAAATTGCCATGGAAATGCCTTTTTTTCCCCCCAACAAAGTTCTTTTAAAACTGGGTCTGAGTATTTGTTGTCTTAAGAAAAATAAGTAAGTAAACTGCCCTTTCCATTGATAAAGAATATCTCTTTGACATGGAAATGGAAGAGAAAAGAGAATAACGCATCATTTATATGGTCTCTGCCACAAAATATCAGTTTTTCCATGAGAATTTTTCCATAAGGACAGAAGCTGTGTCTTCTTCATTTATGTCTCCTAGCATATTGTCTGGCACAGAGTAAGGACTAAAATCCGTGTATGTCACATTGAGCCGCAATCATGTGTAAATTCCATACAGGCCTTAAAAGAAGAATGTCCAAGGAACTGAACTCCACAAATACAGAAGCACAGTCAAACATTTCAAAAGAAAGAAAGCAAAGATGAAGACAGAGAAGACCATGAAACCAATAAGTTTCATAAGATCACTGTTACTCTGTCAGCCCTACAAATATAACAGTGGTCTAAAAAAAACAAATAAAGGGGCCCTAGCCGGTTGGCTCTGAGGTAGAGCATTGGCCTGGTATGTGGAAGTCCTGGGTTTGATTCCTGGTCAGAGCACTCAGGAAAGATAGGAGATGTGAACATCTGCTTCTCCACCTTTCCCCCTTCTCTCTCTCTCTCTCTTTCTCCCCCTCCGACAGCCATGGCTCATTTCAGCAAGTTGGTCCTGGGTGCTGAGGATGGCACCATGGCCTTGCCTCAAGTACTAAAATAGCTTGGTTACTGTGCAGAGCACCCTCTCTCCTGCCCGCCCCCCCTAGCCCCCCACAAACAGGGTGCTTGCCTGGTGGATCCTGGACCAGGCATGTGCGGGAGTCTTTCTCTCCACCTTCCTGACTCTCATTTAATAAGAAAATAAATAAATAAGTAAAAAATAAAATAAAGGCCCCCAAAGACATAGAAGATTCAGAAAATTGACAAAGACTCCTGTTAAGAAAAATAATTATTCATGATACTTATTAAAGACAGTAAGGCCAATTATTCAAGACCATCAAGAGAGGGGTAGGGACTACCACCATGAGGTTTTTCAGTGAGGGAGAGGAATTAGGCACATCTCTGAATACAACAAAAAGTGGGAATTTATAGCTAAGGAGCAAGGTGGGGTGAGTAGATGGAAAATCACTAAGAGGTAAGTGGGGATTCTTGTTGAAGGCAGGTAAGGGCGATTAGATAACACCAGGGGATGGAGTAGAATGAAGAATCTGATCTATCCAGGGTGAACAGATATTGATGGTGGGGGATTCTGTCTGCACTGATTTAGCAGGGATCCTACTGAAATTGGACAATACAGAGATGAACATGGAAGCCCAAAAGTTAGGGCCTTGTCAAAAAAAGAAGAGTTTGAACAAAGTTTGGTCAAAGAGAGAATCTCTGTTACTCTCTTTTTGATCAAACTCTCATCAGGTTCTTCTGAGCCATCTTCTCAATTTCACTTGAACCTCTGTGCTTGCTGGGACTGTATAGCACAGTTTTAGCAAGAATCTTGCTAAGTCAATTCAGAGAGAATCCTCCTAGCCTGATTACCCTCAAATCTGATCAAATTTTGGATCTCCCACTAGCTCACCCTTGATAATCATCCTGATTTGTCTTTAGTAAAAATCATGCTAGTTTTAATTAGCAAGAAATCTATCTTCACCCTTTTAGTAATTTCAATCTGCTGACTACCTCCTCCTTTCCCCTGACTGAATCTGGCTCTTGATCTCTCTCCCTCATTGAAATAGTCTTTATATCTATCACAATAATTCTGAATACATTCCTCCTTAACATTTTAACACGTCAGAATAACTTTTTCTTTAACACATTCTAAATCTAGAGGAGAACTAGAGAGGCACCTTCTTTTCTTCTCCTCTCTCTTATTATATTTCTATTATCTCTAAGAGTTAGAAAAACCAAAGAGATAAGCATCTCTGATAGCCAGACTTGCTCATTGCTACTCATTTAAGATCTGTTCATTTAAGCAGCATATCACAAAAATACCTGACCTATTGTGTCAGGAAGAATGGGACACTAAGTACTCTCAGGCATATAGACTTTAGAAGCTTCTTCTTTCTTCCTAACCTCTTCTGATTCTTCTGCACTGTTGGGAAGTTGGAACTCGGAAGTACATTTTTATACTTGAAAGGCCTGTATCCTGGGTTGGACTCCAAAGGGCACAAAGGAGGAATCACCTTGAAAGGTGTGGGTTGTGGGAGGGATGTGGAAAGTGGAGGCAATTTACTTTTATTTACCAGAAAGCCAGAAGGCAAAGAAAGGCTGGTGCCTTGCTGTGATATAGAAACTGTCTGAAAAGGAATGTCCTCTTACCCTTTCCTTGCTGTTACATAAATTAAGCTGGAATTGGGACACCCAGAATGTGCTGCACCATCCCATTCTCTTTGGTTTTCTTTAACTGTGACCAAACACCTAAGTGGAAGTTTGACATTCCTAAGTTGGCTGAGATAACTCCCATGCTACTAAATATGGCTAACTCAGCTCCCGTGTATTGGATGATGTCTTGTTGACGACTGAAGTGATAAATTTAGAAGTGGAAAAGTGAGATAGTGTTTTTCTGCTGTCTGCTTGCCTTATTGTAAGCGGTTTTGCTGACTAAAGAATTGTGCTCCTCCAAAAGACCTTTGAGATCAACTAGATCAACTACTCCCTTATTTTATTAAGGGAAAATAGTTTTAGAGAAATGAAACAATGTGATTTAGATCACCCAGCTAACTAACGGCTGGGTGGTTTTTGGTTTCTTCTAGCTCTTTCCTCTCCATCACTGTATGTAACACTCCTGAGTTCACTTTGTTGCAGCCTTTAAATGTTGATCTTGGTGATCTGGGATGATAATACCTTTTACTAGATACAACCCCTAGCATATTATGCTAACTGTAGACCAGAAGGCAGGGTGGTCAACATATAAGTCACCACAAATACTTTGAAAAGACTACCTGTTTTCAGTCACTCTCATTTGGCAGAGCATGAAAGAAATTTTTTTTTTTTTACTTTATAGATGAATGAAACACATCTGAAAACTTGACTATTAAAGCTTAAGGTCCTATACCAATCATTCAACAACGAAATAAATGCAAGCTGATATAGAAAGCCACAGAGAATGCGTTGGAAGACATCTCCCACTTGTCTTTTCAAAGCCCACTTTTTTTGTGACAGAGACAGAGAGAGGGACAGACAGACAGGAAGGGAGAGAGATGAGAAGCATCAAATTCTCGTGGCAGCACCTTAGTTGCTCATTGATTGCTTTCTCATATGTGCCTTGACCTGGGGGCTATAGCAGACCAAGTGACCCCTTGCTCAAGCCAGTGACCTTGGGCTCAAGCTCGTGAGCCTAGCTCAAAACAGATGAGCCTACGCTTAAGCTCGCAATGTCAGGGTTTCGAACCTGGGTTCTCTGTGTCCCAGTCCAAAGCTCTATCCACTCCACCACTGCCTGGTCAAGCCAAAGCCCACTTCTTAATCAGCTAGGGTGTGAACTATGAGGGATTAAGAATGGAGCTCAGTAGCCAGGAGACAAACAGATGCTTATACAATGGAATATGAAACCCAAAGCATCTGAAATATACAACAGACAAACAGAAATGTAACTTCTATAACATGTGTGACAAATATCACCTCTTCTCTTCTAGTGTATATTTCCATCAACTAACAGATTTTATTTTGTTCTTTACAGCTCAAATTAAGAGCATAAATGACATTAAATCATAATGTTGTATAAGATTTATCAAACTAAGGAAAATTTCAATGCCATTTAGTGGTAGTCTTCTTTATCTTTCCTTATACTAATTACTTTTTGCATATGTTCTCTTCCCCCAGCTTTATGGAGAGATAATTGACATATAACACTATTGTGTAACTTTAAGGTATGCATTATGATGATTTCATATATGTATATGTTGTGAAATGATTACCACAATAAGGTTAGTTAACACATTCTTCACCTCACATAATTGCTGTATTGTTTCATTGTTATAGTGAGAACATTTAAGATCTATTCTCTTATCAACTTTAATTCTCTTACACTAATTTCATTCATTCATTCAAAATCCAACTTTCCAGACATTCTAGCAGTTTGAAATTTTTTCAGGATGAGGAAATTAATGAATATAATCTCATTTATTTCTCATGACAACAATATAATGAAATAAACATGATTCTCATATTGCAGATGGAAAAACTAAAACTTAAAGAGTATGTCATTTGGCCAAAGTCAGAAACTACATCTGTCTGTCTTTTCGACATCAAAGCACTATTCACATTACCTGTATGCCTTTATATTCCTGGAGACCTGGAGAGAATAAGGATAGAAAAACGTGGAATAGAAAAGAATATTCTATTGGTAATATTCTCCTTGTAAAGGGTAGCTTTACTTTTCTGTGAGTGAGCTCCCCAACATGTATATTATTAAAAAGTCTAAGTTAGAGATGCATAGTTCTGCAAGAGTGGAGGAACAAGGGTTTCTGCTAATGATTTCCTGAAACCTGCCTCAGGCTTGCAGCTGGGAAGAAGGAAATGATTGCATCTCAAGGCACTGAGATCTACTTACTGTAGATGGTTTCAGTTATTTTCTAGGTTGAGAAATTTAAGGGAAAAATAAAATATTAAGGTGAGTGTTGAACTAGGGCATAAAAAAATGCTCAATAGCCTTAGGCAATCCCTGGACACTTGCTTCCATACATCTAACTTGCTACCAACCCTTTGGTTCCAACACTTTAGCTTATTATTTATTACTTGCCTTTGCTCATATACTGTTGCTGCCCTCTGAAATAAAATGCTTCAATCCAGGAATCATAGAACCTCTTTAGCAACAAAACTAGTCTCTCATTGATTTTTTCTTTATCACTTTTTCAG
Source organism: Saccopteryx leptura (assembly GCF_036850995.1). Lineage (NCBI taxonomy): Eukaryota > Metazoa > Chordata > Mammalia > Chiroptera > Emballonuridae > Saccopteryx > Saccopteryx leptura. Next base: position 44,995,642 of record NC_089510.1, read on the forward strand.
AGGTAGCTCCGAGAGTATTATTATTACCACCCTGTCTTCCTTCTTGATAATTTTTTATATTGCCCATCCTCAAAAACTACATGATCTGTGTCTCTCTTTGTTTTGCACCATCCATAAAAGTCACTATAGTTTTCATATTATCTCATCCATCTATTCCAATTCTCCTCATTCTATCAAATTCTCTTCTAAGTTATTGACTAATTTTATAAGTTTATTACTACTAACTATCTGAAAGGTTTTTTTGGATAAGTACACCCAGAAACCAGAAAGGAAGAAGGATTCATTTGATGTCTATTGAATATTCGAAATGGAATGGAATGTTCTTTACTGTTCTCATTTTTACTATTTGCCTAAAAAGTTATAGAACACTTTATTTTATTGTACATTAAACTTATAAATATTCTAATGATTGAAAATCTGCTGCCTTGGCAACTTCCCTGAATGTAAAAATGATCCCAGAGAGATTTTAATTATATATTAGTATTTCTTAAGAGCACCTCTATCTTCAGATTGAGGCAGTCTGCAAAACACAAGCAGTGTTCAGTCAAAGCTGCATCCAGGTCTGATGCTCTGGCTGTTGGCAGCATTCAGGTTCAATCGCACATTTCTCTCTGCTGACCTCTCCAGTTGGCTGATCATTCAGCGCAGTGGCCATTGACTCTTAGCAGGGAACAAAGAAGTTTTATTCTTCAACTGCCTTTAAGATCTCAAGTTTATTGGTGGATTCTTATATGGAAAGATTATTAGCACAGGTCTAAGATAAGATCACATAATTCCAAGGGTTGCAAAGGTTAAGGATTATTGTCTGCCCATGGTAAAAAAAAAAAAAATCACCAAGTAAAATCAAATGCTCAAAGATTTTCCCCCAGCCTGAGAAATGAATGATGTTATCTGGGATGGCATTATGTGTTCTTTCAGTAAAACAAATCCAGATCTGATCATTTAAACAACACTTTCTAAGATCATGATAACCTCTTAGGATAGCCTGCTAAGATCTGAGGTTGGGAAGAAGCTTCTCATTTTGTCTCTGGTCAAAACTCCTACCTACATCAGCCTCCTGTTGGCATAGCTGTGATGACAGACAACAGCAACTGCACCACAGTCCGCTCAATTATTCCGGCCTGACAGAGGCTTTGGCTGGGTGATGATGAACTACTGTTCTCCATGGCTGCTTTGCTGAGAAAATCCCCAGATGGCTTCATTTTTAGATAAGGGACAAGATCTGAAAAGAGAGCATTTTGTCCCTATTTCCATGGTCTTTATAGCTCAAAGAGATGGGGTGGGGGTACTGTACTCTTAACTGCTTTGAAAGGAGTTTAGAATGAGTTAAATTTGACCAGATTAGATAATAGCTACCAATTATTTAGTGCTTTCTACATGACAACCATTGTGCTAAACTCCTTACATGCATTATTTTATTTAATCCCATAATCTTAACAAGATCTCCACTGTCTGCCAGGATAGGTGAAGAGAGAGAAATTATCTGCTCTAAGAGAGTTGATGTTTCCCTACTTCCTATAAGGCAGACCACACAGAAATTGGAGAAATTCTGCTTCCCTCCCTCGCTCCACTCCAGACCCCACTGTCCTGCTGGATGCTAGATTGTCAATAGGACATTCTATATTTAGTTTCCTAGATGTAGAAATTAAATGCCAACACATCCATTCAGAGTTCTGTTTTATATACCTGGGTTTGTTTAGCCCTGAGGGAAAAGTTGAAGGTGACCTTTCTTGTTTTAACGGGACTCAAAAATACATGTAGTTAAAGTAGCTTGACCACACCAGCTGAGAAAAAAGGATGTAACTGTCCCATAAGAGGCCAGAGTTCTGCTGGTCGATGCTTTGTTTTCCATCTCCATTCTAGAGGTTGGGTGTGCATGTGAAGTGTGTGTGTGTATGTGTATGTGAATGTGAGTGTGAACTCTAGAGTTGTTTTGTGTGTATAAAGATATGTGGTGTATATCTCTGAAAAAGTGTGAATGTGGAGTCTAAAATGATAATAATTAGCATCTTCTTAGTTTACTTCTTTCTTCCCTGTATCTGAAAATGCTATAAAACAGGTTTTATTTTATTTTTTTAATTGTCCAATTCTACAGAGACCTCAGACTGCAAGAGATAGACTCTCATATAGATTGAAGTTGGTGGATTCTCTGGAGTGGTCAAATCTGAAATTTTAAAAAAGTTAAGTGCACTATAATAATTTATCCCTGAGAAAAAGCCTCTCATATATATGTGTGTGTATATATATATACACACACACATACATGTGTGTACAATGTACTCTACTTCAATGACTCTTGGATATTTCATCTATCTATTTCTATCTATCTATATCTATCTATCTATCTATCTATCTATCTATCTATCTATCTATCTATCATCTATCTATTATCTAATATTGGATAAGTTTGTTCTAACCTGATGATTCATGATTTAATGATTCCTGAAAAATGTAAACTCATTAGCAATGTAGATAAGATTTTTTTTTTTTTAGATAAGATTTTTTATAAGTTACTCCTTTAAACTCACATTAGGGGAAGAAAGAGAATAGCATAGTGTTCTAAAGCATACTGGAGACTGTGTTCATAGGACAACTTTATCACTTGCTGCTGTTAGACATTGAAAAATTTGGCTTAAGACTCAGAATTCTCATCTGCAGAAGTAGAGATAGTAATATTTATTTGTTAGGGTCATTGTGTCTTTTTTTAACGCATAGTAAAAACATATGATATTAAATGTACTTTCTTAAAATTTTAATTGTTGAGTGTTGTTTACTATAAGCACACTGTTTTATAGCAATCACTGGAACATTTTCATCGTGCACGACTGAAACTTTACACTCATTGAACAGCATATCCTCAGGTCTTCCTTCCCAGAGTTCCTTGGCAACAATTTTTCTACTTCCTGTTTCTATGTATTTGACTCTTCTAGATACATTACATAAGTGAAGTCATGTATTTATTGCTCTGTGAGCAGCTTACTTAACAATGTTCTTGAGGTTCAATCATGTTGCAGCATAGGACAGGATTTCCCTTTTTTTGAGGCTGAATAATATTCCATTTTGTATATAGTCCACATTTTCTTTATCCACTCTTCCATCAATGGACATTAGGTTGTTTATACCTCTTGTCTATTATGGATATTGCTGCAAAGAACATGGGAGAGAAACTATCTCTTAGAGACCTAAATTTCATTTCTTTTGGATAAGTACCCAGAAGTGAGATTATTAGATCATATGGTAGTTCAATTTTTAATTTTTTGAGACATCCACACTGTTTTCCATACTGACTACACCATTTTACATTACTACCAACAGTGCATAAGGCTTTTAAATTTTCACATTTTCTCTAACACTTGTTATTTTCTGTTTTGCTTCATTGATAGTAGTCAGCCTAACAGATATGAAGTGATATCTCATTGTGGTTTTGATTTTCCTTTCCCTATCAGTTAATGATGCTGAATATCTTTTCATTTATCACTTGTATACAGTATTTGTATTCATTTGTATGTCTTCTTGGGAGATATGTTCATTTTTAAGTGGATTATTTATTTGTTATTAATATTAATATTTATTTTGCTATTTAGTTTAGGCTTCTTAACTTTGTTAGGATTTGCAGATGGCATGATATGTATATGGAGAACCTTAAAGCTTCCATAAAAATATCTACTAGAACTGATAAAAAATTTAGTAAAGTAGCATAATATAAAATAAATATCCACAAATGTGTTGCATTTATTTTTAGATTTTATTTTACAGAGAGAAAAAAAGAAAGAGAAAGGCATAGGGGAAAAAGCAGAAAGCATAAACTCATAGTTTCTTCTCATGTCTTGACCAAGCAAGCTTGGGGCCTTGAACCAGCGACCTCAGCATTCCAGGTTGACGCTTTATCCACTGTGCCCCTATAAGTCAGGCTGCATTGCATTTTTATACACCAATAATGAGCTATCACAAAGGAACACTAAGAAAATAATCCCATTTACAATTGCATAAAAAATACCTAATAATAAATTCAACCAAGGATATAAAAGACCTGTACTAAGAAAATTATAAGACACTATAGAAAGAAACTGAAGATACAAATAAGTGGGAGTATATACTGTTCATGGATAGAAAGAAATAACATCATGGACCCAAAAGCAACTCTGCTTGGGCCTCTATAAGTCATAGAGCACTTCAAGACAATAGGTCCATTTGTCTTTTATTGAAGTCCTCTACAAAGGGCTTAAATAAACTCATCCCTTGGGGCCTGGCAGGGGACAGACACCTCATGTCTCCTTTCTTTCCTCCAGAGAACAGTTCAAAGCTTAACTGTCCAATTTTCTCCCTATAACTACAAAAGTCCTCATATAAGTTCCTCAAAAAAGAATTAACATCATTAAAATGTCTGTACTGGCCTTTGCTGGTTTGCTCAGTGGTAGAGTGTCAAACCAGCATGTGGAAGTCCTGGGTTCAATTCCCAGTTAGGGCACACAGGATAAGCAACCATCTAATTCTTCTTCCCTTCCCCCTTTCTCTCTCTCTCTCTCTCTCTCTTCCCTCCCACAGCCATGGCTCCATTGATTCGAGTGTGTGTGCCCCAGGAGCTGAGGATAGCTCCATGGAGCCTCTGCCTCAGGTATTAAAAATAACTTGGCTGTGAGCATTAGCCCCAGATAGGCAGAGCATCAGCCCCAGACAAGGGTTGCTGGGTGGGTCCTAGTTGGGGTGCATGAGGGAGTCTGTCTCTTTATCTCCCTTCCTCTCTTTTAAATTAAAAAAATGTACCATATTACCCAAAGCAATCTGTAGATTCAATACATTTCCTATTAATATACAAATGGCATATCTCACAGAACTAGAACAAATATTCCACAAATTTATATGGAAACTCAAAAGACCCTGAATAGCTACAGCAATTTGAGAAAGAAAAAAAAGTTGGAGGAATCAAGCAACCTGATATCAAATTATACTACAAAGCCATAGTAACCAGAACAGCATTGTACTGGCATAAAAAATAACAGATCAATGGAACAGAATAGAAAAATAAACCCACAACTTTATGATCAATTAATATTTGACCAAGGAGGCAAAAAACAATGGGATAAAGATAGTCCATTCACTAAATGATGTTGAGAAAATTGGACAGATAAGTGCAAAAAGAAGAAAGAAAAAGAAACTAAACCACCATTTTATACCACACATGAGAATAAACTCAAAATGGCTTAATGACTTATAGGTTAGACTTAAAACCATTAAATTCCTAGAAGAAAATGCAGATAGTAAAATTTCAGACCTTTCTTGTTATAATATTTTTTCTGATGTTTCCTCAACAAGAGAAACAAAAGAAAAAATAAACTAATAGGACATCTTACTAAAAAGATTTGGCACAGCAAAGGAAACCATTAAAAAAATTAAAAGCCTACTTGGTGAATAGGAGAATATATTCAACAAGGATATATCTGATAAAGGGTTAATATCCAAAATTTATAAAGAACTTATAAAACTCAACACCAAAAACAACAACAACAAACAATCTAATTTAAAAATGAGCAAAAGGCTTGAATAGACACTTCTCCAAAGAAGACATATAGATTGCCAGTAGACATATAAAAAGATGCTCAGGGCACAGTGGGATAAAGCATCAACCTGGAACACTGAGGTTGCCGGTTCAAAACCCTAGGCTTACCTGGGTGTTGATGCTTCCTGCTCCTCCCCCTTCTCTCTCTTTTTTCCTCTCTCCCTCTCTCTCTCCTCTGAAAATTGAATAAAGTCTTTTAAAAAATTAAAAAAAAATAAAAAGATGCTCAGTGTCATTAATCATCAGGGAGATGCAAATTAACACCAAAACAAGATATCACCTCACACCCATCAGAATGGCTATCATCAATAAATCAGTAAAAACAAGAGTTGGTGAGGATGTGGAGAAAAGGGAACCCTCATCCTCTATTGGTGGGAAAGCAGATTGGTGCAGTCATTGCACAAATGATAATTAAAAACTTGAAAGTGAAGCCACCTATGACTTAGTGATTCCACTTTTGGAAATATGTTCAAAGAGACATGAAACACTAATTCAAAAGAATATATGCACCTCTATGCTCATTGCAGTATTATTTACAATAGCTAAGATCTAGAAACAGCCCCAGTTTTCATCAATAGATGAGTGAATAAAAAAAGCTGTGTGGTATATTTACACCATGGTATACTACTGAGCCATAAAAACAAAGGAAGTCTTACCTTTATTGACATCACGATGGACTTAGAGAGTATTATAGTAAGTGACATAGAAAGACAAGTACCATATGATTTTATTTATATGCGAAATCTAATAAACAAAATAAACTAACAATTAGAAACAGACTCATAAATACAGAGAACAGACTGACAACTGTCAGAGGAGAGGAGGGGTTGCAGGGCTGGGTGAAAAAAATGAAGGGATGAAGGAAGAACAATTTATAGATGCAGAAAACAGTACGGTGATTACCAGAAGGAAAGGGGGTCAGGAGGAGTAGAAAAGGGTAAAGAGAAATAAATGGTGATGGAAGGATATTGACTTGGTGTGGTGATCACACAATAATATAATATATACAGATGATGCATTATATAATTGTACACCTGAAACCTGTATAATTTTGTTTACCAGTGTCACCCAACAAACTCAATTTAAAAAAATTTTAAGACTTGTTTTGTGATCTAATATGATCTGTCCTGGAGAATGTTCCTTGTGTACATAAGCATGCATATTCTACTTCTGTTGAGTGAATGTTCTCTATATGTCTGTTAGTTAGGTCATTTGGTTTATAATGGTGTTCAATTCTTCTGTTTCCTTATTGATCTCTTGTCTGGATGTTTTATCCATTACTGAAAGTGAGGTATTGAAATCTCCTTCTCTCATTGCATTGCTGTCTATTTCTCCAAACAGGTATCTCAATGTTTGCCTCATATATTTAGAGACTCTGATGTCAGATGCTTCTGTGTTTTTAGTTATATATTTATTGATTTTGTTTGTGGTGATATGCTTTGATTCCTTTCTCATTTTCTATTGTTTATTTTCTATACGCATTTTCTTTTTGGTTTCCATAGGACTTACATAAAACATGTAAAAGTTACAATGATCTGTTATAGCTGATAACTTTAATTACAAATGATTCCTTTATATTTTTGCTTCTCCCACTCCACATAAACCTTATATTATTGTATTACAAATAACATCTTTTATATTATGGATCCATTAACTTTTTACAGTTATATTTGTCTTTTATATTTTTATACTAGAAGTTAAAGTAATTATGTATCACCATGACAGTATTACAATATTCTATATTTATCCATATATTTACTTTTACCAGCCAAGTTTATACTTTCATATACTTTTGTGCTCATGAGCACCCTTACATTTCAACTTGAATAACTCCTTTTAGTATTTCTTACAAAGTAAGTTTGGTGTTGATGAACTACATTAGGTTTTGTTTTCCTGGGAAAGTTTTTATCTCTTCTTCATTTTTTAAAAGCTAGTTTTGTAAGACATAATATTCTTGGTTGACAGTATTTATTTTTCTTTCAGTGCATTGAACACATCATTCTATTCTGTTTTTGCCTGGAAGATTAATGTTAAGAAATTGCTTATAGCATTATGTTAATTCCCTTGTACACAACCAGTTGCTTTTCCCTTGCTTCTTTCATAATTCTCCCTTTGTCTCCAACTTTTGGTAATTTGATTGTAATGTGTCTTGTAGGTTTTTATTTTTTAGCTGCTTCTAGGAAAAACCTGTTAGGTTTCTTGAATCTGATATCCATTTCCTTCTCCAGATTTGGGTCATTTTCAGTCATCATTTCTTTAAATAAGATTTCTGCTCCTTTTTCTCTTTTTCTTCTGAAATTTTCATAATGCATATATTGGTCTTTTTTGGTATCCTATAAGCACCTTAGGTTCTTTTTATTCTTCTTAATTCTTTCTTTTTTTCCTTTTTTGTTCCTCTGATTGGGTAATTTCAAATGACCTTTCGGAGTTTGCTGATTCTTTCTTCTGCAAAATAAAGTCTGCTATTGAATCTTTCAGTTTAATTATTTTTCAGCTCTAACATATCAGTTTGTTTCTTTTTCATGTTTTCTATCTTTTTGATGATATTCTTATCTTGTTCACACATTGTTTTCTTGAGCTAGTAGAACAACTTTAAGGTTGTTATTTTGAATTATTTTCCACATAATTAATATCTCTCCATTTCTTTAATTTATATTTTATTTATTTATTCATTTTAGAGAGAAGAGAGAGAGACAGACAGAGAGAAGGGGGGAGGAGCTGGAAGCATCAACTCCCATATGTGCCTTGACCAGGCAAACCCAGGGTTTCAAACCGGCGACCTCAGCATTTCCAGGTCGATGCTTTATCCACTGTGCCACCACAGGTCAGGCTATCTCTCCATTTTTTTAGGAACAATTTCTGGAGATTTATTTTGTTCTTTTTATTTTGTACATGTTTTCCTGATTTCTTGTTTGTCTCAAAATATATGTCTGTTCCAGCAGCACTCCAGGTAAAACAAGACTGAAACCCGTCCCTTCAGCAAAAAGGTGGAACATTAGATACACACTACACTTTTCTTAACTCCCATGGGAGAAGTTGCAAGGTGGTGTGTTCTCTTCCCATACTAAGGTGTGTCAGCTTGGGGAAAGAGCAGGTTCAGATACAGTGAAATTGCTCTTCATACTTGTCTCAATGCAAGTGTTCTTGGTTTTGTACACACCTGGGTACTGAAAATTCTTAACTGGATTATCGAATTCTCATGAAGGTATTTTGGTCCACATATTGCTGTTGAATTATTGTTTCTGTGGGGCAACAAGGGGTGGGACCTCTTATTCCAACATCCTTCTGATATCACTTCTCTATAGGTATTAATTGAAATAGTCTACGTGTAGTGTTAGATACATTTTTTGTTACACAGTATATGATCAATGTATCACATTAGCTATTAGTATTATCCTAATCATCTTTTTCTATTTTACTGAAAATTTATACTCTTTCCTGAACACAGCAGCGTGTTTTCATGTCTTATCTTTTTCACCTGAAAGGACTTTCCTTCCTCTGCCACTCATTAAACTCCCAGTCAGCTTTCTAGAAATCTGAATGCTATGTTTATTGTGAGTCACCAGAGAAAATCTCCCCCTTTTTTATTTTTACATTAGAACTCATATCACATTGTATTATAATGGGTTTTAGCCTTATTTGTCTCCAAATTTATTCAGAAGAGGGTTACTACCTAAAATGATCTATGTTTTTATTGCTGACATTTGTCTTCTCTGTTTTTCTGTCTAGTACCAAACAAGGTGACACACATGAGTTGTTCATTAAATGTTTATCAATTTAATTGTATAGGGTAGCCATGCTGCTTTCTCTGAATACTTAGAAACTTAATTCAGTTTCACATTAGCAAGAGATAATAAAGTTCTGTTTCTTTCTTATTTAAATAGTTTGGCCTTGATTAAAATTCTCAGCCAAAATGAAATGTCAATGGACTTGTTCTGTGTGGCTTGAGATCAGTGAATGCATAAGCATGGCAGAGCAATGTCGAATCTGAATGGGAACTTACAGATTTCCAAAATATTATCTTCTCATATTCTAGAGGAGAGAAACAACTTATCTAAACTCTCTTAGCCCTTTAGGAAAAATGAAGTCATTGTTCATTTTAGTTTGGATACAAGACAATTTTGAAAGATTATTTCAGTTATACAGGTCCTTCACATCCTTTGTTAAGCTTATTCCTAGGTGTTTTATTTTCTTTTCATTATAATTGTAAAAGGAATCATTTTTTTAGTTCATTTTCTGAAGTTTCATTGTTGGTCTATAGGAAAGCTGTAGACTTTTGCATATTGATTTTGTATATTGTGACTGTACTATATTGGTTTATTGTTTCTCATACAATAGTTTTTTGGTAGTCTTTGGGGTTTTCTATATACAGAATCATGTAATCTGAAAAAAATGATACCTATACTTCTTTCCTGATATGGATGCCTTCTATTTCTTTCTCTTGCTTGATTCTTCTCGCTAAAAGTTCCAGAACTATGTTGAATAAGAGTGGAGAAAGTGGGTAGCCCTGTCTTGTCCCTAATGTTAGTGAAAATGTCTTCATTTTTCACCATTTAGTTTGATATTGGATGATGGTTTGTTGTATAGGCCTTTATTACATTGACATACTTTCCTTCTATACCCATTTTCTTGAGTGTTTTCAACATAAACAGATGTCCTATCTTATTGAAATGCCCTTTCTGCATCTACTGATAAGATCATATAATTTTTGCTTTTTGTTTTGTTGAGGTGTATTTTGTTGATTAATTTATGTGTGTTGAACCATTCTTGTGTAATTGGAATTAATCCCATTTGATCTTGATGTATTATCTTTTTAATGTATTGTTGTATTAGATTTGCTAGTATTTTGGTTAGGATTTTTGCATCTGTATTCATTAGAGATATTGGTCTGTAGTTCCTTTGTATTGTCTATACCAGGTTTTGCTATCAAGGTTATGTTGGTCCATAAAATGTGTTAGGGAGTATTGCTCATTCTTCTATTTTTTTAAAGACTTTGAGAATAATAGGTACCTAATCTTCTTTGTTTATTTAGTAGAATCCACTAGTGTAGCCCTCTGGTCCTGGACTTTGATTTCTGGGGAGGTTTATGATAGTTCTTTTTATTTCCTCCTTGCTTATGTGTCTATTTAGGTTCTCCATTTCTTCATGACTTAGTCTCATAAGACTGCATAGTTCTAGGACTTTACCTATTTCCTCTAGGTTGTTGAATTTGGTGGCATAACATCTTTCATAGTATTCTACTATGATCCTCTGTATATCTATGATGTCTGTGGTTTTTTCTCCTCTTTCACTTCTCATTATTTTTATATGAGTCATTTCTCTTTTTTCCTTAAGGAGTCAAGCCAAAGGTTTGTCAATTTTATAGATCTTTTCAAAGAACTAGCTCTTTGTTGTATTAATTTTTTCTATAGTGCTTTGCTCTCCATTTCATTTAGTTATGCTCTAATTTTTACTATTTTCTTTCTTCTGCTGACTTTGGTTTGCCCTTGTTCTTCTTTTTCTAGTTTTTTTGTGTGACAGAGACAGCAAGAGGGACAAGATAAGGACAGACAGACAGGGAGAGATGAGAAGCATCAATTCTTCATTGCAGCTTTTTGTTGCGGTTTCTTAGTTGTTCATTGATTGCTTTCTCATAGGTGCCTTGATCAAAGGGCTACAGCAGAGTGAGTGACCCCTTGCTCAAGCCAGAGACCTTGGGCTCATGCCAAAAACCTTGGGCTTCAAGCCAGTGACCTTTGGGCTCAAGCCAGCGACCATGATTTCATGTTTATGATCCCACACTCAAGCCAGTGACCCCAAGCTCAAACTGGTGAGCCCACACTCAAGCTGCATGAGACCATGGTCAAGCGGGTGATGTCAGGTTTTGAACCTGGGTTCTCTGTGTCCCAGTCCGACACTCTATCCACTGTGTCAGAGCCTGGTCAGGTTTCTTTTTCTAGTTCCTTAAGATGTGATGTCAAGTTGTTTACTTGAGATCTCTCTTGTTTCTTGATATAAACCTGTAGTAATATAAACTTCCCTCTTATTATTGATTTTGCTGAATCCCAGAAATTTTGATATGTTGTGTTGTCATTCTCATTTGTGTATATAGTTTGTCTGTGCTTTTACTACTTCTTTGACTTCATTTTTTAAAAGTATGTTGTTTAATTTCCACATTTTTGTGGGTTTCATTACTTTATTTTTAATATACTAAAAACTACAAAGCATTGTTGAAAGAAATTTTTTTAAAAAATACAATGAAATAGAAAATTATTTTATGTTCAGAGGTTGGAAGAACTTACATAGTTAAAATAGCCACATTACCTAAAGAAATATACAAATTTAATTTAATCCCCATCAAAATCCCAATGTCATTAAAAAAAATAGAACAAAAAAATAACCAGGTTTGGATGGAACCATAAATAAACTTGAAAAGCTAAAGCAAATATGAGAAAAAAGAATAAAGCTGCTGGAGGTATCACATTACCTGACTTCAAATTGTACTATAGAGCCACCATAATCAAAGAAGCATGGCATTGGCAGAAAACAGACATACAGACCAATAGAACAGAATGAAGAGCCCAGAAATAAAACCACACATATATGGACACACAGATAATCTTTGACAAAGGAGCCAAAAACACATTATGAAAAAAAGAGAGCCTCTTCAATAAATGGTGCTGGGAAAATTAGAAAGCCACATGCAAAAGAATGAAACTTGACTACAACTTGTTTCCCTGCTCAAAGATTAATTCAAAATGGATCAAAGACCTAAATATAAGGTCAAAAACAATAAATTACATAGAAGAAAAAAAAAACATATGTACTAAATTTATGGACCCTGGTCATAGAGAAAGATTTATGAGTTTGACTCCAAAGGTAAGGGAAGTAAAGGCAAAAATAAATGAATGGGGCCTGACCAGGTGGTAGCACAGTGGATAGAGCATCAGACTGGTATGCCGAGGACCCAGGTTTGAGACCCCAAGGTTGCCAGCTTGAGCGTGGGCTCATCTGGTTTGAGCAAAATCTCACCAGCTTGGACCCAAGGTCACTGGCTTGAGCAAGGGGTTACTCGGTCTGCTAAAGGCCTGCAGTCAAGGCACATATGAGAAAGCAATCAATGGACAACTAAGGTTTCACAGTGCACAATGAGAAACTAATGATTGATGCTTCTTATCTCTTCGTTTCTATCTGTCTCTTCCTGTCTATCCCTCTCTCTGACTCTCTCTCTGTCTCTGTAAAATAAATAAATAAATGAGTGGGACTATATCAAACTAAAAAGTTTCTGCACAGCAAAAGAAACTGACAAAACAAAAAGGCAACCAACTAAATGGGAGATGATATTTGCAAACCATAGCTCCAATAAGAGGTTAATATCCAAAATATATAAAGAACACACAAAGCTCAGCAACAAACAATCAGACAATCCCATTAAAATTAGGGGGAGGACCTGAACAGAGACTTCTCCCAAGAAGACATACAAATGGCCACCAAATACAACAAATATATAAAAAGATGCTTCTCTTTACTAGCTATTTAAGAAATGCAAATAGAAACTACATGAGATACACCCTCACACCTGTTAGACTGCCTATTATCAACAAGACAGGTAATAACATGTTGGAGAGGCTGTGGAGAAAAACACAAGCCCTCATTCATTGCTGGTGGGAATGCAAATTAGTACAACCATTATGAAAAAAAGTAAGGTAGTTCCTCAGAAAACTAAGAATAGAACTACCATATGACCTAGCAATTCCTCTACTGGGTATCTACTCCCAAAACTCAAAAACATTGGTATGTAAAGACACATACACCCTCATGTTCATTGCAGCATTAATCACAATGGCCAAGACATGGAAACTACCTAAGTGTCCATTAATAGAGAACTGGATAAAGAATATGTACCACATCTATACAATGGAATAGTACTCAGCCATAAAAATTGATGGCTCAGTGATATTTATAACAGCATGGGTGGACTTTGAGAACATTATACTAAGTGAAATAAGTAAATCAAAAAAAGCTAAGAACTATATGATTTCACACATAGGTGGGATATAAAACTGAGACTCATGGACATAGATAAGAGTGAAGTGGTTACCAGGAGGAAGTGAAAAGGGGAGGAATATAGAAAGGAAGGGACATAAGAGGAACAAATATATAGTGACAAAAAATTATTTGACTTTGGGTGATAGGTACACAGCATAATCAGCGGTTCAAATGGTATATAAATATTTACCTAAAACCGATGTACTCTTATTGATCAAGGTAACTGCATTAAATTTAATTTCCTAAATAAAAATTTAAAAAGAAAAACAAAATAGAGAGATTATTTCACTGAATAACTCAGACTGATGGATTAAGACAAAATTATTTTCTTGCTCTGCAAAATTCTTTATTGGGTCTCTTAGGAAGGTATCATAGAAAAACATAATATATTTTAAAAAAATTAGAACTTATGCATAAATAAATGTTGGGTCAAATTGTTAACTAGAAACCCATTTACTTTAGTCTCTGCAACTTAAAATCCTTATAAAATATAGAATTTTACTTCTCTGCTAGTACTGTAGTTCACTTAGACCCAGGCTAGGGAATTCTTTGATTAGGTCTTACACTTCTGCTGGCCCTGTTCTGACTTTTTCTTGCCATTATCTACACTATGAAACAAAGAATTTAATGGTATCTATAGGACATACCCTTGTCTGAGCCCCTATCTACTCCACAAACTTCTAGACCAGGGGTCCCCAAACTTTTTACACAGGGGGCCAGTTCACTGTCCCTCAGACCGTTGGAGGGCCGGACTATAAAAAAAAAACTATGAACAAATTCCTATGCACACTGCACATATCTTATTTTAAAGTAAAAAAACAAAACGGGAACAAATACAATATTTAAAATAAAAAACAAGTAAATTTATTTATTTTTTTTTTATTTTTATTTTTTTTCATTTTTCTGAAGCTGGAAACGGGGATAGACAGTCAGACAGACTCCTGCATGCGCCCGACCGGGATCCACCCGGCACGCCCACCAGGGGCGGTGCTCTGCCCCCCAGGGGGCGATGCTCTGCCCATCCTGGGCGTCGCCATATTGTGACCAGAGCCACTCTAGCGCCTGAGGCAGAGGCCACAGAGCCATGCCCAGCGCCCGGGCCATCTTTGCTCCAATGGAGCCTTGGCTGCGGGAGGGGAAGAGAGAGGCAGAGAGGAAAGCGCGGCGGAGGGGTGGAGAAGCAAATGGGCGCTTCTCCTATGTGCCCTGGCCGGGAATCGAACCCGGGTCCTCCGCACGCTAGGCCGACGCTCTACCGCTGAGCCAAAAAACAAGTAAATTTAAATCAACAAACTGACCAATATTTCAGTGGGAACTATGTTCCTCTCACTGACCACCAATAAAAGAGGTACCCTTCCAGAAGTGTGGCGGGGGCCGGATAAATGGCCTAAGGGGGCTGCATGTGGCCCGCGGGCCGTAGTTTGGGGACCCCTGTTCTAGACCATTCTCTATGTGAGAGCCCCAAATCTTCCACCCAAATAGGAAGTAGCTCCTATGTGGCTCCCAGGCTATGCATTACAACCCATTCTCTGGAAGTGGGCCATGTCCCAAGTATGTGTACTCCTAGACCTAGGGGGCGAAAAAAAAAACAATTATTAACAGAAAATGTTTATGGAGTTTGGACACATGGTCAAGGGTGTTCACAGAAGTCTTCAGAAAACTGCATGTGTTTGAGACAAAGCCAAGTGTGAAAAGGGAATAGGATGGGCTACGAGCCAGACCCAGGATTCAGCTCTCAACAGCACCACATTCTGTCACAGAATTCTGAGAATTCAGGAATTTTAATGCAAAATTGGTTTCTGAGCCATTTAAAATAACTTTAAGAGGTAGAGGATAGAATTTCTTTAAAACTTGGTGTGAAACTTTAAAATATATATTAGGATATGCGCCTTCATTTACACTTTGGCTATAGGTCTCACAAACGTTGAGTGTGGGGGGCTCTTGCCTTGTACGTATTAAGTATCATAAAAAAGACTAGATTTATTTATTTATTTATTTATTTATTTATTTATTTATTTATTTATTTCATTGTCTTTTTCTGAAGTGAGAACCAGGGAGGCAGAGAAACAGACTCCTGCATGTGTTCGATGGGGAGCCACTCAGTATGCCTACCAGGGGGCGATGCTCTGCCCATCTGGGGCATTGCTTCATTGCAACTGGAGCCATTCTAGCACCTGAGGTGGAGGCCATGGAGCCATCCTCAGTGCCCGGGGCCAACTTTGCTCCAATGGAGCCTTGGCTGTGGGAGGGGAAGGGAGAGATAGACAAAAAGGAGAGGGGGAAGGATGGAGAAGCAGATGGGTGCTTTTCCTCTGTGTCCTGGCTGGGAATCAAACCCAGGATTTATACATGCTGGGCTAATACTCTACCACTGAGCCAACCAGCCATGGCCAAGGCTAGATTTATTTTAATAGTTGTAACCTGTACAACAATATGGATTAAAGACATTGTAAACATTTTAGATTATAGCTAATATGAACTGACAGTGGAACATACTTTGAAAGTTCTTAATAAAAATTTCAACTATTGATTCACTTATTTAAAATTTCCCTTTTTATCCTAAAAGTAAAACACCACTGATTGAGTAATCCAGAATTCCAGTAATTGGGTCAATCAAGATTCTTCTGAATCATATTATTTACGAATGGATAAAAGATGCTGACATGCATAGTGCAGGAAACAGAGAAGAGGCCAAATCAATAGGATGGATTTTACAATCCAAAGGGAAAAAAAAGAATCACTTAACCATACTATTTGAGGAGAACTTTAGATCCAAAGGGCAAAAAGGTGAAAGAAAACTAAGCAACAAAGATGTTAAATACATAAGATACAAAGAAAACAGAGAAGGATCACTATAAATCCTAGGTTGTATTAAAAATAAAACTTTGCAAGGGTTTGTGTTGGACTATTGTGTGAGATGAGGGAATGTGGAAAACAGGTACCTATAGATGAGCAATATGGGTTACTTCTGGGCACTGCACTTGGAAAGGAGTGTGGGCATTTGACACATGTCTAGATGCGAGTGACTGGGGTAGCAAAGGATCTGACATCTTTCACACAGAGGGATCAAGAGGATTCATTATGGCCTGATCAGTTAGTGGCACAGTGAATAGAGTATCAGCCTGGGTACATCCGCTGAGGACCCAGGTTTGAAACCCCAAAGTTGCCAGCTTGAACGTGGGATCATAGACATGAGCCCATGGTCACAGTCTTGAGCCCGAAGGTTGAGCTTAAGCAAGGAGTCACTCACTCAGCTGGAGCTCCCAGGTCAAGGCACGTATTATGAGAAAGCAATCAATGAACAACTAACGCACCACAACTATGAATTGATACTTCTCATCTCTCTCCCTTACTGTCTGTCTGTCTTTGTCTGTCTGTCTGTCTCTGTGTTGCTAAAAAGAGAGAGAGAGAACTCATTATAAAAAGTGCTGTCTTTAAATAGCTGAAGGACTGCTTATGCAAGTACAATTGAACTTCACTGTAGTCCAAGAAGACTTAAGGACAAAGGACAAGAAGTCACAGGAATATAGGTTTTGAGTGAACATATACATAAACAAGTGTTTAGCATTGAGACTCTCACAGTTCTATGAGGACAGAAAATGTTTTCTGTGTTCACAGATGGATCACTAGTGCAGTGGTTCTCAAACCTGACTGAACATCTGAAGGAGTCTTTTGAAAAAGTACACATACTAAGCCCCCATCACCAGAGATTTGGATTTAGGAGACCTTACAGAATTATGCTCCTCTGGAGTTGGAAGTGTTCCATAAGGGTGCTGATGTGTATCACTAGTGAAGAATCATTTTCCTGTTGTGAAGTACATGGCCTGACACATGCTAAGATCATAATAATGTCTTGACTCTGGACCTCTGTACTTACTGTTTTCTCTACATAGTACCTTATTCTTGAGACTTCTTAAAGTTCTGCTGCCTCGCTCAGATTTAAAATAGGCTCATCTCCCATCACCCTTTTTTTTTCTTTTGTCTTCTTTTTCTGCTTCAAATTTACTGCTTATCTGAAATTCTGTTTATACGTTTATTGGTTTCTTCGCCACTGGCATATATGTGCTAAGACAGTGATGTCTTACTCCCTGCCGTATATACATTTCTTATAAGAAAACCTGGATAACCGTAAGTGCTCAAGAAATATTTGTTAAATTAATGAATTGATAAATGTATGAATAAGTGCTTATAGGTTGGTTAACAGTTTGATTTACAGATTGAATGGTACCCCCATTTATGGGGAAGATGTTCAAGCAGGGGTTAGCCAACCACAGCTTTTGAAGATGCTTTGGGGGAAATCATGCATTATATGGAAAATTGATCTCAAAATATTTTTTCAGTCACAAGGATTAGATAGGGGATGCTGAAGAAGAAGAGGAGGAGAGAGCTGGCATAAAAGGCAGCAGACCGAAGCAGGAACCGGAGAGCACTGGAGTGAAACTGCTTGTTGAGAAGCTGGCTGTGGCAGCTGACTTGTTGAAATATTCACCACGCTGAAATAACAGACGTGCACTGAGGGAGTTGTGTGAACATTTGTAATCTGCTTTCCATGCCTTTCTTCTCCTACCTACCACCCATACTCAGCATCTTACTGCTTGGGCATTCACTCTCAGAAAGACCTTCTTCTTTCCCAAAGGAGAGTTAGCTCCACCTCATCTAGCCATGGCATATATTATTTAATTTCTGAAGAAAAGGATCCGTGTTCCTCCCTCCCTTAACTATCTGTCCTCCTCTCCTCTCTGTCCTGCTATTTCTGCCCTTGCTTACTTCAGCCACCACTGGCCTTCCTGTTTTTCTTAAACACACAAAGTATGCCTCTACCCCAGGGCTTTGCGCTGGCCGTGCTCTGCCTGGAAAGGTCATCCTCCAGAGGGCCCCTTGACCTTCCCACCCTGCTACAAGTCTTTGCTCAAATCTCACCTTAGTGAGTCTGCCTTTGACAACTCTGTTTCAAACCCCAACCCTGCCTTCTTTGCAGACTCCTGAGACCATTATCCTGCTCCATGTTTTGTATTGTTCCATACTTGATGATATGCTTTTAAGTTGTATTTATTATGTCTAAAAATACCTGCCTTTCCACAACACCTCCTCACACTAGAGCGCGCATGAAGGCAGTAAAGAATTTTTCTTTTGTTTGAAATGATATTCCCATGAGCAGAGAAGTACCTAGCATGTAGTACCTACTCAATAAATATTTATTGATTCACAAAATGAATGCATGAATAATATGTAAAATAAAATACAGGAAAGAGTACTAAACAATTCTTATTCCAATGAAAGAACTTGGGAATCCCTAGTCCTTTTGACTTTAGATTCCACCTTGCATTTCTATTTGTTTCTTTTGTTCAATGATTAATTTATTCAAAGAGCACATACTTAACACTACCATGCAACACCTCACTGAGCTCTTGAAGTAGGCAAAAGCAAAAAAAAAGAGTCCTAAGTAGCTCACAATGCAGATATGAAGAGAACACTGATAAAACTGTCACCTGTCCACAGAAAAAGGCTTATACCACATTTCCTTTGCTAACATGTATCTGTGAGAAATGTAATAGCTTTAATTGCTTAATGAAAGCCAGGGATTTGCAGGGAAGATAAGAAGCTGCCTTTAAAATATTAAGTGAATATTCTAAATTGCTGGATTTGTTTATAGGACTTTATAAATTACATCCAAGTGAAACGACCCCTGTGAAGAAAGACAGAATGCAGCTGAGTGACTGGGTTGGGGGAAGGGGGGAGGGTGTTCTTGTGTAGGTAGCATATAGGAGAAGGGTGAGAGAAAAGAGAACACGGGTACAGAATATTCAGGACACTTTACCTAGCCTGGAGAACCTACACTCTGTAATCATGGATCTCAGGTCATAAGTCCATATAAGGACATGGAGGAAAAAAAATGAGAAACCTGAGGGAATGTTAATAATATACTTTCATTTGAAATATTAAGGACAGAAAGAAGAATAAAGAAGTAAAGATTTATATGGAAAATGACTAGTGTCATAAATGTTTGGATGCTAATGTGCCTTCTGCTTCCTCTTTGACTTAAGATTTATTGTGCAGGTCTTTGGGTGTTTGTATTTGTACACTATAGGAAGTTGAACAGAGTTAGTTAGGTATCACTTAGCTGTAATAATATTCAATAATATTCTCTGGAAGGCTATGGTTGATTAATGTGTACCCTGAATATAACTAGAGTAAGAGCTTTTCCTAGACCCTCCCAAGAAAGCATCTTAATCTTCTAGTGCCCCAAAAGGAGAAGAAAAGTTTATTGATTAACTCAGGAATGGGGAGTAGAAAGCATGTCAGAGTAGTAAAAATAAATAAATAAATAAATAAATAGATAGATAGATAGATAGATAGATGAAAGAAAGAAAGAAAGAAAGAAAGAAAGAAAGAAAGAAAGAAAGAAAGAAAGAAAGAAAGATACCTTAATCCTGAAAAGGAAAGAGGAAAAGTCAGGAGGAGAAGTAGAAAGGGTCCATAAAAATTGGTGAGGGTGATAAATCTGGGACTCTACTTATATTATTTCAAACCTCAGGCTTTAGTCTTCAAATACATGGTATATATATTCTGGATAGAACTAGAATGGGTGAGAATATGAAGAAGGGTCTTTTAGTTTCTTGTTGGTGGCTCTGAAGAGAAAAATATCTAGACCCACCGAGCAGTTAGATAAAAGCACACAGAACTAGAAACATGGTATAGTTTATATAAAATATTTTTAGCAGGGAGTCAGAGAATTTGTTTTGTAGAAGCTTAGCCATTAACCAGTTGTATAATGTTATATAGATTTCACCTGTTGAGTAGATGGATCATAAATTTTTTTCCTACTAAAAAATGCCATGAAATTCTAAATTCGTTACTTATATAAAACAGAAGTCGAGGAGGTGAAGAAACTCCTCCTGGGAGAGCATATCCGAGGTTTTTTCTATGACTTGGTAGTAAAAATTTTACTTAGTCATTAAAGTAGCCAACTTCTTAGTGGTAAACTTAGTGGTAAAAGTAGATAACTCAAAAGGACTAAGGTTCCCTTCCACTCCTGTACCATGTTCCTTTAAAGCAGGGGTCCTCAAACTACGGCCCGTGGGCCACACGCGGCCCCCTGAGGCCATTTATCCGGCCCCCACCACACTTCCGGAAAGGGCACCTCTTTCATTGGTGGTCAGTGAAAGGAGCACATTGACCATCTCATTAGCCAAAAGCAAGCCCATAGTTCCCATTGAAATATTGGTCAGTTTGTTGATTTAAATTTACTCATTCTTTATTTTAAATATTGTATTTGTTCCCGTTTTGTTTTTTACTTTAAAATAAGATATGTGCAGTGTGCATAGGGATTTGTTTATAGTTTTTTTTTTTATAGTCCGGCCCTCCAATGGTCTGAGGGACAGTGAACTGGCCCCCTGTGTAAAATGTTTGGGGACCCCTGCTTTAAAGTCTACTTTTGAAAAATATAAATAAATAAATAAAATCTACTTTTGATTTCAGTCTTTTTTGATTAAGTTAGTTTTATATCAGTCATCTTTAAAACACTAGCATTTCTGGAAGGGACAGTGCTTGACACATAATTGTATATACAATAAATGTTTAAACACTAGATTTATATATAGTTATTTACCAGATCCTTTATTGACTAAGACATAAGATAGGTCTCGTGAAGTATTGGGATCTATGAGCACAGAATTTAGAATAGAGAAAATGATTAGTTATGTAGTTATTTACATAAGCAGGGGTTTTGCGGTGTGTCTCCAGCACAAGTCTATATATTTCTCAGATCCTTTATTGAGTAAGATATAAAATAGGTCTCGTGAAGTATTGGGATCTGTGAGTACAGAATTTAGAATGAATAAAAAGTTCAATTATGTAGTTAACTATATATAAGTAAGAAGTGGCATGGGGTATGACCCCAACATCAGTTACATCAATTTTTCGGTTAGTCCAAATGCAGCCTTTTAACCTTATGGCTCTATAGTCTAAATAAACAAACAAACAAACAAACAAATAAATAAATACATAAATAACATTTAACAAACATCTATTATGGCTCAGGCAGAGTATTAGATGTTCTTTTTTTCACTTTTATTATTTGAACACCTCCTCTAAGAAGGATTCTGGGAGATTCAATAGTAACAATAAGGCTATTAAATAATTTGCTACCAGGGAAAAGAGAAAAGTATTCTTAGGTAGGACAGTCTCTTACTTGTTACATTCCAAGAGCGATTACGTTGGGGACCTAGTCTACAGAAAAGCATAAGGAGAGGTATATGAAGAAAGAAAACCCACTCTAGCACACTCAAATGGTACTAGCACTTAATATCTTTGACCTTAATTTTGTATCACTGAATAGCCCACAGTCCAATGCACCTTTGACTTTTTTGGTTTGATGGCTTTAAAGTACAGCAAAATATTTCATTGGTGGCGTAGATGCTAACCTTTGCATTTTCTACTTTGAGATAAGAAGAGACTAACAGTGACCTCTGTCTTTGGAAGTTTCTTCTGCTTAACACCCTGATACCACAGGGCTTTTCCTGGCTTGTTTTGGAAAGGTCCTCTGGCTCTCCATGTTTAAGTGACTGGGATAGAGATGTGATCCTGAAAATCTTAATGATATATATGTTATGTTTTATTTTACTTTTTTGCTATAATATTTTATAAATACAAGACATATATAGTGGATGAAAAGAAATGGTCTTCAATTGAAGTGAGTCCTAGGTGCTTTAATGAACAATTCTGTTTTTGAAGAAAATGCAATAAGGTCAATGTTGACTGCAGATGATGAGCAACCCAGTTGGGTATTCTAAATATATCACCCTTGGCAGCACCCCTCTTCCTCCTCCCATTCAGAATTTCCTACCAGATGGGCAGAGAGCTCATTACTAATGGGGGGGGGAGAGAACTGATGCTAACACCCACAGCAGTAGTTCTCCCAAGCCCTTTATTACTCTTCCTTCTGCCCCAAACCCAGCAGCCTCTGGTGAACACCTTGGGCACGGCATGCTGCCTCCCATGGCTCCTCACTAACACTTTACGTTCCATCAAAGTCATGGGTAAGCTGAGCAAGACTTTCTTTCCCTGCCCTCAGCTGAGTGACCTGCTTTCTCAGCAGCACGATTTCTCTAATGAGGTTGTTTCACAAAGAAAAGAATAAAATCAAGTGTCAGGAGGTTAGATCAAAATGATTCTTATGTTTGGAGGCACAGGTCAGATTTCAGGTAAAAATGAGCTTTCGGACCACAGAAGGTCCTGTTGAGAGCACACTCCCTGCCCCTATGTTTCTCCTTTCTTCTTGTCATGATGCACCTTTCTTGCAAGAATCTCCCATGAAAATATTTGAATTTATTTCAAAAAAGATATATGGATTATCTGATATATACTTATTTTTCTGAGCACTTAGCTCACCCTGCACATTCCTGTACCAATCATTATTCCCTTACTTAATGGCAATTCCATTAGGTAGAACCAAGTTTATCACAGGAAAAACTGAGTCTCAAAAATGTTGAGTAACTTTCTCCAAAATAGAGTGCTAGTAAATAGCAGAGTAGAGACTTTAACCCAGCTTTATCTCTTCCCAGATGGGCAATGTGGTGGGTACAAAACAGACCAGGTTGTAGCTTCAAAGAGTTTACAATAGAGTGATTGAAATACATAAACTTAAATTATAGAAATACAATATATAAAAGAATGTGAAAATTATTGTACCTTGATAGGGGTACAAAGAAAATGCTCTGGTAACATTAAGATGTAAGACAATAATAAAATAGCATAAATAACATTCATAATGTCATAATTTTTTTTATTATTATTCAGTGAGAGGAAGAAAGGCAGAGACTGACTCCTATATGACCCAATGGAGATCTGCTCTGTAAGCCCACTAGGGAGCACTGCTTTGCTCATCTGGGGCATTGCTCCATTACTCAGCAACTGAGCTTTTCTTAGTACCTGAGGTGAAGGCCATGGAGTCATCCTCAGTGCCCAGGGTCAACTTGCTCTAATTGAGCCATGGCTGCAGGAGGGGAAGTGAGAGGGGGAGGAGTGGAGAAGCAGATGGGTGCTTCCTGGTCATCCATGCCAGGCAAATGCTCTAACACTGAGCCAAGCACCCAGGGCCTCATCATGTTATTTTAAACCTGACAGCAGCTTATGAGGAAGATACTATGAATATTTCTACATCATGGACAATGAAATTGTGCATTACTTTAAATCACCAAAGAAATGTAAGAAACAGAATTTGATCCTGGGTCTTCTGACCGTAGTTCCTGCACTCTTAATTTCTATGCAATTCTAATTGACTGACAGAGGAAATTTTTATAGAGAAATTATAATTTTAGCTAGACATGAATGGATATCAAGGTACAATAATTTTCATGTTTTATAGAAAATAGTTTATTTGGGTAATGGACTGCAGGCAATGAGAAATTGTGTGAAAGACTCAGATGTGTGCTAAGATATCAGAGTAGATTTTAGAGTCAGTAGTCAATTATGGATATGGAGAAGAGACAATTTATTGTTAAAACTAAAGCCTAAAGAATGATTGATTACTTAAATCTTGTTCTGCATCCATAATACAACATAAAGAACAATGTAAATATTAGAAGAATCAGAGAGGTCAATTTGGAGGAAAAAATTATAACACATGAAATGATTCTGTGGATCATCTCTCAGTGCCCTGTTTTTTATGAATACTTATTTTTTTTAAACAGGTAGTCATTTTTAAAAATCATATCTATCTCATGACTTTATTAGAGAAATACTCATCCAATTAAAAATGTTTTCTAATTACTATGATATGAAAGTCACTGGATAAATAAGGAATGTCCAAGAAACACATATTAAATTTAAGAGAGACAATTCTATTCAAATGAAGAGATCATTTTCTGTGCTGAACAGCAGGGCACGTGATGGAGATAGAGGTGATATGACTGTTAGAAGGAGGAGATAGTGAACCTTGAACATTCCTTCAACTGATAATAATTAAGGGAAAGAAAGACAAAAACATTGGGGAACAGTAATGGGCAATGTGACAGCTAGTAGTCAAGGATGGCTGGAGTGTAGGTTCACAAAAGGGAGTGTTCTAATTCTTAATCAATGTGGGGAGGCTCTGTCAAGTCTAAGCTGAGTTTGTACTTTACTGGGACAGCAATGGAAAACCACTGAGGGCTGTTCACAGTGTAGTGACAGCAACAGAGTACCAGAGCATTAGAAAATTGACTCTGCAAGTATCTATCTTAAATGGGTTGAAGTTCAACAGACTGGAAGTGAGAAAGACCAGTTGAAATACCTTAGCTCTTGCTTGGGTAAGTGATAATGATAGTTATCAAATAAAAAGGATGGGTTGGTAGGAAAGATGTTACAGACAGAATTAAGGAACAAAGGAGAAAGAATTGAGATAATGCTAGGTGAGTATAGAAATAATTAGTAACAGTAAGATAAAATAGATGTCATGAAAAAAATGATTTATTGGCCACGTTGAAATTCAAGTATCTTTAAGTCATCCAAATAAAATGATCAGCAGGCAATGAAATTCTGGTCTAGAGCTCAGAACAGCCTGCTTTTAACCTTAGGTCTACAAAGGCAGAAGAGCAGCCCTGGAAGACTGTTAAGATCAATTACAGAAAAATGAGGAATATCTCTGTATTCAGATGACAAGGAAATGAGCAGACATTTCAAGAGGTAGTAGAACCTTGGCAAAGTATTATTGGAAAAGAAGAGGTGAGTCAAAAGTTGCAGTGCCAGTAATGAGGGCACTGATAACTTTCTGGGAAAAAAATAGTAGAGTATTTCGGACAGGAGTCTGCAAGTAGAATTAATGTGGTCAAAGAGGCAAAGGCAATAAATGAGGTCCATGCTTTTCACAATGCTGGCACTGAGAGGAAAGGAGAAAGATGGAGCAGTGGTTTGAGGAACTAGCTATGTTAAAGGGAAGTTTTTATATGATAAAGCATAATTCTATCCATGTCTTTTGGATACTGCCTAGGAATTTAAAAGCTTAAATTTACTTTCTCTAAAATACTACACCAAAATGATTTTCTTAAATGTATAGTATCGATTGTATTTTTAAGGTATTATTGAACTAAATAAAATCCCTATGTAAAATACAAGTATACTATATTTTATTTGAACCTCTAGAGCAGTGGTAGTCAAACTGGTTCCTATCGCCCACTAGTGGGCATTCAAGCTTTCATGGTGGGCGGTAGTGGAGCAACCAAAGTATAAATAAAAAGATAGATATAACTATAGTAAGTTGTTTTATAAAGATTTCTCCTGCCAAACTTTGCAAAAATTTGACATAAAGTACTTGGTAAGTAATTATTATTATATGCTTAAACTTGCTGTAACTCTGCTTTATAAATTTTATAAAGTAAAGTTACTTCCCTACTTTATAAATCACCATTACTGTGGAACAAGTGAGTGGTTAAAAATTTTTACTACTAACAGAGATACAAAAGTGGGCAGTAGGTATATAAAAGTTGGCTACCCCTGCTCTAGACCATGAAAAATTGGATGCTGTATTATGTTAGATAGTAGTACTCGATGAACTAATGGTTTGAGTAGATAATGTGTTTTGCCATTAAGTCAGACAATTTATTTTCCTTTCTTCACAGGTTAGTTATATGTGACTTTTCCTCCATTTAAGGAGGACTTGTGTAGGTAATAATTCTCGGTGTGTCACTGACCAGCTCTGCAGCCTGGGAAAATTAATTGACTCATATGGGTTTTATCTTAAAATAAAGATTATAGACTTGATGATTTCTTAGATTCCATCTAGCAGGTATGATGTTTTCCCCTTCTTCCTCTGGATGTATTTTGGGGAGGGCTTTGAATACATTATAAACATGTAATGGGTAGAATTAGAAAATGAGTCAAACTTTAAGAGAAAAGCTTCAAGAACTGAGCAATATAGTTTTGATTTGAACATAAAGGTAAGACATGGATAAGACGAAATACAGAAAATGCACCAATCAAAAAAAATAAAGAGAATTACAATTTCTGAAATGTTAAATATAATCTTGGAAAAAAACATGGAAGGGTAATTTGATTAATAAAATACATAAGCACAACATTTAATATATTGTCCTCCCAAGCACATGCTTTCTTTTGGCTTAATTAATAAGAATCCTTGTAGCAGTCTTCTAATCCACAATCATTTTGGCAGACACCTGATAGTCTCTTTGGTTGTATCTTATTTGCGAAATGGATGAAGAGAGAGAAAGAGAGGGAAACAGAGAAAGTAAAATTCATTCAACACAGGTGATGTACCATATCAATTTCAGATGAAAGAAAAGTCTTGGTTTGAGGAAGATGAATGAACTGGAAGCATGAGAGGGCCTGAAAGGTGATTTCTCTACTTTCTGAGAACATTTTGTGGGGTACAGAGCCGTCTGAGAAAGTCAAGTGGGAAGAACGAGACAATGGCAAACTGCAATCTTGCCTTTATAAGGCAAGTGGGTAGGCAGTGAACCGAGTGTGTGTGCTGCACTTCACATGCTGCTGGTCCTTGTAGAATGAAAGTCTATTGGGCATAGGTGTTGCTGAGGTCTGAACATTTGTGTCCCCCTGACCCTCATTCATATGCTGTATCCTACCCCCACGGTGATTATATTTGGAAGTGGGATCTTTAGGTGGTGATTAGGTTATGAATTGCCTTAATTAATGTGATTAGTACCCTTATATAAGAGGCCTTAGAGAATTCCAATGCCCCTTCTGCTATGTGAGGTTGCAGTGAAAAGACAGCTCTAGGGAGCATATCCCCATCAAACATGGAATCTACCAGAGCCTTAAGTTTGGACTTCTCAGCCTCTGGAACTGTGAGGAATAATTATCTATTACTTACAAGCTACCTGGACTATGGTAATTTGTTATAGCAGACCAAACAGAGTAAAACAGGTGGCTTTGCTGTTTGCTATCAAGTTGTTACTTCATCTCCTCTGCTTCCTTGGACATGATTTCAGAAGGCTTGCCTCACTGGGAGTTGGTTGGGTACTTGTAACTTTGTTACTTCCTGGTTTTGAGACATAGTTCTGCACCTGCTGCATTTTATGTGATAAGATATTCCCATCCCAGAATGGCCAGACATGGGGAGATGTCTTTGGGAGAGCAGGAAAGGAAGAGACAAGGATTTTTCACATCATGACAGTTTCAAGAAACAGCAAAATGTTTTAGTATCGGTAAAAGGTAGCAAGGTGTCATGACACTTCTTAGCTGTTAAGTAGCAGGCTTTCAGAACCTGAAATGTAATTTGAGGTGTCGTGTCAGTACCTTCCTTTTCTTCCCACCACACAGGCTATATAATACCTGTCCCAGGCAATCCCATCAGCTGTGACTTTGTGATCTGGCCAAATCTTCACTATTTTGGTATTAAATTGAATTTGAACTTGGGTCTCCATTCACTTCAGTTCAATTAACATTTATTGAACACTCACCAGGCAAGGTCACGAGGCAGCCTTCTCCATAAGTCACATCCAGACTTCTCTGAACAAGCAAATTGAACTGGAAGCCGGAAAGAACCACACTTTCTTACAACACTTCCAGGGTCTTTCAGTGTTTTGCTACTTTAATACCTCAAGGTTGTTTTAGAGATCAGTATTACCTGATAGTTGGGAGAGTTATGAGACTAGATTTCATGTGGATCTTGACTGGAGTCAGAGAGCGGGTCCTGCACAAGATTTTGTAGGTCAAATTTAAACTTTAAGTTCAGACTATCATGGACACAGATTTGAGTTGCTGCTATTGGCCCTTCAGAAATCAGAACAAAACAAATCCTGCATTTAGGATACTTCCCATTTTTGTTAGCTGGGTGTTTTTCTCCCTTACTGTTCATTAATATATTTTGAAAACACAAAATAATGAGGGGTCATGAAAAGAGAGGCCTGGATCAGCCACGTCATGCATGTGGAACTCTGGACAAATTGTTTGATCCTACCTGGGTTCCTTATTTTAGTAACATCTCTATCATGTGCCACATAATACCTGATGCATTAGATGAGCAACTATTCTTGTTATATATACATTGGGCATTAAATAAGGTCCTTTATATATATTAAAAGAAAATCATTAAATGTGATAACTGGCTTTGTTCTCTCTATTCATGTGTTTTAAATGTTTAGTTTATTTGAGACAGTGACAATATTATCACCATAATAACATTGCCAAAATATTTTCTTTAATGAGGCCAGTGGTCATAAAAACATCAGATGCTATGTTTGACAGCATCCTTTTGATTTTAGTTTTGACATAGAATTGAAAGTGATGAAAGAAGGTCATTTTACTTTGACTTCTCAAGGAGTTGATAAAGACTTATCACTATTTCTAGAGTTAGGGAGGAAGAGTGATATTTCCAGGTAATAAGAGAAAGCAGCAGTCTTAAAAACTACACTTTGGGAGCCTGGATGGTATTTCTAAACCAGGGAAAATATCATATCCAAAGTTAATTTTTTCAACTTATTCATTTAAAATTGTTAGATTAAGATCCAACAGTATGCTGGGCACAGTTTTAGATGCAAGAAATACATACAACAGAGCATATAATAGAATTGCCACATTAAAGTTAGCTAATTTAGGGGAATTCTGACACCAAAAAGAAAGTTGAAGGAACTATGCAAACTAGATCTTAATAACTTTAGTCTTAGATAAAGTTGGAATTAATCGTCATTGTCATTTAGTTAATTACATAAATATATATTCATATACTTTAATTAAGTTTATTTTTTTTTCACATTGTATCTCTTCCATATACTCATGATTTATATTAAGGATGCCATTAAAATAATATTCATCTTTAAGATATTTTTAGATGACAAAGCATAATTTAACCAGAAAATTGTGTGCCTTATCTATTGACTGACTTTAAAAAAGTCTTTTTTCTATGAAATATTTACTTGTGGAGAATCTACCACTCTCCCTACCAAATTGGTAACAGCGGTATCTGGAGTAGTCTTCTAGAATTTTAGGCACAATGAATTGGAAATATAGCTCAATGCAATAAAATTATATGTGGATTTTAATTTTTTTACAAATGGACTATGGTGGCATAAAAATATAATGTCTTGCATTAGAAATAAATTTCAAAATACAGTGCTTTATTTCTTATCTAGCCTTCACTTTACCACATCTGCCTTACTTAGCTCTTTATTCCTCTGTTGAAAGGGATAAACAAGGCATGCTGAAATGTATTGAATAATATATATGGATGATATCAGAGTAATGGTGGCATGAGAGATACTTCTGATCTCTACCCTTGAAATTTCAACAAATTGAACAACTATAATGCAGCAAAGGAACCCCAGCTGGGCTTACAGGTACATCTGAAAGATCCATGCACTGAATGGACTAAAGGTGGGATGGGTTGAAAAGGGGGGTGGGAGATAAAATGCGTTAATGGTGGGCTTTGGAGAGGAAAGGAGACAAACCTGGAGTGAATGGATTTTTTTTTTTCTGCACTGGACTTTGGGGAGGATGGAAGCTCAGTTTGTTTGGATTTTGTCTGAGGAATACAGAAAGAAAAACCTGGAGAGACTGGGTCTCCTTCTGCCTGGAGGGATGGTGAGATAGAGGGGCAAATGGGGAGATAAACCAAAGTTGCAAGAGTGCAGGGTCACGGCCAGTGTTCCTGTGATCTGCCTACAGGCTGCACTGGGCAGAGACAGAGAAAACTAAAGTGTGGCCCCCAGCTTCCCAGATCCTGCTTCCTTCACATCGTGGGTATGGAGAGTGGCAGAGACAAGTCCCACAGTTAGCTCTCCAGAGCCACTCTCTCCCCTGAAAAACAGAGGTGCTCCATGACCAGTGCCTTGGTCTGTTGAGACATGGGGAGGAGTGTCTGAAAGCCTGAGATGGCCATAGCTAGAGCTGGAAAACTGAAGCTGTAAAGCCCTCTTAACACACCCTACCCACCAACACGACTGTGGATCTATACAGTGGTTGGAAAACTGCGACTCAATGCCACATGC